>NC_089760.1:35827500-35985000 GCF_040412425.1 Macrobrachium rosenbergii | reverse complement strand
GTTATAATAATGGTGTAGATAAAAATGTATTAGTTATAATAACAGTAAAATAACTCATTAGTTATAATAATAGTGAAGATGATAATTTATTTGTTATAACAATGGTGTATTTTTATTAGTTATAATAGTAGTAAAGATAATAATTTATTTGTTATAACAATGGTATATTTTTATTAGTTATAATAGTAGTAAAGATAATAATTTATTTGCTATTATAATTGTATAGATAAAAATGTATTAGTTATAATAACGGTAAAGATAATTTATTAGTTATAATAGTAGTAAAAATAATTTATTAGTTATAATAATAGTAAAGATAATTTATTAGTTATAATAATATTAGCTATAACTGATTAATTATAATAACAGTAAAGATGATAATCTTTTAGTTATAATATAGTAAAGATAATAATTTTTTAGTTAAAATAATAATAAAGATAATTTATTATTAGTTATAATAAATTAAATATAATTTATATTAATAATAGTAAAGATAATAATTTATTAACATAACAATATTAAATATAATACTTTATTAGTTACAATAATAGTAGAGATAATTTATTAGTTATAATAATGGTAAAGATGATAATTAAAAATAGTGGTGATGGCGAGTTAAAATGATAATTATGAGGATGATAAACACAATTAATTACGATAAAAACGAGAATATTTTTAATCAATTCAGTGACCGTTAAAAGTCGAAGTAGTTAAGTATACCTTAGTTTAACCAGACCACTGAGCTGATTAACAGCTCTCCTAGGGCTGGCCCGAAGGATTAGATTTATTTTACGTGGCTAAGAACCAACTGGTTACCTAGCAACGGGACCTACAGCTTATTGTGGAATCCGAACTAAATTTTAGCGAGAAATGAATTTCTGTCACCAGAAATAAATTCCTCTAATTCTTCATTGGCCGGTCGGAGAATCGAACGCGCCAGCAGAGTGCTAGCTGAGAACGGTACCCACCCCGCCAATGAGGAACTAGTCGAAGTAGTAATTGCGGCAGAAGTTAAATACATGCCGTTGCCTTTGACAGCAACCTCCCCCCCCGCCCCCCACATGAAAAATGATAAGTAAATAATATTGAAGATTTAGATAATAACATAAATAAATATAAAAATGGAAAATAATAAAAAAAATCGATTAAAGAAATAATATATACTGTACATATATGTGTGTGTGTGTATAATATGAAATTTTTCTGGATCCGCTGGTGGTAAGAATATAAACAATATACTAAAATCACGGCCTCCTCTTCTTTCTCTGCATCTTTTCCCACTTCTGTGTGGGATTCGACGTTACTGACAGCTTTCCTCCATCTGGCTCAGTCAAACACATCGTCCTCTGACAATTGCTTGTCTCTCAGGTCTTCTCTAACTCCCCGTAGGGGACCAGCACCGTCAGTGCACCTCATACGGTGCAATGTAGGCATTACTTAAGGGTCATTGCAGCGTCCCTTCGGCCGCTAGTTGCAACTGCTTTCATTTCTTGTACTGTACCTCCGTTCGTATTCTTTTTCTTCCATCTTACTGTCCACCCTCTCCTAACAATTGATTCATAGTACAACTGCGAGGTTTTCCTCCTGTTACACCTTTCAGACTTTTACTGTCAAATTTCCGTCTCAGCGCTGAATGGCCTTAGTTGCCCCAGTGCTTGGCAAGTATGCCTAAAATCTATAAATCAACCAGTCAGTCAATCAATCTTCTCTAACTACATCCATCCACCTCCATCTGCATCACTGTCTCCCTACATATGTCCTATCCCTTCTCATCACATGGCCATACCACGGTATAACTTTAAATAAATAAGGTTAGATGCAAGTTTCCTTGGCACAGTCTTTGAAGAAAAAATAATTCATATTTTTTACATATTTTCCAAAAGTCATAACGAGTACAAATAATTATAGTACTTGTACTTGTAGTGGCAAAAATGTTTTGCGACTGCTTCAAAACGTTGCTTCAGTGACCTTGGTAAGGTAACGCCACACAATTCTTGATAAAAATCAGTCAATCAAATACTTGCGTATAAAGAATAGGGACGAACTTCACTGAATTATTGTTATAGTGTCATTTGTATGACAGCATTTGCGTTACATAGCCATTAATTGCTGATGTATGTTTTTAAAAATCTAATGTTTGTTAATACTATAAAAATGAGAAAGAATTTGACATATGGTTATGTATACTGAGAATTATATTTTTAACAATATCCATAGGATTGTTTAGGGTACATAAATATGCACTTGCGAAGTGAACGTCTGGTTAAAATAATGATTATTTTTCGGGCCTTTCGTGTAAGTAGACGAGAATAACAGAGTGATGCGAAAATAGCATTTATTTTATTAGAAGAATTCGGCAACTTACCTGCTTATATAACGCTGAGTCTAACACCTGCGTGCACTATAACATGAGATCTATTTTGACGTAAGTGACATTGAAGTACCTGTTTATTTGATTCGTAATATTTTGTTGTTTTTATTTTTTTATGTAAATTTGCTAGGATTTTTGGTACAGCCCTCGTAGGGGATAGTGCCGTCATTGCACCTCATGCGGTGCACTGTAGGCATTACTTGAGGCTCTTTGCAGCGTCCCTTCGGTCCCTAGCTGCAACCCCTTTCATTTTTTACTGTACCTCCATTCATGATCTCTTTCTTCCATCTTATTTCCACCCTCTCCTAACAATGTTGTTTCATAGTGCAACTACGAGGGTTTCTTCCTGTTACATCTTTCAAACCTTTTTACTGTCAGTTTCCGTTGCAACGCTGAGTGACCTCATTGGTCCCAGCGCTTGGCCTTTGGTTTAAAAATTCTATATTCTGTTCTGTTCTACTGGTAGTACATTGTCTTGAATTCATTCAAATATTCTGTTCGAGTCCTACGATTTTTTTACGTCGTTTTCATTCCTAAAAATGCGATAGATATTTACACAACGATAGATTCTATCGTAGAAAAAACTGATTCTTATCATTCAGTCTTCCTTGCGCCTTCTTCATTCGAGACATGGCAGAAAGAGCTAACACTTTTGTCAGAGTTATAGACAGCTGCTCCTTCTCTTTGTCTATCGGGAAATGTCAGAGCAATTATTCAGACATTTCTTGAGAGAAAAAAGTTATATTCTATTGTGTTACACTTTCTATTTATTTTAGGTTAATTTGTGTGAGTATTTGATGTTGTCTTGAGAGAGAGAAAAAAAGGGAGTTATATTCTGTTTTTTTTTGATGTTGTCTTGAGAGAGAGAGAAAAAAAAGGGAGTTTATAGGCTGTTCTGTTGTTCTACAGTTCCTATTTATTTTAGATTAATTTGTGTGAATATTTGATGTTGACTATAATGCGTTTTTTTGTTGGATCGGATGCCGTGATAAACTTTTCCCATTTTTATTTTAACATGTTTTAAGGGATATGAGGTATATAATATGTGTAACTCCTCTTTTATCATCGGTCGTTTCAACTTCTACAGGTTTTTCCTTTGCTACACTCGGTCGTACACACACACACACACACACACACACACATACATACTGTATGTATACACATACATACATACATACTCCAAATGACAGAAATTCTCTGTGTATAGAGTTATTACTCTCATAGAGAACCTCATTAATATGAAAGGTTCAAAAGAGGAGAGATTCTTTATTTCCTTTATTCCATCTTCAAGGAACTATGGAGGCAGAAGAATATATATATGTGTATATATATATATATATATATATATATATATATATATATATATATCTTCATATATATGTATATATATAATTACTAAAAAGGACCTCATTCAAACTGGATGGTATCTAATGGAGTATTTATTCAGAAAAAGTTACAAGCTTTCTTGGACAAACAGTCATATATATATATATATATATATATATATATATATATATATATATATATATATATATATATATATATATATATATATATATATATATATATATATATATATATATATATATATATATATATGTGTGTGTGTGTGTGTGTGTGTGTGTGTGTGTGTGTATCTATGTATAATATCTATATATATGTATATATATATATTAATATATATATATATATATATATATATATATATATATATATATATATACACACACACACACACACACACACACACACACACACACACACGTAAAGAACGCATTAGTGGAATGATGGAAAGATAGAGAGACGAAGAAATTAAACAATTACCAAACCAGTCCCCAGATATTATCAGTGCCACTACATAATCACTGCTCGACATTTTGTGGGACTTCAGAGTTCTCTTGCGTAAACGCCATATTTCAGACCTTTAATAGTGCCCAAAGCTTTGTCTCTCTTTTGCTTTATGTTTACCCTTCCTTCTTCATTGTTATTGCCAAATTCCATTCTTATTTCTGGTAATGCAAGTTTGTCATGTTATGTGGATTCAGTGTTTTAATTAGATTTTAGTGGAATCTCTTGAACCATTTGTCTCTATTTCTTTAAACATCTTGATCATTACATTCTGTTTAGTTTTGTTTCTTCTTCTCTTTTACTAACGCCTCGTAGTTAATGCACGCAGACATTATGAGTCTTAATAATCTCTCTCTCTCTCTCTCTCTCTCTCTCTCTCTCTCTCTCTCTCTCTCTCTCTCTCTCTCTCTCTCTCATGCTTCGAATTCAGACTGTGCATTCAAGTCTTTGGGGTCTGAATGTCAAGAATTCATTGCACTGTTTAGAACATTCACACAAACTTGTATCCTGAATACAGCCAACAAATGTTTGTTTATTTTTTTTTTGTGTGGTCTTTTTATCCTTGTTTTCATATGATTGCAGTCATTTACCATTTTTTTATTCGTTTTTAAAATGAAGTTTTTAATTTTGTTGTCAATTTTCACCTCGCTTAATTTGTTGGTAATTCTTGTAAGTTCTTACATTTTCGTTGCAAGGGAAATATGCATGATGACTGGCGAGAGGTTGTTTTTCTACCAATCTTAGTCGGTGCAGGAATGATGGGTTTATTACACGGAATGTTAGTTAGCTTGGATTTACTGAAATTATTTATTACTGGAATAATTTATTCTAAAACCATGGAATTTTGTTCCCACATACTTTAGAACCAGAATGCTCATATTTTAGTTTAGTATTGTAGAACCAAGAGGATTTAACAACGTTTTACTCTCAGACTAAGAGTGAGACAGACAGACAGACATTTAAAACAACAAAAAATCCCCTTAGTTTTTTTTGTGAAGAAATGCAAGAAAAATAGAGAAAAAGATATCCCTTTGTTTGATCTTGATAATAAACAGTAGTCAGTGTTAAAAAATACAATGGTTTTCCAAATGGGTAACGAAAACTTGAGAATAGATTAAAATGAGAACCTTATTACATGAAGATCTTGGGCATGAGGTGTGTTCACCTCTTGACCGTGTACGGAATTGCTTTCAAGAATACAGTTGTTTTTAAGAAATACCTGGCAATAAAAATTTTCGATCACTTACTTTAAATAACACTTGGACTTTCCAGTCCTTGGACGAGTGACCGCCAGAAACAGGCAGGTCCCAAAAGCCATTCCTTAGGCACCTCGAACAAACCTTAGGATTTTTATGAAACTCCAAAACCTTCAGGGAAAAGTGTAGTATGAATGAAAAGAACGACAATTTTTTGTGCATTTTGTTTCTTTTACAGAGCGTTGCTTAATACATTTTGCTTTTCATATTTGTTTACTGGGCCAGTTTTCAAGTATTTAGAGTTGGTATCTACTGCAATCATCGTGTTTAGAAAAGTCATAATATTCTTGAAGGCCACGCCAATTAAAGAAGTTTTGCGGCACTCTTCAGCATAAAACTCTTGGCAGCGCCGATGGCAAAATTAAGAGTCGCTTGTTTGTGCGTGTGTAATATTGTTGTGACAAACGTGTGACATCAGTGTGGCATGAGTGTACAAAAGAGTACTTTAGCTTCATATTGCAAAATTCGGCTCTTATGCACCCCATTAGATTGAAGAATCTAGCTGCAGTTTCTTTTTGGCAAATATAATAATTTCGCAGTTGTCAGAATTCTTTTCATCTAACAGTCCTTGGGTGGAGAGCCTTTCAGGGAACGAACTCACCGTAAATTTGCTTTTCTTACATCTGATATTTTATTTCATACAATAAATTGCACTTATGAGGAGATATGTTATGATTTAGCGTGGTTTTTGTAAAACAAGGAAGAGAGAGAGAGAGAGAGAGAGAGAGAGAGAGAGAGAGAGAGAGAGAGAGAGAATAAACACCTGAAAAACCAGATGCTAGGTTACTGAATAAAAATATAAGTAAGTTAAGTAAAGCGTCATAGTTCGCTGTTAGGAATGTTATAAAAAAATCGATCACCAAGAATAGATATAATTTATTTGGTTTAATTATGTAGAACTTTGAAAACTTACTGAAGGAAGATGTTACTCAGGTCATATTTTTCGTCCTCTTTGAAATGATGTGTATAATGCAGTGAAAGTGAGATAATTTGAAAAACTGATCGAGATAATGTGAAATTCACCGTCTGTAGTCCATATTTTTACTTTAGTCCCCGAGGGGCTGGTACTAAACATTACATCTTGCGGAGCTCCTGCCAAATTTAGTGGCAACCTCTTTCATTCTTTTTTACTATACCTCCGTTTATATTCTGTTTCTTCTATCTTACTTTCTATCCTCTCCTAACAGTTGGTTCATAATGCAACTGCGAGGCTCTCCTCCTGTTACACCTTTCAACCCTTTTTACTGCAAATTTCCGTTTCAGCTTTGGCTGACCTTGTAGGTCCCAGCGCTTGGCCTCAGGCCTAATTTCTATATATTATTTTTATTCTACTCGTGGATTAAAGTAAGAACAAGCAAAAGACGGTAAATTTCTCATTATCTCGGTAATTTTCTCAGATTATCTCACCTACTGCATTATATTCACCATTTTCTGTATCGTTTATCCAAATAATATATTACATACATATATCTTCGGGGTGCCTTTTCCTTTAAATTTTCCCATTTTCCTTCAGATTTGTAATATATAAACATTCATTGAAAAATAAGTAGGGAAGTCAGCTGTTTGGCCGGCAGTCCCTTCATGGAAGGACTGTAATAAGCGAATATATACTGTACAGTGATTAGACGAATTCCGTTTGGTTTTACTCGGAAATTTAATATAGCGATCTTTCAGTAGTGTAGATACTATTTTCCTCTTTATTTTACCATGGGGCATGAATGGTTATAAAAGGGATTATTTATTTTACTGGTTGTTCAGATGCATAGATCATCAGTGGTATTTGATTCTCACTTACGGTAGTTTGTCAACCATCGTTTTCTGAAGTGGTAACATAGAAAACGTAATTATGAAAAACATATATTTTTGGGAGGACTAGGTTAATTTAGGAAGTCGAGTTCAAATTCACGTTAAAAGTCGTTTGTTGGACAGAGACTCCCTTATTGCCTTTGAAATCTCAACGTACATACCCTAGGGAAAGCGTCCCTGATGGCATAAGGCCGTCTTGGTAAAACTAAAGACTACTACCTTGGCCTGGTTGCCGCCATTCGCCGACCGGAATGTTTACCGTCCTTAATTTCTGTTTTTCTTTATGATTATGTCTTCGGTTTGTGGTTATGATGTTTACCGTCTTTTGGTTATATTTTTACGCTCATCCCCAAGGAGATGGTACTAAACACGGCGCCTATTTTGCACGTCAACTGGTTGTTGCCGAACCAGGGGGGCGCTGTACTTGTCTTAAATTTTATCTATTTATTATCTATCTATCTATATATCTACCATCTGTCTATATATATATACATGTGTGTGTGTGTGTGTGTGGAGAGAGAGAGAGAGAGAGAGAGAGAGGTATATATGTATATAATATTATATATATACATATATATATATATATATATATATATATATATATATATATATATATATATATATATATATATATATATATATATATATATACTGTATATTATGGTGACATATGCTGGAGTTCACAACTGCATCTAAATTAGCGATTAGAGTCCGAACCGGTAACAAACAACGATTTCCTTCCAGTTTATTTTGGAAAAGAAGTGTGGCCTATAATTTTTATTTTGGTTACCTTTTAGTTTTGGCACCACAAACATATACAGGAAAATAAAATGGCATTGCGGCGATGGTCGACTGCTTCTTTATTAAACAATATATATATATTTTTCCCCATCAGGAACTTTACCACAAAAGACATCATTATAATTTTTTTTTAGTTGAAAGGTACCTAAATTTTTAAGAATTTACTCAATTCTAAATATGTATAAGCAGTAAGAATGATAGTGAATCTGGAAAAAACGTGTGAGGTGCAAAATATACTCAGTAAATAACACAGCTTTTATGACAAGGAACGTTACTATCAGTAACTCCTATAATTCACGAAGGATCTGTCGTCACAAAATCCTTGAGTTATCCTTCACCACCAGGAATCCATGTCGTACACAGTTCCTTTGTGACCTTCATCATATTTACCCCTGAAAATAAAAGTGGTATAAGAATACTTCTTAAAAATCAATGTTTATATCCCTGAAAATAAGTGCAAAGTAGAATGTTCTGAAGTTACTCTTTGAACATCATTGAAAATACCAGTTAGAACAAATTAATAGTTCCTTCAAGACTTGTACTCTAGTCTTGAAAAATGCAAGGAAATACATTCATTCATAATCTTTACTATAATTACTCCTGAAAAATAAGAATAGGGATAAATATTAAAAGTTTTTATTCACAAAAAAGAAGAGTGAAAAATATGTCAAGTGCTTCCTCGAGTACGAATGTTAGAAATATAATTTTTCCTGATAGGTGGTTGACTTAGTTTTCCCTAATTTATCAGTATTATTCTCCCAAAGTCTGGCAATTAAGGGGCTACTGTGGAAAACCGAGGTTTTTGTGGCTGGGAGGATACGAAAACTAGCGAAATACTGGGTCTCTGTGTTGTACGTGATTGTGGACCACCTGCCCTAACCTGACCTAGGGCGCCATAAATCATAGACAGATTTAACCTGAAACACTTGAAACAAACCGTCACCTAGAACCCGGTTAGGAAGCATCTGAGAGATTTTGTCATAAAAGAAAAATTTCCAGAATTTACGAAAATTGTCGAAAATCATATTAATTACACTGCCTTATTACATGTTTATAAGTAAGCAGTACAGTACCATTTATTCTAGAAAATAAGAGTAAGAAACAATACTGAATGTCCAATCTTGGCTTTTGGAATAGTTATTCCAGACATATAGAGTAAGCTGAATGTTCCATCGTGCCCTTACTGTACCTATTCTTGAAATGTTCAGGGTAAGGAAAGTTATTAAAAGTTTCTCCATGACTTTACTGAATCTGTTCTTGAAATGTTTAGAGTAAGGAAAGTTATTCAAAGTTCATTTATAGAGAGACTTATGTTACATTAACCCCAGAAACATAAAGATCACGAAACAATAATAACATTCCTTCGTCGTCTTCGCTCAATTCATCCCAAGAAAATAAAACAAAAAATTGACTTACTTCATATTCTGCTTACTAGTTACAATTGCAAAGATGCAGTGCATTAACCACCCTAAAGCAATTCTCCTTGTATTTTAAAATTTACTTACATTTTCATTTATTTATTTGTTAATTTGTTAATTTTTCTTTTCTAATAAGTGATCTCTTCTTTCTGTATTCCCGATTATCTTCTGCTACTTTTTGTAAATGAACATCATATTCTTTGGAAGCTTGAATATCAAGTCAATGGTCCCTTTGGTGGGCTTGTTCCATATGAATAGGGTTCATCTTCTGAATAATAATAATAATAATAATAATAATAATAATAATAATAATAATAATAATAATAATAATAATAATAATAATAATAACAATAGTTATCATTAGAAGTGTGACACATTCCGTGTCTTCAGAACCCCAGCACTGGAGCCTGAGAGGAAAAGTTTTCATCTAGCTAAATGAGGTTTTTATCCTAATGGTGTTATACTTTTACGTATCTTGCTCCGAAGCAAGAAAACATTAACCTGTCCTGGTCTCCTCGCCACTTAAAAGGATGGCTAATACATTTTCGAGATCCTCACGTCAGTCATTCTGTGTACAGTATTATTATTATTATTATTATTATTACATTATTATTATTATTATTATTATTATTATTATTATAAGTACGTACCATACTATACCACACTTGGCACCCAGTGTATCCTTGGCCAGAAATTCCAGGACGTCTTGTTCTTCTGTCGTGTAAGGGATGCTGGTGGAAGGGAAAAATAAACCGCCGCTGACTTTAATTTTTGAATCGATTAGCTCCTGGATAATCTGCGCTGCTTTCCCCTTGTATCTTGGGAAGAACAAAGATCCGAACATCCTGTTCAAAACACAAAAGGAAAAATAAGAGGAGTTAAACGGAATAGCTGAGATGTTTTCAGATATTCAAGCAAAAGAGGATTTGTATGTACAGTCTCTCTTTCTCTCTCTCTCTTTCTCTCACACAGACTTATTATTATTGTTATTGGTGAAGAAATCCACATGGGTTAGGTGTAAATATAAATTAGATATATATATATATATATATATATATATATATATATATATATATATATATATATATATATATATATATATATATATATGTATGTATGTATGTATGTATGTATGTATGTATTTCTAATTTATATTTACACTTACATTGCTGTGGATTTCTTCACCATTTTAGTGACCCATGCTATTATGAGATGTTTATGGATTATTATTATTATTATTAGCTTGAAATCACTGTGTAGATAGGCTTGCATGGCAGTGGGTTCTGCTTGATTGTCATGATTCTGTTGCAGTCTCTCTTCACATTTCCAGAAACTGTCAACCTTTACCAGGTTTTCTTTGTGGAACGGTAGTTTATTTATAATGCTAACTTAAACTAAAAACAAGAGCAAACTTTCAGTAAAATCATAAGTAAACCTTGAGTTCGGAGTTTAACTGTGAAATGGTCAGTCCTCAGTGTATTTTCAGTATCAGCTGTTTGTTTTTACCTTAAAACTGAGTTCAGTCAAGGATTATGAAATGGTTTCAGAAATTATACAAAACTGACTAAGCAAAGCAGCAATACATTGATTTAACACATTCTTTAACACCCTGCGTGATCCAGTGTGTCGACAAGACATGGATTGAATCATGCAGACAAAACATACATCACAGATTTGAAGATTAGATATGATATTATCTTTAGTCACTCTAATAATGGTACAAATGAAAAAATGATTAACTTAGCAAAAGTAAGCGCAGTGTAACTGATTTTGGGAAAAATATATTACATATATCCTTCCCCTTCTCTTTTTCATATAACTTTAACGGATAATGGGGCCAGTGAAAAAGATACGAGAAAGAGTAGAAGATATATATAATGTAGATTCACTGGCGGAACCTCTAACGGTTGAAAGGTAAAGTTTCTGAACTGAATATTTTGCTCCGTGGAAACTGCGTTGAGCTCAAATCATTAATATCCTCACCTCGTGGTGGCAATTGTTGCAATGTCTTATTTAAGGTTTTAGACTCCTGCTTTATGGAGAGTTTAACGGGCTTACAGACATACAAATATTCTGCTCGTTATTATTGTTATTATTATTATTATTATTATTATTATTATTATTATTATTATTAGTGAGCTGCATTTAAGCTGGTCACGGGTTGGTGACGAAATCGGTCCCGGAGGCATTGCGATCTTCTAGGGCCTTTAGGCCTAATCGGTGTGGGTGGTTGGGGGTGGGTGTAGGCACAAGTTATTATTATTATTATTATTATTATTATTATTATTATTATTATTATTATTATTGTGGTTGTTGTTGCTGTTGTTTTTGTTCAGCATGTGGATACATTCATATGGATTAAGCTAAAGAGGCCACAAACTTGCGAAAAATCATGAAACACCAGAGAAAGGAAGGGTAATATACAGATACAAATGGAAATAAATAGAAATAAACAAATCAGCTGCTCTTAAGCCCGGAAAAACTGAGTGGATTGTATTTTTATAATTTGCCAACATTCTTATTTATTTATTTGTTTGTTTATTTATTTATTTATTTATTTATTCATTTGTTAATATATTTTTTCTTTTCTCATAACTGATCTCTTCTTTCTGTATTTTCTTTTATCTTCTGTTACTTCTTTCAAATGAACACCATGTTCTTTGGAAGTCAGTGGTCCATGTGGGCTTGTTCTATATGAATAGGGTTCATGTTCTGAATAATAATAATAATAATAATAATAATAATAATAATAATAATAATAATAATAATAATAATAATAATAACGATGTTGATGAAAGATAAAGCCACAGAGTTTGAGTTTGAGTCGATGTAATTTACATACTTTTAAATCAAAATACTACTGTAGAGTTTTCGATCGCGATTTCCTGGTAGTAGTACCTTAGGTTCATATTATGGGTATTTATGTGAAAAATGGATAAAAAGAAAAATATTTACCCTCTGTCTGTGGGAAGAAGGACCTTAGCAACATCAACCGCCTTACTTATATGTCTCGTGTAAACGTCAGGAAGCAATAAAGATGGCGGCCATCCCTTGAACCCGTTGAGTGGCAACAGTTGCTCAATATCGATCGAAGAAACTTTCAGATTTACACCTTCGAAGAGTAAGGCGGAGAGAGAGAGAAGAAAAGTTAGAATTTACTTCGGATTTGGTGTAGTGGTGGATTTTTTTTTTTTTTTTTTTTTTTTTTTTTTTTTGATAAGTTTCACCCGTTTGTTGATACCTGTTCGGCAGCTAACCAGCAGTTTGGTAAGGTATATGTTTACATTAAACTCTTCCACCATATGTAACATCTTGTTGCGGCTGAACTTTCCTGCAACACCTTTTCTGAAAGGTTCTTTCAACTTCCTATCACCTTTCCCAGTGTGTCATTATAGTTAGAGGCTCATGGATGATGCAGAGCAGCAGATTCAGGGAGAACCATATTGGTAGATTTAGGATTACTGTAGTGTGAAAACGCCATTAACAAAGCAAAGAAGGCAATTAAATTGTTAAAATTAAATACCTCAAACAATGAGATCTAAGGCTTTGATAAACAGTCTGCTGGTTAGGATATCATGAGAAGGAAACGCAGAACAAAGGAATGATTTTTCTCATGTGGCGATGAAACAGGTTTTCAGGAGAGTAAATGATCAAGACAAATTAGGCGTCAGGTTAAACGAGTGGCAATGAGGACCATTTTAAGGTTATTTTGAGTCCCCCCTAACATCAGTAATGGTTGATTGCATGGAATTGTATTTTTTTTTTTTTTTTTTTTTTGTCTTCATTCATTTGATTTGGAACATTGCGTCTTGTATGACAATGACCATAGCCATAGAAACTGGAGAAGAGTAGAGTATGGTAAAATCTGAGTACTGTGGATTTCAAGGGAAATTGGCATACTACTCAAGAGATGTAAATAAATATCTGAAACAGTCAAGAACTTCTAGGGTAATCTGCCTTTTAGTTTTCTGTAAAAGAAAACTGTTGTGCCGGCTTTGTCTGTCCGTCCGCACTTTATTCTGCCCGCACTTTTTTCTGTCCGCCCTCAGGTCTTAAAAACAACTGAGGCTAGAGGGCTGCGAATTGGTATGTTGATCATCCACCCTCCAATCATCAAACATACCAAATTGCAGCCCTCGAGCCTCAGTAGTTTTTATTTTATTTAAAGTTAAAGTTAGCCATAATCGTGCTTCTGGCAACGGCATAGGAAAGTCCACCACCGGCCTTGGTTACAGTTTCATGGGCCGCGGCTCATACAGCAGTTATACCGAGACCGCCGAAAGGTAGGTCTATTTTCGGTGGCCTTGATTATACGCTGTAGCGGCTGTACAGAAAACTCGATTGCGCCGAGGAAACTTCGGCCCATATTTTACTTGTTTTTTAAAGACTACATAGAGAATAGTTTTGTAAAGACTACATAGAGAATAGAATAAAATGTCATCACAGACCTGGAGTAAAAACGTCACCAACAAAGAAAAATATCAATGTTTGTTGGGCATCAGCATTAGCATTATTGTTATTATTACTATCCGTAATGGTTATGGATTCATATGAAATGAGCTAAAAGCGAGACATCATATTGTATATAATTCGAATGCGTAAAGAATACGTGTCGATATAGCTTACATAAGAATCGTAAGTGGTGTCTCCCGTTGGCAATAACCTTCTTGAGAGGTTGAAAGGCATCATTATCGGGGACACTTGTATTCAATATTTCCATCGTATCTGGAATGAAGAAAGACTTGTCCAACTGCCCCATATAATATCGCACGCTACACCTGTTTGAGAAATAGCGCAGACGCAAGTATTAGTTTTCGGATTAAGAAAGAGAGAACAAAGAAAACTGAGGGTGATGACTTGACTTTTCGCTCAGCAAGAGAAATGACAAAGGATTCATAAAGTTTTCGGTAACCATGGCCCTAATTTTGCTTTGCTTAAATGCAGCTACAATTTTCAATGTTAATGATCTGAGGAAGGGTTCAAATGATTCGCAAGTGAAGCTCAACCTACATTCACGTCATATTAAGTTTTCATGCAGTAGAAGTGCATAAGACTTCTTATTATTGTAATAAAAAAACAGTTTATTAACTTCTGCGCCATCTCGTGTTAACTACTGTAGAATCACAGAACTGTCTCCGTATGAGTCATATGGCCACTTATAACCATCTTAGTTCCTCGTTGGACGAGTCGGTAGAATTCTCGGCTAGCACTCTGCTAGGCCCGAGTTCGAGTCTCCAGCCGGCCAGTGAAGAATTTTAGGAATTTATTTCTGGTGATAGAAATTCATTTCTTGGTATAATGTGGTTCGGATTCCACAATAAGCTGTAAGTCCCGTTCAGTTAGCCACGTAAAATAAATCTAATCCTTCGGGCCAGCCCTAGGAGAGCTGTTAAGCAGCTCAGTGGTCTGGTTAAGCTAAGGTATACTTAACTTATAGCCCCAGTAAATCAGCATTATTTACAGATTTATTGACTTTGTAAAGCTAGAATGTGAGTGAAAAGGGCTCTCGAAAATTCCGTGCAATATTTTCTTTTGATTTTAACTGTTGTATCGAAGAAGAATATTGTGGATGAAGTCTTTGTATCGCGTTGATAAATCTTTGAGAAATATTGAAGTATTAGTTTTAAGGTTTCAAGTTAATACTTCAGTTTAAGACTTCTTGTCTGGGAATACAACTCTCGACAGTTCCTGTGTTATGGAATATTGACAACGTAAACTGATAATTCATGTATTTGTGGCAAAAATTCAACCGCTGGAACAGTTTTATGGAATACAAATAAAACAGTGTTTGAAAATTTTAAAATTTGGATAAAATAAACAGCGAAACATCAATAACAAAAGTGGATGCCACTGAAATACTGAATAAACGGCGTTAACAGATATGATCAAAGGTAACTGAGAAGCAATACAAAAAGTAATGCGTGTACATTGACAGAACTTCTCTCAAATTCTCTTCAAAAGGGAAAGAGAACGCCATTAAAGTGAAAGAAATGGGTGTTAATATACCCCATTTCAATACTAATTCGTGAAGCTGTGAGAGCAGATTTATTTTTGGGAAGTTTAAAAATAAAAATGAAAATTATATTTTAAGACATATCCCTTCTCAATATTACTTCGTGAAGTTGGGAGGAGAGTAGAGTTAGTTTTGGGTAGTTTAAAAATAAAAATTCTATTTAAGACATCTCCCATCTCAATACTATTTCATGAAGCTATGAGGAGAACAGAGATATTTTTGGTAAGTTAAAAAAAAAATTATAATTAAGCCACAAGGACAAAGAACACCCACCTGGACAGGACTTCCCGCAGCGGTTGGAGGAGCACAGACCTCTGGATGTCATCCGGATGACGAAACAGCTCCTCGAAGGAGAGGTCATCCACCCTGATCCTTCTGGAGGAGGAGATGACCAGGAGCCTTTCGAGCTCGTAAATATACAGGGGGTTTCTGCTGACTTCGACTCGAACCCTCCGGAGGTTCCTGTTCCTCAGGAAAGTAGAGAATTCCGGCACTTCCTTGTCGGTTATTCTCAGGCTTCCGTCGTACGGGTTGAAGGGCGTGACCGTAGGAAAGCACAATATTGCGTCCATGCTTTCTCTGGTAGTGGAAGGAGATTATTCGTTAGAATCACTAACGTGTATACGTGTGAATTAGGTGCATTCAGTCATGCACGTGTGTAGTGTGTTTATATATTATATATATATATATATATATATATATATATATATATATATATATATATATATATATATAAATATATATATATATATATTATGTATGTATGTATGTACTGTGTGTATGTATAATATGTGTATATATATATTTATATACATATACATATATATTATATACATAAATATATATATATATATATATATATATATATATATATATATATATATATATATATTATATATATATTCACATATACATATGTATACATACAACACACGCCTCCTTATCTCCATAGAGGTGGTTGGCCATCAGGTCTTGGTCTCTCGATTCTTTGTAAGTCTTTCCGGGTGAGGTTGCAAGTCACAGACCTCCCTCACCCTGGTTGCGACCACCACGGCCGCTTAACTGCCTGGTACGTAATTCACTGCCTAGACCAACGAGGTAGATTGAGTTTTTAACGGAGCACGCCCTTCCTCACATAGAAGTGGAGGATGAGTGTTGATCGGAACACGAGGCCCTGTCTATCTATATGCATGCAGTACACGAACGTGTATGTGTGTGTGTATATATATATATGTGTGTGTGTGTGTGTTTGTGTGTGTGTGTGTGTGTGTGTGTGTGTGTAAAGCCACCATACCTTACACCCTGAGGGAAATAGGAAATTATATATAAGTGCTTTTGTTCCGTGCACTATGCAGAAGTACTTATCAATTATATCATTTGTATTGTGTTGTGATGTTTGTTGAACAGTTATCATTCGCAGTCTAGCTGTCCTCAAAGATGATTACTTCAAAATAACTGCCGTTTTGGCATTATTTCGGAAGCTGTCATTTGCACAACCATGTAATGTGACACCTAGCTCGCTCAGCTTAGGAAAAACGTCAGCCAGATGCGAAAACTTCATAACTGGGTCGACCCAATCAGATGTTTTCCTTCGGGAGGGAAAAGCCGAGTCTCCATGCAAAAATCAATCAAACGTTTTGTTGTAAAAACTCCCCTATGACAGTCATATCAGGTCTCAAGATGCAGGTAACCAGAGCCGATTTCAAAGCATGGTTTCTGAAAACCTTGAGTTGACAAAGCTTCCTTCAATCATTTTGTTTTTATGTTCAAGTATGACCTCTGCTCTCGAAGATAAACAGGCCATTTGTAGATATTACTGGTAATTTTAGAGTCTGTAGAGTATTTATGTATAGACTGATGCCACTGAATCCTTGACACAGCACAGTTAACTAATCACAGGATCATATTTATGGACAAAATGGACAGCGACCATATAATCTTTAATGGCTATTGGGCATAATGAATAAGAAAGAAACCATGAGGGAAATTGTTTTCATGTGAGGTCACTGAAATTTTTTCAATTGCCAAGTTTTAATTAAAGCAACGAGTATTGGTTCAACTCAGTAATAGACGATGCCCTTCAAGAACCAGTATTTCAATTGATGCCTTTCGAGCGGCCTGTTTGCTCCGTAATGAAATAACAAGAATTTTTTTTATAGTAAATATCACAAATTACTAATATCCACGATTATTTTTTATCACGTAGAGTTAAAAGATGACTTTTGCCCATTTGACTTACACGTTCTTTTTACACTGTAAGTGATACATGTTGGCCTTAAGGAATACTCAATAAGCGCGGATATATTATCTGTCATACAGTATATCCTGTCATGTGAGCAGGTTGTACTAAAGGTGATATATGCCGATTCCTAAGATTGAAAGGTGAATTGATTGTGTAACTTTACTGATAAAGATTGGAGCAAATGCAGAATTGGGTGGTCAGGGTTACTGGAGGCCTAGTAGGCATTTCAGAGGGAATATGACCTAACCAGACTTACTTTAGCCTAACCTAACCTAACCTAACCTCGGACGCCTTTTCCAAACCTAGCCGAAGGGGCTTTGCTCCCCCTGGACCCTCCCAAGCAAGTCGTGACTCTTACTCTGCACTTTCCTAAAGATTTTCTCCACGATAATCTTACCTTGAAATCTGAAGTAATTCTCCAAGAGACAGTCATATGAAAAGTTTTTCAGTAGCTTCCCGTAACTAAATAAATCTTCATATTTTCAGAAATATAACGTTGAAGATAAAACCATCCCATTACACACACACACACACACACACCGTAGTGACACTAGCCGCTGAAGAGCGATAATACAAGATAAGCACCAGACCTCCCTTGTGGCGAAGCCCAGCCTGTGAGACTGACATGTAAACATTCGGTAGGAGGCAAATTGGTCACTTTTATCTCGACGGGAAATGCTAATGGAGACGGGTGCTTCGTCATTTGAATAGCTCTGTCGTGCCGGTTGCTGTTAGAGAGACTTTTCCACTATTTTATTGTTGGTTGTAATATTATTTTCAGGTTAAAGGATCTAAGGTTTTGCAATAATGTTTTCTGCTCACAATTTCATAGTACCATCCCTGCAATAATTTGCCGAGTAACAAAACATGTATAGCACACGGGTTTTAAATATGACTTGTGTCTCAGGCAGTATTTTGCAACCTGAGAGTTTGTTTTAAAAAGCAAGGAAATCTTATCGGCGGTAAAACACATCTTATCGGATCAATCTTGACTATCAGCACTTTGTGGTGAAGATCTTGTCTGGGTTAAAGTCAGTCGTTTATAGAGAATTCATCATTATATCCCTATTCCTCCTTCTGTCTCTCATTTCTTTCCTTTCCATCCTCGTGTTTGTTGTCCATAGATGACCCGCGTGGCCTTTTGTTCTCTCATGGGTCCCCTCTGCCATTTGTTAGGCCACTAGGTGTTCCTAGATCCCTAAGAAAACGAGAATACTGAATAAACTGATCATTTATAAACCAATGACATCGTTATTCCTAACTTAATAACTAAATAATTTAGGACACTTATTTTTACTACATCTCTGTTGAGATAGCAGATTGTACTTAACTTTACTTGTCACTTAAGAGACTGCTCATCTTTACTTGCTCATATCAGATTGTACTTAACTTTACTAGTCACCTATGGGAGTGCTCATCTTTACTTGCTCATATCAGATTGTACTTAACTTTGTTAGTCACCTATGGGAGTGCTTATCTTTACTTGATTCGTTGAGATTATTATAGTTGACATGAAGATGATGGGTAGTGTTTAGGAGTAATGGGAACGTCTAGGCATGGTGGAAGAACGGATGGGTAACGTATGATGTAAGTGAATTGCAAGGTGTGATAAATACTCATATGAGCACTTGGTGTTAATGATATGATTGTGCCAGTGATCCAAGACCCCCCTCTTCCGAAACACAGCTGGCAGAGGAAGAGAATTTTTCCCAGAAACTGGTATTAGAAAACAAAGCTGATTTGCTGTCTTATCTTCCAAGTAAAAGTAAACCTCTCCGCCATCAATGGGACAGCAGCAGGTTGAGACACTTAACATTTGTGAAAATTGGTGGATGGAATGGGTGGGAGGAGGGGATATTGTGGGAGGGGGTTGGGGAGGCAGAAGGACAAATAAGAACATCAAGACAGGAACTAGCCATGTCAGTGAGTGGTTAGCGGTTTTGGCTTTTGTTACGTCACAAGGTTTGTACCAGTACAAAGGCGTGCCTCTACTACCTTTCAGGGAATAAGTCCAGTTGCACGTCATTCGCATTTCTGTGAAGAGGGTATTAATGGTGTTTACTCTATACCTACTGAAGGACACTAAGGAAGATTATTTTACAGATTTTGCAAGAATTATTTGAATAATTATGGTATGCTTCATTGGTCTCATCTCTCAAGAGTGAGTTCAGTACGGCAAATGCAGATTGCTTGGGTCATACTGTTGTTGAAGAAAAAGAAACAACGGCTATATCCATATCATTGTTTTTATACGGTTCCTGTCACCTTCAAACATCAGTTTTTTCTACTAGGGTATATCCATGGATCAGTATTTTGAACAATCATTCAGGATTAAAGAAAGATATTGCTAATTTGTCATAGGTATAAATTGGCTGTGGATAACCTTTACCCAAAGATGGCAACTACTCCAAGAACATTTTCAAAGATTTGCTTACCTAATATATTCATCTCTCAAAGGCACTGCGCAGTTATTAACACCATTACTACTGAGAAAGAAGGCTTTTTGGTTTATTTCCAGCATAAAAACTAAAAATTAGGCTCGGATGGGTTGGGGTGGGGTGGGACTAAAATGAAGTAACGAAAACTTGTACAAGGGAAAAAAATTTATATTGCTTCCGCAGGGCGCACACACATTAATATATATATATATATATATATATATATATATATATATATATATATATATATATATATACATACATACATACATACATACATACATACATACATACATATATATGAAATTTTTATCACACCGTGATTTATATGCAGTCATGAAGCTACGAATGTCGTTTAATATCCAATTCACGCTACTTCGGGAATATCCCCGATGGTAAATTATCATCGAAGGGGAATTTTTTAAGTGATAAATGGATCGGTACCGCCGGGTCTCGATCCCTCGACACAGTACCTTCCAACGACTCCATTCGACGGTCAGACCGTTGAGCAACGTCTCTTCGGTGATAATTCCCCATCGGGGATATTCCCGAAGTAGCGTGAGCTGGATATTAAAGGACATTTGTAGTATATATAAATCAACTTGTGGATATTCAGAAGCCAGACATGCGAACTGCATTTCAGCATACGATAACTTGAAATTGACACGGGTAGTTACAAACTAGATTGATTGGCTGATTTAAGAAAAATCAATGTAAGTTTATATTAATAATTTATAACACGCTGCCATGATTGAAATTCAATAATCGTGTAAGGATGCAAAAAAAAATATATTGCAAAACAGTAGCCTATTCTGCTAAAAGGCCTACCTAATATGACGCCCTCTAGATATTTGGACTCCATAATTCCATGGTAAGTGATCCCATCCTATTGTCTGACAGTGCCTTGTAGCTCTTGGCGAAGGCGTTGTTGCTCTTCTGGGCTCTTTGCCAACAGATAAGCAGCAAAAGCCAGAGTAGTTGCCGTGGTGTCATAGCCTCCAATGATGAACATTAAGCTTAGAGCTATGATGGTGTCATTATCAAGAACTGCCAGAGATGAAGGACTTTATGAGAATAATTACAACCTATATAAGATAATTTCATATATTGCATTCTTGATTCAAAAGCCTTGAGACAAGGCATTGTGATTTTTCACCACTCATATAATACAGTACAGTCATATATCATCTCACATCCTCTGTACAGCCCACCTTGGTTTTTGGAAAGGTCAGTTAGGCCTTCTTCGGCCTGAGCTTCTAAAAGTAGGTCTAAAAAGTCTCCCCTTTTCGTGCCTTCCCTCCTATAAGCCAAAGCTTCTTCAGCAACAGTCTTGAAGAAGTTTATCTCCTTCGGGGATAGACACATTAATTTCCCCGGATTTCACAGATTTTTGGGCCTAAAAGAATGAGAACAAATGCGATCATTCGTCCTATACCAATATGGAAAAATGTCTCTGCCTTTTTGGAAATTCAGGATCTTCTTCTACAAGCGAATTGCACTCCAAGCAAAAGTGCAAGAAGCAATGGTGTCCATTGTGTATCTTCCGAAATTAAACTTCATGTCTACTGAAGATACCTTGGAAGCCTCTGCTAGACTGAACGCCACAAGGGCATCGACTTTGTCACACACAAGGTGGAACATGTTTTTCATTTTTCCAGACGTAAAGGGAGTCACGATAGATCGCAGCGTTCTCCATTTTTCTCCATTGACGCTGGGCAACATGTCACTCATATACTTATCCTTCTCACAGGGCGACTTGATTACTCGGCGGTCTATGAAGTGGTTGCAGTCTTTTATGAGGATATTTTTTTATCATATCTGGATCACACGCGTACAGAACGGGAGAGTAGAAAGCGTACGTTAATTCCAACCAGACCGTTCTTGTTATAATTCCGGTAGACCTGTCGAGGTTTGAAAAGAATCTGCAAATTGACAGTAGTTGCAACTCATCATCGGTTTTATATAGAGCTAAGCTCCATACAATGACAATTAGTTATATGTTAAAATAAAGGACATGAATGATTTCAGAATTCAAGAAACATGTTGACAGTGAGATGAAAAGGAGTGTAATATGTATTCTGTTAACACCAAGAAGCGAAATGTTTTTCATGATACTTCATTATCAAAAACCCATCTGCCTTGCTTGGTGGACATCATTTCGGTCATGTGACCAAATAATGGTGTAACGGGCGGTGATGGTACCCCACGTTTGGCCCAGTAGCTGAATTTGTGCTTGTTATATAACCAAAAAGTGGCCACTTAAATTATCAACAGGGACAACGTTGCCAAAACCATTCCTGAAAAAAATATGTAATTAAGATAAAGATTTTTCACTTGCTATTACTACCCTTACACCTTGCCCCACTCATGTCTATGGGGCTTATGTACCAGTGGCATCACCCATCCAAGTATTGGCCGGACCCAACTTTGCTTAACGATCATTAGGGACCCTTTAACTATTGCTTAACGATCATTAAGATAGGAACCCAAGTAAAATACTGTATATATGAAAAACATACACAAAAAAGATGCAAAGTTTACAAAAATGAGCTGAATTAATATGGACCAGGACAAGGTTACGCCTTGAGCCTTTCATGAGCTCGCCTTCACCACCCTACACATACGAGTATATATATATATATATATATATATATATATATATATATATATATATATATATATATATGTGTGTGTGTGTGTGTGTGTGTGTGTGTGTGTGTGTGTTTATGTATGTATGTACAGAAAGACAGATAGATTAATAGTAGGTTTATTGGCCACAACGCTGTACAATGATTACAATTACAAGTTCGTAGATATGGTCCAACAAAAGGACATAGAAAAGTATACAAGTAAATCCTACGAAACAAAAACATCTAAAACCAGAACACTTAAAAAAAACCAAAATAATGTTTTTTAACATTTTAACTTTAACAAATAAAACTTTAAATGCAGCTAAGTAAAGAAACCTTATAAACATTTACGCAGAACCTTATTTGCTACTGTTTTCACCTGCAAAACATAAAGATCACCTATATTCTAAAAAAAAAATATGTCACATCTTAAAAGAGGAAAACAACTTTTAGCAATTCTTGATAATTTCTTCATAAGTAAGTTGACAGAATGAAAAGTATTATTTTTCACTGTTGTGGCATATCGCGATGACCTGAAATTATGACCTCAGTACTTGCAAGATTATACTTATTGGACAGACAAGACACTCATGGGTTCTTGATGTCCCGTGAAAATCCTCCATTTTGCGATGACTGCATTGTGCCCTTGACTGTGAGACATTTGCTGGTCGAATGCCCCAGCCATGGGAATTTAAGACATAGGTTCCTGTCCTGGGGACGTGACGGAGAAGGTCATTTTATTCTAGCTACAATTCCCAGTAAGGTTTGTAATATAGAGCAGTTATACATCTTTATGTGGGAGTTGGGCGTCCTCAACAAAATTTAAAATATACGTATAAAGCATATGTGAGTATCGATAATATGATTATATACATATATTTTTATATGAAATTCTTTTTAAACTTATTTATTTTTAGTTTTCTATTTAAATTTATTAAAAATATACGTATAAAGTATATGTGAGTATTGATAATATGATTATATACATGTATTTTTATATGAAATTCTTTTTAAACTTATTTATTTTTAGTTTTCTATTTAAATTTATAAAAAATATACGTATAAAGTATATGTGAGTATTGATAATATGATTATATACGTATATTTTTATATGCAATTCTTTTTAAACTTATTTATTTTTAGTTTTCTACTTAAATTTATTACGGGGTCAATAACCTAGATGTTGTGACGCCAGTTTTACTAGATATAATCAAACATTTCGTATATCCTGCGTTCTTGGGCAGTGCCACAACACATGTGCCTGTCTGTATGGCACTGCAAATACACAAATTCCTCCATCAGTAGACACCGTGACCCCTCCTACCCCACCTAGCAGACCCAACCACAAGGGAATGAGGTCAGAGTCTAAAACGGGTGAATGGGATTCTCTTACCCAAGTGAATACATGAACTGAATGATCTTTGTTGATGTCACGGTATGTTATATTCTCTTTGATGCTTCTGAACTGAAAATATTATGCTGAGGTGTCTCTACAACGAATTTGACATCGTCTACTCTTGCTTTGTTTAGAGTGACCCACCATTCTTCTTTTCTAATTTGGTTCTGCAACCCCCCACACACACTATAATTACTTATTTATATATATATATATATATATATATATATATATATATATATATATATATATATATATATATATATATATATATATATATATATATATATATATATATATATAGAGAGAGAGAGAGAGAGAGAGAGAGAGAGAGAGAGACACACACACTTTCCCGTCGGGGAATTGCCGTCAGTGCACCTCACTTGGTGCACTGTAGGCATTACTTAGTTTCTTAGCAGCGTCCTTTTGGCCCGTAGCTGCGACCCTTTTCTTTTCTTACACTGTACTTAACCTTTCTTCCATCTTTCTTTCCACCTTCTCCTAGCAGTTGTTTCATAGTGCGACTGCGAGGGTTTCCTCCTGTCACACCTTTGAAACCTCTTACTCTCAGTTTTCCCTTTCATCGCTGAATGACCTCGTAGGTTCCAGTGCTTGGCCTTTGTCCTAAATTATATATTTATATATATATGTGTGTATATTTATATATATGAATGTGTATATATATATATATATATATATATATATATATATATATATATATATATATATATATATAATATAGGCTATAATTATCCAAAAAACACAATGTGCTTTTAATACTGAACAGTAATTTGAAGCTTTGTATAAATTGTAATAAATCTATATAACTCTGCGAACTGCAATATTTCTCGGACGAACTTGAATGCGTCATTCGTGTTATGGATTGTGTTATGGATTGTGCTAGTGTTAATGAGTACTGGAGTGGTAACATGGGGAATAGTTGATCTGTCATGTATTTCATTGCTTGACTTACTGTTCTTGTAAAACTTGAGGATCCTTGGGGAAAACCTGAGAATGTTGACTTAGGGGGTTAATTTGACTATATGGTCAGTCATTTGGCCAGTGGTATTTGTTATTCATTAATTTACATATTGGTTTGCGTGAGTAATATTACTATGTATCTGTTAGTCATGTTCTTTGTTAAGTTTTTCCTTTTATTCTGTTATGGTGGTGATAACTGTTACTGTTCATTAATAAATTAGGTTAGTTGTTACTATTTAGTTTTATTCTAGCCTAGTGTTCTGTAACAATTCGTCCAACGTGAATCTGACCACAGAGGGTGGGAAATGATGATATTTCACTTATAATCAAAATAAAAAAATTAGTCTTATCGCTAAAAAAAAAAACATTTACATTGCACAGAAAACCAGTCAGGTGTCAACAAAAGAGGCCTACTGGCACACTGATCTGCGCAGCCAAGAACAGCGTTCTTATACTTGCGGTTTGGTTGACCGAACTCGGCGGTGAAATTAATTTGTAAGGAGAGAGGGCGACTTGCGTAACCTTTGTCCGGGTTCGGTTGCCACCTACGGTTGTTCAGAGAGTGCCACTGTATTTGTTGCATGACACTGCGGAATCCTAATCTCATGTATAGTGACGTAGGGATCTGACATCGCAGAGACGACCCCCAGTTGTTTTTCCTTATTTTGCGCCATATCGTATCCCTCTGGGCTAAGGTACAATATGAGTCTGATATGGAAGGGTATCAGTTTGATTACGCAACAACGTTGTTTTGGAAGGTTACGTAATCCAAGCGCATGGAAGCCTTTTGTGCTCTGTAAATCTCGAAATCCTTTATATTATAAGATGCGAAAAAAATGTTACGAAATGTATTACATACACTTAGTACTTTATAAGAAAATTCTCCCTACTATTTACCAACTACGGCATCCAAAGAGGTTATTTGTCAATGACCCACACCCCAAAAAAATTCTTACTTAAACTTCACCGCTAGGTGAATTCTGGGGCAAGAGGCATCCCCTAGCGCAGTGGTCTTCAAACTTTTTAAGAGGTCAGGCATTTCCAAATATTCATTACTGCCCTTCAGATTTAGCATATAAATTATGTTCATAATAAAACATACGATACCAGGTACTTGAGGAACTTTTTACATTTTCTTAACATGTTCAAACAGAACATAAATGCATTATATGTAAATGTATCTGAATTTTCATGGTTAAATTTAATAATCCAGAAATCAATAACTGAACTTTGATTATTGCAAATAAAATTCATATACTGACCTTACGGCTTGAAACATGGCCAAAAGATAAACATAAAACGCAACTTCTCTGCTGTTCATGGTAACCACTGACTCAGGTAAGGCAGCTAATGAGATGGATGTACTTGTTTCAGCTTATCAAATCGGGGAGAATTTTGGACAAGGCACATCGCATGTCATCCTCCACCTCTAAGCGGTTTCTTGCTTTTGTTTTGATTTAGTAGGGAGAAAAGCCTGATTCACATAAGTGAGTGGAGGAGAAATGTAGAATGTTTTTAGCGCATACCAATTCTAGGGTATGATAGCCCAGAATTCCTGTACAGAGAGCTCTTTTTGCAAACACTTTATACCAGAATCAAATTTCATTTCCAAGTATTCATCAGGGTCTGGCACAGAATCTGGCTCAATATTAAATTTACTATAAATGACAGATCTATGGACTCAAGATCAGGGAAGTATCTGGAAAATTCTTGACCCAAATTTTGAAGGTGGTTGATTATTTCATTTTGGAGACAAGGATCTAGTTCTTTTCACCTTCAACAACTTCACAAAAATTCTCAAACATTGCAAAATTACCGGCATTTTTTCCTAACCCAGTTCTGGATCTTAGCAGTGAAAGCACGCAATGACAAAATGAATTACAGTTTTGTCTTTACACTGAAGTTTCAGATTTTTATTTCTTTTGTTTTTATTTTATTCTCTTATTTTTTATATAGTTAATTTATTTTTATTATAATCTGTGGCAGTGAGCCATGGCCCACAGTTTGAAGATCACTGCCTAGCGTCAGTGTAAAGTTTTTATTAGTAGGTTATTGATTCATCACTGAGGCAAACCATATCAATTTCTGGTACAATGGTCGTGCGTCAACCGAATTCTGCTCTTGCACTATTGAGTGAACGAAAATTGAATCTTCTGGGCGCATTCTACGCTTATGTGGTCATTTGTTCATTTATCGGTGTTTATTTTTTTCGCAGTCTTTATTTGCAGGTCTTGGTAGATATATGTTCTGTTATATTTTCATTGGTTTGACGATGATGAATAGTACACAGCTTCTGGCCGTCTGCGACTGTCGCGTCGGACTGAGATCTGAGAGCCACAGACAAATAGATAAGAAGTTGACTAGCAAATTTAAGATTACCCAAAGCTGAAAAATTTCTTGTTGACATTAATCAAGCCCAGACATACTTCACTGGTTCACAGGAGATGCTGAGTAGATCTACAACACTGCTCAGGGCATTCTGTCTGCTACTCACAGCAGTCACAAATACTCATAAATCGATTCCAAGTTATTTCCCCTAGATAACACTTTAGTAAGCTGTTTCGAAATACTTTTTTAGATGATGCCTCTCCCATCAGACAACATTCTTTTAGATTCCTCCCAGTTCCCTAAAGTTAAGAGTATGTGAGCAGTAATTGGATCTTTCCTTGTGATGTCAGGATCCATTAGATTGTGTATGTTTTCAAAAACTTAAAATTGTGACTTGCCACATTTTCAAAGTAACACGTATTTTTCCTTGTATTCAAACCGTAGTCCCTCACATTTGGAATATCATTGTACACTTGAGCTGGGCCGGCTACGTACTGGGTAAACAAGGGTAGTAACCAGGTGGAGCTGGGAGAGTGAGGATGCCCAAGCTGACCCAGTCAACGCTACCCATTCTTCTTCCAGCCTATATTCAGTAAGAAAAACTGAATGGGAAAAGTTAAGTTGGGTGGACGAGGTGTGTTATCCCCAGTATGCAAGGCCATGGTTTGTATACCTATGAAAAATACAAATTTAAAAATTCGCATTTGCTCCTACAAATACTACGCCTGCCACAATTGGAGACACTGCTTAAGGAGGGAGGTTGTACCTGCAGGTAGGACTGAGCACCTCTGGAAGTGGAGCAGAGTGTCACCGTTCACAGTAACAGCACCAGTGCTGCTTCATTGGCACTGCCCTGGAGAGCGTGGCAGCACTTCACTCAAATCCTGCTCTGCATGTTAGCAACTGGAGTCATGTTGGACTTCCGAGGAGATGGGGAACTGTCGTTCTGCAGCCTTTGTTAAGGATATTGTAATCAGTGGGCTTGGATAAAAGGCTGTACATTGTCTCCTCCTTTGTGTATGGATTCGGGGGAGAAAGAATGGCTTGTTGCATACACCACCTCCTCGCTGAGAAGCCACAAACTCTAGCCGAAACACTAGAATGCACCATGGGATACTCGTACAGTTCCTGATGGTTACACTACTTGCTGAGCCACCATCCTAGGCTCCAGCAAAAAGGCGTCCAGGGACTAGCTGGCAACATCCTACAAGTAGAATGAGGTGAAGGTAGACCAACGGTGCCAGGCTGTCGCTCTCATTATCTATTGGATTGAGAAGTTCTTCTGTAAGGTGAGGTGGGTCCAAAGCCCCAGCGTGAACTTGTGGGTGGGTTGCAGGGGCTTCCACATTATCAGTGGCTGCATAGGCTTAGGAGACTATATTCTGTAGCCAGAAGGAGATGGTGTTTTTGGATATCTCCTCTGCAACGTCCTGTACTTGCGGAAAGGCATTTGTACTCTGGTCTGAAAGTAGTAGTGTTTGTTTCCCATAAGATAGATAGCGCCAATTTTTTGTTTTAGAAATTCAGCTGATTAAAAAGGTTAGTGACAGGTACTGTTGACAAAGGTCAGTGATGTCTTGTTACATCACAAGGTTTGTACCAGTATAAGATCATGTTCTCGGTGAAAAAATACATCTACCTTTTAGGGAACGAATTCAGTTGCATATCATTCATATTCTGTCAGGTTGATATTAATAGTGTTTATTGTGTAATAGCGTATGGATACTTGGGAAGAGCATATAAAGATTATCTGAATAATTATGGGAAACCCATTGATTGCTTCTGCTCAAGATCGAGAGTTACACAGCCACTGTATAGATCTGTGGTTAAGAAAAAGGGAAACTTGTTACAGGCATTTTGATGCTTTTATGAGGTTCCTGTTTCCTTCAAATAAGAAATAATTAGGAATGACCGTGTTTCCACGGTAGTGCAGTTCAGTTTTTGCTACTTTGGTCTAGCCGCGGATAAGTATTTTGAAGAAATATTCAGTATTCAGAGAAATCATTCGAGTTTTATAATCAGTTTAAATTGCATGTAGATACGAGTTACCTCAAGGTGATAGCTTTTTTTTATTCAAAAATTTTTAACGATTTGGTTACCTAATATGCCATTTTTCTAAGGATCTGCATAAGTACCAACGAAATTACAATACTATTGAGAAAGAATGCTTTATGGCATTGTCAACATGAAAAACTAAAAATTACATAGGAAGAGGTAAAGTATAATTACAGTTTGTCACAGAGCCTTGCACTTAACTCAGGGATAGTAGGCATAGATAGCCTTGTTTAAAATGAAACAAAGAATTCTACTCAGAAGAAAAATGTTGATATTTGATCAGTTTGCAAAACTAATTTACCTCATAGAGAATTACTGAAATTATTGAAAACAAGGGAAAACAATGGAACATACAAACATAGTGATATATGGCCCCACCATTGTCCCAGTTCAGTGATTTTCACTCTTCATTTAAAGGTTCAAGAAGAAGGAAAAGTTCTTTCTCAGGTTTTAAGAGAAAACCCCCAGTTGACAAGACGATTTCTTCTTTGCCAGGCGATAACTTCAAGTCTGCTGCCAGGACCAACTTGGCTATGCCCACTTTTGCTTCCATCTGGGCAAAACGCATCGCTGAAATATATGAATGAGAGACAAGAACGATAAGTATGGGTTTAGAGACTGTGAGACATAAATCCGAGACGCAAGTTCTGTTTTCAGTAAGAATATTACCTGGAAATCATTAAAAATACTGTGAATCTCGTAGAAATTGTCTTGTTGATAACATTCGTTGTAGGAATCTTAAATGTAGTTAGTGTTTAAAATTGAGTAGCGAAAAAAGAAAGAAACTTAGCAGGCTACAGACACGGAAAACCACAGATCTTCGCTCAAGTGCAAAATCTGTCGGGATATGATCGAAGATTCCCACGATTTTCAGATTTAGTGACCAGAAATATTTGATAAATGAATGGGTGTCGAGATATTACACAAACCAGAAGTAGTAGAGAATATAAATGAAAATCAAACTTTCTTTTCAAAGGATTGACTCTTAAAAACTTCTTGAGGAACAACAACGCTTAGGACGGTAGGAGAAGGCTCAACTTCTGACGTGAAATAGAATGCATTTTGTTTAGGAACATTTTTTACCATAATGCAAAAAATATGTTATCACAACATATAACTGTTCAGTGATGTGGACTGGATTTGATCATGCTTATTTATTTGGGTTGGCTTTGAGGAAGAAAATCACCATCTTAAGGGAGCAAAACCTTGCACAGCAATTGATAGTTCCTCCCCTTTTACGTAAGGTGTATATTATCTAGTCAACCATTGAGTAACAAATCTCTGGACATACTTACCAATACAATTCCTTGGTCCCAGTCCAAAAGGTATGTGTGTGTAATTTGTCACGTTTTTCTTGTTTTCTGGTAGGAAGCGTTCTGGTCTGAAGGTTTCTGGCTCTGGCCAGTATTTCTCGTCATGATGAATAGCCCAGACTGGCACTTGAATGTACCGTCCTTGGTTCACTGTAACATTAGTTCCTGGAATGCTGTTTATGAAGAAAATATTATGCAAATGAATTATGCTACATCATTGTGCACGTTTTCCAAATAGACATCTAGAAACAGATGGCAACGAATTCTCTGGAGGTTAGGAAAATTAGAATAAAAATTTTCTCTCAGATAACTAATGCCTGAACTACAAACTAGAACCACTTTTAGCAACTGGCCTAAACAAATGATTATGGTATAAGACTTAATATACAGTTATCAGTGACAAATTTTTCAATAAAATCTGCTAATTTAACTTACATATAATCTTTGGTGCATTTTCTTTCTAGCCATGGAGCAGGTGGGTAGAGTCTCAAAGTTTCTGTAAGAACATCAGATTGATATCTCATTGGTTTCTTTACATTATTGTGATCCTATACGTTGGTTTTTCATCTCAGAAGAAAAAAAATTGATGCAGATAATTCTATAGTTTAGTAGTAGTGGCAAAGAAATGGTCCCAGAATCATTCAGTTTAAGAATTTCGTATTTCCATATAGCATGTGTGGTAAACAGCGTTCCCATAGTTTTATAGCGGCCTCATAAGAGGAAGGGGAACTCTTCTTTAGTTTTATGGAACCACTGCCAAAAGTGCCTAAAAAATGCAGCAGAGCCAATTTTTTTGGTAGAAAGTTGAACTGCCATGTAGTCAACCCATATATTTTGGAAGATGCATCCAAAATATAAGAGTACTCTTTCTAATATGGACCTACAGTGATAATGTAACGTTTTTGTAAATATTATGAAACGAATAATCTCAATAGTTAATTGAGACATTTACATGTTTTAAAAACAAAAGAATGTATTTTAACCACAAATTCGCCTAACCTGAACAACTGAACACCCAGAATGTTGATTAAAGAAGTGGAAGGGTGCATTACAGTTAATCAAAATTTTGATCAAAAGAGTAAACAGAAGAATAAGGGAAAACTGAATGCTTCAGGATGTTAAACTTCACTATGTTATGTGATCCCCATTTAGATGCTTGCAGAGGAAAGAGCAGTTTAAGATTGTACACTACAGAGTTTGCTCAGGTTGAATTACTGGCACCAGCAAGAGGTAAACTGGTGACATCACTGATAAAAAGGTGGGAGTGTAGAACGGTATTAACCCTGTATGTATCCACCGTTGTCAAAGTCCAGGGTAAACCCATACCATATTACACGTCACCTACTCCGAGGTGCTAGTACTAAACATGGTGGAAGCTCCTTGGGACGCCGTGTTTAGTACTAGCCTCTCGGGGATCAAAGTATTATATACACCATTTATGTATTGCGTGGTCAACAGATTATATCAATAAACAATATCTTCGTGTGGCCAAGTTTAACCTGGACTTTGGCAAATGTGCATACATACCAGGTTAATACCGTGTCGGACGAGTTCAGAACTGTGAGGAATAGCATTGGAAATGAAGAATGGAGGAGGTAGCTATCAGCTACAACAGGTACAAGTGGCAGGACAGAAACTAGAGCAGGAGCTGAAGCAATAATCAGGAAGGCTGGCCAACAGGTCTTGTTGACCATTTTCATAAAAGAACGACTTGAAGAAAAAACTGGTATTTCTGTAGAGTAGTACTAGCACGAAAATGCTGCCATGCTTAATTCGTACTGGGGATCAAAAAGAAGAGCAAGAGATGAGCAGATTTTTAAATTCAATTGAGCTTCAGTATTTGAAAATAAAAGAATCCGATTTTAATTTGAAGAATCGAGTTGTCACCTTTTTTTATTAGACTTGATCAGCACGTGTTAGCTAGGTTAACGGAAAATTCTAGATGTAGCAGTAGGAAGAAATTGCAAGCCCCCAAAGTAAAGATTAGATAAAATAAAGTATATTAAAGAGGAACATCATGTTAGAATGACTGAGAGATGTAGATGTAAGTGAGAAAGGTGAATGAAAATTAGGGATGTTTTCTTAAGGATCTCAGCAATTCAACCATTCAGATGTAAGGAAAAAATAAATTAAAATTTATAAATGTACAGAGAACCTTATTGCCAAAGGTTCTGTTTCTTTCAGCAGGAAGAATATCAAAGTATTTTGTCTTGGTAGGAGAATTTTTTTTTTTTTTTTATGTTAAGAAATACTGCTTTCCTGATCAGATTCGAATTAGGCGTGAATTCACCTATTTATGACTGAAATTGTTCCTTGACTGGATGGCAGAGGAGAAGGGTTACTTGAAAAGTCACCAGGAAAGTGGCTTAAATAGAAGAGAAGATACATACTTTGGTAAGCGGTAATAATTTCACCAGAATTAATGGCTCCTAAAATTCATAGTTTGAGCTGTATGGAGGGAATTATTTAGGGGAGAGGTAAAGGTAGAAGAAAAAGAAGTACTAGTAAAAAAATCTTAGGAAATACAGTTCACCTGAGTTTTTTAAAGGATTATGGATGAATAAAGTATAAAGAACATGAAAATCAGGAATACGTATTGGTTAACACGGTAATTTGTCCTATCCTGTTAATAGTAGAAAAGGAAAGGGAATACGTACCTTTAGCATCATCTTGCAAATGAGACTTGTGACAAGAATAAAAGTTCACACAGGTTGGTGAACGTGACAGAAGAAGGAAATAATAGTAGATGGATAACTGTAATGTGAGACTGGCAAAGATTTAGCAAGTGAATGAGTAGACAGCTGGGTGGCAAGGTTGGGAAGCAGACATGGAAGTACTGAGGCAAACTGGTAAGAGAAACAGGGGAAGAGGCAGGTCTGCCATAATGCACAAGACAGGGGTGGAACTAATGCTACTGTAAGTTGAGACCACCCTCTTAACAAGAGTATTCAGCTGATTTTATGGGATCCTCAGGTTCCCTAGATGCTAAGTACTGAGTGCTATATATGTGTGAGGTCTTATCATATATGAATTATACGCAGCAATTGTAATGAGGAAAGGAAAGATGATTATCTAGTGGTATCATCTGTGTAGAGGCAGAGTAGTAGATACAAGGCTGAACCGGCTGTTTAGAATACGTGAAGGCAGAATAAGAGTTTCATGGCTGGCTACAGTCGTCAGATACCTTACATGGGTCCTAAAATCATAATAGGGCATTAGTGCCCTGTGAATGAAGGTATAAAGAACATTCGAAAAAGTGCACCACTCTGTGCATACATAATGTACCTGTGGCTATAACATAAAAAGATTACGACTGGATGAACACAAAAGTAATGAAATATTTAAAGTAGAACTACTTTTCTAAATCACATTGTCTTTAACAGACCACTACGAAAGTGAATAAGTTCGTCAAAAGGAATGGCTGACAGGGCAACCTTAAATCTTTTATTTTATTTTATATAACCTTTTTAAGGCGCTATATTCAGGTTAGAAAATATAAATACAGTGTTCATGTGAAATATGACAAGGGAGTACCTCTTGAGCTGAACTGTTTCAGAAATGAAATTGTGCAGACGAAGTAAAAAAAATCTGTGTTCAGTATGACAATGACATATGCTATATTAGTTCTCCAAATATATAGGAAAGTAAGATGGTTGTAAGTCAAACAAATGATAAAAGTTATTATGCAACTACAACAACATCAGACACTTTCTAAAGGTGATTTGTGGTCAGCTTTAGAGCTTTTAGGCTGACTTACTTATGCATTTAAGACCCCAGATACTCTTAATCGTGTAAATCTACGAAAAGGTGAGAAATTTACTCGTAGAGGTTCTGATGACAGCACTTCAAACATCGACTCAGTATAGGACATGGAGCATACACATGAAACAGTTATAAATGCCACTATGATACAATACCACAGCAGTATTGTGGTTTCTGATGTCAACGAGACTTGAAATGAACATCTGTAGTTACGAAATGCAGTAGATTGACTAACTGATTTAAGATAAACCAGTGGTCTTACAACAAAGGCCATTGACAACAAAAGCTTAGTGAATCGTTTCAAATTTATATTAAAAAGTTAACAGAATGTCAGAAGAATTCTTTTCTTAAAAGCTAAAAAGTGGAAGTGAGGCCTACCAAATATAACGCCTTCAAGGTATTTGGATTCCATAATTCCTTGGTAAGTGATTCCACCATGCTGTTCAACTACGTCTTGTAGTTCTTGGCGAAGGCGGTGTTGAGCTTCCGGGTTCTTCGCCAACAGATAGGCAGCAAAAGCCAGAGTTGTTGCCGTGGTGTCATAACCAGCAATGATGAACAGAATGCTTTGAGATATGATTGCGTCATCATCAAGAACTGCCAGAGATGAAGGACATTATGAAAATATGTACAACCTACATAAGATCATTATGTGCATGGGATTGTGGTGTTTCTTCAAAAATGTAACACAGTACAGTCACATGTCATCTAACAAGTATTTTCTCAGCTAGAGTAAAAGTCTGTTCAGCTCACCTTGCTTTTTAGATGGGTTGGTTAAGACTTCTTCAGCCTGAGCTTCTAAGAGGAGGTCTAGAAAGTCTCCTCTTTTCGTACCTTTCCTTCTAGAAGCTAAAGTTTCTTCACAAACGCTAACAAAGAAGTCTGTCTCCTCCAGGGCTAGATATAATCCCAGAATTTTGAAGAGTTTTGGGGCCATCATAAATAGTATAAATTTGATCATTCTTTGGATTCCCATATCAAAAAATGGTATTACTTTTCTTGGAAATTCAGGATCTTCTTCTACAAGCGAATTGCACTCCAAGCCAAAAGCGCAAGAAGCAATGGTGTCCATTGTGTATCTTCCAAAATTAAATTTCATGTCTACTGAAGATTTCTTGGCAGCCTCTGCCAGACTGAATGCCACAAGGGCATCGGCTTTGTCACAAACAAGATGAAACATGTTTTTCATTTTTCCAGATGTGAATGTTGGAGACATAACGGATCGCAACGTTTTCCATTTTTCTCCATTTATATTGGACAACATGTCATTCATACACTTATCTTCCTCACAGGGTGATTGAATTACTCGGCGGTCTGTGAAATGGTCGAAATCTTTAATGAAGATATTTTTTATCATCTCTGGATCACATACCAACAGAATGGGGGAGTAGAAAGCATATATTCCAGCCAGACCGTTCTTGTTATAATCCCGATAGACCTGACAAATATTTGGAAAAATATTTTCAGAATCAGCATTACATAGATTTTCATTAGTTACCTTATTAAATGCCAGACGGTCATTTGCTAAAACAAAGTACATAAATAATTTCAAAATTCAGGAAACATTGACCATCTGATGAACTAAAGTGTAAGATGTCCTCTAAAACACCATGTAATCAAATGTTTTTTTCACGATACTCACTTCATTATCAAAAACCCATCTGCCTTGCTTGGTGGACATCGTTTCTGTAAAGTGGCCAAGGAATGGTATAGTGGGTGGTGATGGCACCCCACGTTTAGCCCAGTAGCTGAATTTGTGCTTGTTATACAGCCAAAAAGTGGCCACTAAAATTACCAACAGGGACAACGTAACCAAAACCATTCCTGAAAAAATTATAAGTAATTAAGGTAAAGATTTTTTTATTTTCTGTTACATGGGGCTTATGTGCCGGTGGCATCATCTGTCCAAATACTAAACAGACCCAACTTTTAACTTCGCTGATCGAACGACCAATTGCTTAGCGAACATTTTACCCATAAGGTTGGATAAAGATGAAGCATATAAGATAGAGAAAATGAAAGAAAATTATAACACAGAATTATCAAGATAAAAAGAGAATAGTATAAAGCAAAAAATACAATATGCAAAAGTTTATACAATTAACCCTGACATGGAGAAAAAAAAGAGGCAGAGTTTACAAAAATGCTCCAGTTTACTGAGGACCAGGACTGAGGACTAGGTAATGCTAAAATATGTATAGTGAAATAAACATGAAATTTTTTAATGTAAAATATATTCTTTCATTCCTTTACATGACATCGCAGTGCGTTTATCATTTATCGTCTTGTGTTTCATACAGTACCGTAGCTTAAATGTCATGGATGACAATCCTACCAAAAAATAGGTATTATAGGTAGGGCTATCAATATGAAAATAACAAGCAAAAGATTATATTACTATATTAATATAACTACACATATTTTAGCAGTAAGTTTACTGAAGTACATAATTCATATATCATTACAATCCTTAAATCATTGCCTCGACGATGTTTAGCGTTGAAATTGAGAAACACTACTTTTCTTTGGGTAAAACTGAAATTGAGAAACACTACTTTTCTTTGGGTAAAACTGAGGTGTAATGAAAGTTAGAACTTTTGAAAGACATATTCCATGAGGAGAGGTCGCAGCGTAGATGTTTACTCGGTGATGGCTGGAAGAGACTGATGAGTTTCCAGCCCTGTAACTGGCTGATCAGTGGCCAATCAGGAGCTTCGTAAGAGATGGGGTTAGATATCAGATGCATGGGTGGTGTGAATTAATTATAACTTCCTAGTTATAGGCCTCTTATTTGCATATCAGTAAAGTATTCAAAGGTACCTAACTGATGTGAGTTCTTATTAGAATAAGCAACATAAATAACTCTAAGAATATAAAGTTTATACATTCACAGACACACACACACAGATGCATGATTAAGCGACAATGTTACCATACTTCTAATCTCATAAGGTACAGATTCGAATATTGATCAGAACAGGACATATTAGTAGATTCTGTAGATTTTTAGGTCGACGTAATATCTTTCTGGATGAGCGCAAGCCTAATAAATACGGTGCCTGTTCCAAAGAGTAGCATAACTGCCAACAGCAGTAACTACAGGCTGATTTCTGTTCTTCCTGTGCTTTCCAAAGTTGCAGAAAAACTTATTATTAAGCCACTATATAAGTATGTGGAATCTAACGGATTGTCAGCTGATAGTCAGTATGCATACAAGAAGTAGTTGGGTACCTGCAAAGCTCTTGTAGATTTGACATATCATTTGCAAGAAAACCTTGATAAGGATTTTGAGTGTAGAGTAATTCATATAGATTTTAGTGCTGCTTTCGGTTTAGTAAATCACAAGGCTCTCATTTTTAAATTTCAGAATCTTGGAGTGGGTGGATATGCTCTAGGATTACTTGAAGTTTCCCTTACAGGTAGGCTGTAGGAAGTTTCTGGTGATGGGATCTTTAGTGAACCAAGACCTATTGTGCCTGTAGTTCCACAGGGTAGTGTTCTTGGTCCACTGTTAGTTTTAGTATACAAGTGATATGGTTGTTGGCCTGGAAAACAAGATTGTTCAGTTTGCTGATGGCACAACACTTTAGGGTGTGGTAAAATCTCCACTTGTCCACTTGTCAGAAATAGCTGCCCTTAGTCTCAGTCGTGACTTGGAGCAGATTAGTGAATGGTGTCAGTGGGATACGGGGCTGAACTCCAGCAAAACGAAAACACTGTTGGTATGCAGAGCTCGCACAGGTTTTCCACCCCATCCTGTCCTTCACGTGGATGGGACACTGCTGAATGAATCAAAAGTTTTAACTATTCTAGGTGTAACTTTTGAATCACATAGTACTTTTGAGAAACATCTAATAAAAATATTAGCAAATGCCGCACGGAATTAGGTATTGTACGTGAGGCCTCACATATTTGTAACTGATAAAATCCATGAAAGCTATTTTAGGTCATTTGTCCTCCCTTTATTAGAATACTGTTCTCAGGTATGGATGTCTGCTTCTGCCAGAGACTTAGCTCTTTTAGTTAAAAATGGTTCATGGTGATAGGTTTCTGTTCCCTAACATTATTAATTAAGTCTTGGTCCATTGACCGGATGGCCTCTAGTTTGTCAATCTTTTAACGGATTTTTCGCATTCACAGTTGATCTCTGACCCCCTTTTCCTGCTGAGAGCAACTAGATTCGCTGAACAGCAGCAGCAATATGCAGTACATATGCCTCGCTGTTGAACTTCTCAGTTCCTGAGGTCCTTTATTCCTCACACCGTTGGACTGTAGAACTGTCTCCCTGAAGGCATTGTGCAATTGGAACTTTTAAAAGTTCAAGCAAAGATGCAACACATTTTGATCCTTAAACAGTTCTCCTTGTATTTTAATAATTTATTTACTTTTTCATGTATTTATTTATTGATTTATTTTTTTCTTTTCTAATAGCTTGTCTCTTCTTTCTGTATTTTCCATTACCTGCTGTTACTTCTTTCAAATGAACACCATATTCGTTGGAAGTTGGGATTTCAAGTCAATGGCCCTTGTGGACTTTTTTTTACGTTTCAATCGGGTTGATGTTCTGAGTAATAATAATAATAATAATAATAATAATAATAATAATAATAATAATAATAATAATAATAATAATAATTATAAATACACCTCGCCAGGGAGATCGATCCTCAGCCACTTAGTGTATATATATATATATGTATATATATACATATGTATATATATATGTATGTATATAGTGTGTGTATTATATATATGTAAATATAAGTATATACATACATACATACATACATACATACATACATATATATATATATATGTATATTACATATGGAACCCAAAAATTTCTTCATCACCGATTTTGTTGAAATTCTGAGGCTATGAAGGTTTCTGTCCATTAATTGCACATACCCTAAAAGAAGAATCAAATGTAACCTCTTTCCGACTTTTGATGCTTTTTATAGTGTCCAGATTTCTTGACATTGGGCTTCACACAGTACAGATTATGACGGGATTATCGAAGTGTACTTGACACAGTTGGTCATTTAAATGATAATGAAACTGAGAAGTCACAAGTATCATGCGATATCATAGAGGGATTCACTGATAAAAAATGAAGTCTCAAACCCTTGAACTTTTGGGGAAAAAAATTTCTGGATACTGAGACGTTGCCGTTCACTTTCTAGAAACCCGTTTAAAGATGAATGTACTGTACTTATGATTGTGGGTTAAATAACTCCAAATGACTTAATTTGGACTAAGAATGCAATTTTTTTGTTTTTCCTCTAAAAAATTCATTGGTAAATAAAATTTGAAAAGTTAGCTTTTTTTTATTGGAAATGAAATTTAAAATTTGGGCTAAAGACCAAGCGCTAGGACTTGTGAGGCCATTCAGCGCTGAAAATAATGTTGAAAGATTTGTTAGGAGAGGGTGGAGAGTAAGAGAAACAGTTATTAGGAGAGGGTGAAAAGTAAGATAGAAGAGATTATGAACGAAGGTACAGTAATAATAATAGGAATAAAAGGGGTTGCAGCCGAGGGCCGAAGGAAGCTCTGACGTCACTATACTACAGAAAATTTTTATATATATATATATTATATATATATATATATATATATATATATATATATATATATATATATATATATATATATATATATATATATAGGAAATGGGTGTTGTTGTCTCAAGAAGCACTATGTGCCTTTACTGTTGAACAGTAATTTGAAGCTTTGCATAAAATGTAATGAAAATTTTCACTTCTGCAAACTGTATGTCATTAACGACCAAATCAGCATTTCGCTGACCTACATGAATGCGCCACTCATCCAACGTGAATTTGATCACATTCACGATAGTCAAAGGGAGAGGAGGTTGATAATATTTATATGGATAACGAAGAACAATTATCAGCTTTTTCACCCTTGAAACAACCTTGTTGCATTGCTCAGAAAACCAGACAACAGTACACAATAAAACAAAAGCGAAAAGGCCTACTTGCGCGTCGATGTACGCAGCGAACAACAAAGAACTTTGGCGTCCTATGTAACCGAGCTCCGCGGTGAAACTAGAGCAATGCATCATCATATGACCAGAGGAACTTTGTCCGAAGGCAGTTGCCACATCCACTCGTGAGAGAACCAATGTTTTTATTGCATTACCCTGCAGAATTCCGCTAATCTTATCAACAGTGGCGCAACGGTCTTTTATGGCACATTTGAACCTTAGCGGTTGTTTTTCCTTTTTTTTTATATATATATATATATATATATATATATATATATATATATATATATATATATATATATATATATATATATGAAGTGCATTTATATATACTGTATATATATACATATATATATATATTAATATACATACACACACACATATATATATATATATATATATATATATATATATATATATATATATATATATATATATATATATATATATATAGAGAGAGAGAGAGAGAGAGAGAGAGAGAGAGAGAGAGAGAGATAGTGTTTGTCTGGGATAAATAGTTATGGTGTTATATACTGTATACTTTACCACAATACTTATGAGAGACAAGGAATGGAGCGTTATCAGTGAAACAATCTCACTGCTTAATTTTGTAATACAAGTTTAAAGATTGAGGACCTCCACAATTGCGTCATGACTTGAGTGCGTTTCCACTCACCAGAAGTATAATGTCAGAGGAGTGTGAAATGACACATTTTACCAGATGTTGCGATATTTGCATATTTCTGCTTCATTTCCTTTCTGATATGTCAGTGATGGCCATTTACGTGACAATCACAAATTTCTGCCGAACTGATAAGAACATTCCGCACAACCACTCATAGAAATATACAGACCAATGAAGTACATGACCTTGTAACATGTCGCTGGTTCTGTTTTTAGCGTTCGTTTACCAGAAAATCCCGAGAGACATCCTACCATACGCCTTGTATGAGAGAGAGAGAGAGAGAGAGAGAGAGAGAGAGAGAGCCTCTCTTATACGTGCTGATTTCTTTGTATGGTTTTCAGTTTTATTGTAGGTCATATATATATATATATATATATATATATATATATATAATATAAATATATATATATATATAAATATATATATATATATATATATATATATATATATATATATATATATATATATATATATATATATATATATATATATATATATATATATATATATGAGTATGTGTGTGTGTTTGTTTTTCGTTTCGATGGGTGGCGTTGATAGGGTACAGCCTTTTAGTTCTCAGGACGTTTCTAGGGGTAACAATGGTGGGTGGACTGGTAGGCGGGAGGCTGGGGGTAATCGACGGGCCTTGCAAACGTGAGAAGAGCCCTGCATTACTTATACATCGCCCTTTTTGTCTGATTGTACATTCCAAAGGTGTCTCTGTGTGTGATTATGTGTGACTGTTGAAGATATCGCGATGTTCATGACCTAAATGCATGCAGGTCTTTGCCAGATTATTTCAGTGAATCAGGGAGCAAAGGATGGAAGGTCTCCTTTCGAGAATCATATGGTACATAGCACTGCTAAACTAGCTGGCCTTCCACGCCATGTCTGTGGGAATGCGAAGCAGAGGTGGCGCGTGGTGTTTTTGTTGTATATTTTCAAGGCTCGACAAATTACCTCATCAACGCTGTTTGCATGACGCAGTTGACAGCAGGGCAAAACATCTTGGTGAGAGGATGGTCAGGCATCAGTAAGATAGGGAAAAGTTGCTACTGTTTCTTGCATAGAAAAATATTTAGCTTTTATTATGCTAAATAAATATGGCAGTTGCTAGCTGAACTAACACTGTTCCCTTTTTGTTGATGGGGGTAGGGGCTCTGGTTAGGGGCAGGAGGTCATGAGGAAGTAATTGCAAGGACTAAGTTTGCTGTAAAGTACATTAAAGCATGTTCCATAAATTCCTGAAAGCTGTATGGACGACTGTTAAGCTCAGATGCGTTGTTGGTTTAAAGGAAGCAAGAATCTTACAAAATTTACACAGAGAGAAAGTCAGGAGGGAGTAGGTGCAAAGAGGGCCAAAGTGGGAGGATCAGGAGTGTTGACATATCCACGAGAATTATTGGCCAGGAAATGAGACTTCAGTAGTGAGTTCGTTAGCCAGGATAGTAATATATACCATACCCAAAATCAGCAAACGTTGGATTAAGACTTTTGGAAACTCTGTTGGTTCTAAATCTGAGGAAATAATTCTAAGAATGAATCAAGATCAGGTGTATAGAAGTGCAGTGATTCCTAGTAGGTTTGAGATATTTATTGGCTGCAGCAGGAGTTAGGAATGATAGATGGATCTGCTCATGTGATTGGATGGCTGATGATTTAGAAGTGGTCAAATCAGAGTTTTGAGGGAAAGTTTCAAGGGAAGTGTAGAGAACTAATATATTTTCAAACTGAAGATATGATGTAAACAACACAAAGATGCTGTTAATTTGGGGCTACTGGCATATAGGCAACAGACCACACATGACAAATCATGAAGAAACCTTCATTTGGTAGGCCACTATGAATTTCGAGGTGACTTTGATACAGTAGGGTAGGAAGATGTGAAGGTATGAGTCAGTGAAATGAGAGTGATCATTAGACCCAATAAGTGGAAGATAATTTTGTAACCATAGAAGAATAACTAAAGATTAAGGAAATACCTAGAGCATTAAATTACATGCTGGTAATATTCAGTATTAAATTAAATATTAAATAATTAATATTACATTCCCCTTACGTTTTGGCGGAAAAGAACCACTCGGTGAGTTATATTGAGGCCTCCCATATGGGGAAAGGCAGATGTCATTGAGAAGAGAACACAAAGACTGGCAATGAATAGGGTAGTGGAGGGAAAAAAAAGCAAATTTATACAATATTATGGGCAATTGTAAAATCAGAAAATAAGAAGCAAAGGTTGAAAGAACAATTTTTTAGCCCCATGGCAACATAGTGAGGAGATTCAAGATCCACCAGCTGCACTATTGATGTGATGATGACCTGATAAGCAACGATACATCATTGACAAGAATGCTCAAGTAAAGGATGTAGTGAGCGATTTGCATTCTGGAAAGATCTGGTGCCATTCATTTTGTATTGGAAATCATCAGATTCAGATCTGTTATTCAGAAGTCAGTTTTTCACCTTGATATCACACATCCATGATGGAAAACCAAATATTCTATGAGTGTTTAGTGAGCTTATTATTTCTGTTTGATTCATCAGTTTTGTTCAGATTATGAGTTGATTGCATAGCTATCAGTAGCCTAAGTTAACAACCACATACTTTTCAGATGAGGTTTTGCATACTCATTGATTTATCATGCAGCTGAAGACCAATTAGTATGGGGTTAGCCTAGAAGATTAATTCACCAAGCATTCAAGAATACATCCTGGAGTTTCTTTGTCCCTATGGATTGTGGCTATGCTTTGATATTTGTACCTGACTTCTCTGCTTCCTATCTATGAATATACCAATAGTTAGTTTCCAGGCATTCATTATTTTGTATAGGTAATTATCTAATGAATTTCCTATTACAGGTATCTGGCTCATTCACTTAGCCGGCTTTTTCATTGTTTTTTAGTAATCCGGTAACGTATATGCAAAGGCCTCTGTTTTATTGCCAGTTTAATGGATAAAAAAAATTTGTTCCAAAAGAGGGAACAGTACACTTGCTGTAGAAGAGATAACATGTTCATAATCCAAGGTTTTCATAAAATGAAATTGGACTGAGGGGAAGATGTTGGTTATTTCTAAAATAAAGCCTTTCTTAGGCTCTTATTCCAGAACCCTAAATAAGACTGGACTAGTTTTGTCTAGTGACATAAAGATGTTGATTTTCAAATTAAATGTTTAAGTCCAAAGAGAGCCAAGCCTTCTGGAATGCAAGATAAAGAAAAACATGTTTTTCAGCAACTTTGGCCGGTAAATGAAACAGTAATGGTGGAGTCTTATTAGCACTGGTAAACACCTGAACTTATTAGCATCCACAAGCATTAATGTCACACATAAACTGTTTAAAGCCTCATCACCTAATTCCTCCAGAGAATTCCTACTTACGTTTATTGGGTCTCCTGAGGATTACCATAATGATAATAATACCAAGGACTATGGTAACAGTGGTAGTGGACGTAGTTATAATAATACCAATAACAAAAACATAATAATTATAATGTCAGTAGACTGATTAGCTTAGTTTTATTGTCCTATATATGAAAGAGCAAAAACATTTATGAGAAAATGAAAGGATAATGTAGCTAGGAAATTAGTGGTATAATTGTCATTATAGGGTGTAAAATGAAGAAAAGTTTTTCAATTATGGGATTTACTAAAAAGATAGCGAGATATGCTGTTTGCCCGCCAACTTTGAGCGGTCCATGCTCTCTGGGTGGTCTTTGAGAGCCTTGGCCTAGTGGGCATGTGCCTGGTCCTCAGGCGGTCCGTGCTCTCTGTGTGGTCTCGGAGAGCCTTAGCCTTGTGGGCATGTGCCAGGGCCCGTGAACGTCCAGCGGCTCCCAACCACTGTTCGCCCACCAGCCTTGGGCGGTCTGTGCTCTCCTGGTGGTCTTTGAGAGCCTTGGCCTAGTTGGCATGTGCATGGTCCTCGGGCAGTCCATGCTCTCTGTGTGGTCTCAGAGAGCCTTGTCCTAGTGGGCATGTGCCATGGCCAGCAAATGTCCAGCTGCCCCCCAACTGCTGTTCTCCTGCCAACCTTGGGCAGTCCGTACTCTCCGGGTGGTCTTTGAGAGCCTTGGCCTAGTGGGCATGTGCCTGGTCCTCAGGTGGTCTGTGCTCTCCGTGTGGTCTCGGAGAGCCTTAGTCTTGTGGGCATGTGCCAGTGCAGGCGAACGTCCAGCAGCCCCCCAACTGCCGTTCGCCCGTCAACCTTGGGCAGTCTGTGCTCTCCGGGTGGTCATGTGCCTGGTCCTCAGGTGGTCTGTGCTCTCCAGGTGGTCTCGGAGAGCCTTGTCCTAGTGGGCATGTGCCATGGCCAGCGAATGTCCAGTGGCCTCCCAACCGCTGTTCGCCCGCCAACCTTGGGCGGTCCGTACTCTCCGGGTGGTCTCAGAGTTTTGGCCTAGTGGGTATGCGCCAGGCCCAGCGAACGTCCAGCGGCCCCCCAGCCACTGTTCACCTGCCAACCTTGGGCAGTCCATGCTGGCGGTCCATGCTCTCCGGGTGGTATCGGAGAGCCTTGGCCTATTGGGCAGGTGCCTGGATTTTGGGCAGTCTGTGCTCTCCGGGTGGTCTTGGAGAGCCTTAGCCTAGTGGGTATGTTCCAGGGCCAGCAAACATCCAGCGGCCCCCTAACTGCTGTTCGTCTGCCAGCCTCTGGCTGTCCATGGTCTCTGGGTGGTCTCGGAGAGTCTTGGCCTAGTGGGCATGTGCTAGGATCAGTAGGTGGGGCTAATTACGTCACCGGAAATCTAAGATTGCCGGCTCGATTTGCATAGCTAAGCTTCACTGGTGAGGTTGTTTAACGATTTCGATGTGATTAACTTTGCCAGTGCTGCGCCAATGTTTGGCTACGTTAATCACGACCCCTTTGCTTCGATCGTCATTCCTTCAACGATTTCAATGATTATACTCGCCCTGTTTATATAACATATCCTGTTTTGCTTTTCCCTCTCTCTCTCTCTTTGTTCGTTTCTTCTAAATCTCTCTCTCCCTCTCTCTCTAACTATCAATGTCTAACAATGGAAGGTTGCTGTCTCTCTCTCTTTCGTTATTTTAATTAATACTTAGATTATTCAGAATTCCTAGTTATCACTACACTTGCATTTACCAATACATAACCCAGTTTATCAAGAAATGGACTGCACAGGATTGTGCTTGGAAGGGATAACATTATTATTACTGTAGTCGACAAAAGACGAGTGCAATTTTATTACACCCGATCGCCATCTCCTTTTATCGAAAGCAGAGAGAGAGAGAGAGAGAGAGAGAGAGAGAGAGAGAACAAAAAGCCATTGTAAAAACTTGTCGACCCAATCACCGAGATTGATTAGGGTATGAATCGGAAGAAAGAAAAAGCATCAATGGGGGCAGTGACAGAAGGCATTGGGCCATTCGTAATATTTGCCGAAAGGGTCCTAGGACCTGAAGGAACATGGCCCCCTCCCCCTCCCTCCTCCTTCCCCCCTTCCGAATTTTATGCCTTCATAAAGACACATTAATAAATTCCTCCCAAATAATCTTTGTCTGTCTGTTTTTTGTTCGACAGACACGAGAGAGAGAGAGAGAGAGAGAGAGAGAGAGGAGGAGGACAGCATAGTCTTGAGAGAAAGGGAGAGAGAGAGAGAATAAAGTCTTTTTACAGATAGAACGAGAAAAGAATTTCTATAAGTGGTGCTCGCCGTAAAAAAATTCACTTTATTTTTTCCCTTCTTGCTTTATTTTCAAGTCACTTTTTTTTGCTAACGAAAAACGTTTATTGATCCATTACCATCTTGCGTAGGAGAGAAATTTTCTTTATTTTGCTGAAGATGTCGATCACACAAATCACTTCTGTTGAAAAGATTGATCTACTGTTGAGACGTTAAAATTCTCTCTATATTTTACCTATGATGGAGACTTGGCTTGATTCTCGAAACAATTATTTTGTTGTCTCCTTGACTTAGAGCCCTCGCTATCACTATTTATTTGTCTATTTATATATTTAATTTTCTTTATTAATGTTTATATAAAAAAAAGCCCTTCCCAACACTTGGATGTTCATTTATTGAGCTTTTGAAGTCATATGCAGTTTTATGCCAGTACAAGGTCATGCATTTGGCGAAAAAAAATCCACCAACTTTCAGGGAAGAAGTTCAGAGTATATATATCATGCAAATTTTGTGAAACTGATATTGATGGTGTTAGTTGTATTCCTGCACAGGAATACTTAGGAAAAGCACGTATATACAGTATTGTGCAAGACTTATCTGGATAGTTGCGGAAAGCTTATTTGATCAATTCTGCTCAAAAGTGAGACTTTAAAAGCCAGTGTAGATTGCTTGGGTTATACCATTGGTTGGGAAAAGGGAGAATCTGTTACAGGCATTTGAATGCTTTTGTAAGGTTCTGTCTCCTGTAAACAATGAATAATTAGGAATTATCATCTTTCACAGATAATGTTCTTCAGTTTATTCTGATTTAGTCCATCCGCGGGTGAATACTTGGAAGAAATAGCCAGGATTCAAATATTGATCAGTTTAAATCGCATGTAGGTGCTTTTTTTTTCATTTATCCAAGCATGCTTTCAAAGGTTTGGTAATCCAATATGCCATCTTTCTAAGACTCTGCATAACCACCAACAAAACTACAATACTATTGAGAAGAAACGCTTTATGGCGTTGTCAACATGAAAAACTGAAAACTACGTAAAAAAGGAGAAATTGTAACTACAGTTTGTCACAGAATCTTGTACCAAACACTAGAAGATTAGGTATGGATAGCCTTTTTCAAAATGAAACAAAGGAAAGCTGTGATCACAAGAAAAACGTTTATATTTGGTCAGTTTGCAAAACTAATTTACATTACATAAATAAAAAGCAATGCATACACACACACAGATATATGGTCCCACCATTGTCTCAGTTCAGTTGACTTTTACTCTTCATTTAAAGGTTCAAGAAGAAGGAAAAGTTCTTTCTCAGGTTTCAGGAGACCAGCTCCAGTTGACAAAACGACTTCTTCTTTGCCAGGAGGCAACTTCAAGTCCGCTGCCAGTACCAACTTGGCTATGCCCACTTTTGCTTCCATCTGGGCAAAACGCATTGCTGAAATATATGAAATGGGTGAAAGTGGATGCTCTCCTCTTGTCCTGTCTCTCAAGTGTTGTTTTCGGTGGGAACATTAAGTGGAAATCAATAAAGACTGAATAGATCTATTAAAAATTGTCTTGTTGATTACATTCGTTTGAGGAATCGTAAATGTAGTTAGCTCTTAAAACCCATTGGCACAAAATGAAGAAATTTTGTATTATCAGACACAGAAAACCACAGACCTTCACTTTATATAGTACACATTCTGTGGGATTTTGAACTAAGAGTCTCACGACTTTGAAATTCGTTAACAGAAATATTTATTAAGTCTAATGGATGTCAATGTGTTGCATAAATCAGAAATAGTAGGGATTATCAATGAAAATAAATATTTATTTTAGAGAATGTAATATGTGTGAAATTGTCATCCTAACGTAAAAGAAATCTTCATTAAACTGAGTTTTCTTGCGTCGTTTTGTTGTCTAAGTATCTTATACAAAAGATGAAGCATTAAAGTTTAGAAGTATATTCGACTATTGACGCTTGTCTAAAAAGAAATGTGCGTGGGTTTGCTTTTAAGAAGAAAATCATACTCTTAAGGGAACGAAGCCTTACACACCAGCTAATAGTTCTTCCTCTTTTACATAAGGTCTATATTATCTGGTCAATCACTGAAAAAGAAAACAATCGGCATACTTACCAATACAATTCCTTGGTCCCAGTCCAAAAGGTATGTGTGTGTAATTTGTCAAGTTTTTCTTGTTTTCTGGTAGGAAACGTTCTGGTCTGAAAGCCTCTGGTTCTGGCCAGAATTTCTCGTCGTGATGAATAGGCCAGATTGGCACTTGAATGTGCTGACCTTTGCCCACTGTAACATTAGTTCCTGGAATGCTATGTATAGAAAAAATATTATGCAAATGAAATATGCTACATTACTTTGCACTTTTTCCACACAGATGTCTATAATCAGATGGTAAGTAATTCTCTGCAAGTATTATGATAAATAAGGAAAATTGTAGTCATAATTTTCTCAAAGATAACTTATGCCTGAACTACAAAAAAGAGCTGCTTTTAGTAACGGGACCCTAGACAAATTACACCGGTATAAGATTTAATATACAGTTATTTGCGAAAAAGGTTTCAAGTAATATTAAAAGAATACGCGAGTTCAACTTACATATATTCCTTGGTGCATTGTCTTTCTAGAATTGCAGCAGGTGGGTAGATTCTCAGAGTTTCTGTAAGAGCATCAGATTGGTTTCTTAATGTTGTATTTCATTATTGTCATCTTATATATGTTTGCTTTCTCAGCTCAGATGAAGATGATATGACGTAGATAATTTTATAGCGTAGCAGTAGTTAAAGAAACAGTCACAGAACCATTCAGTGCTCTGAAAGAAACAGTCACTGAACCATTCAACGCTCTGACAACAACTTCATAAGCGTAATGGGGGTCTTCTGTAGCTTTATGGAACCGCTGCTGAAAGAGAATCTAAACAAATTTACCAGGGCCAACTTTTGAGAGAAAGATTAAATAGAAAAGCAGTAAGGATTGGGGCACTGAGTAAGATGAACTGCCACTTATTCAACCCATATATTTTGTAAAATCCATTCAAATTTTAATAATACTCTTTCTAACATTTACCTGCCGTGATAATGTAATGTTTTCATACGTGTGTTGAAAAGAATAACTTGCAATTGCTCAGTGAGATACTGGATATGAACTCTACTGGACAAGTCTGTAGTAACCTGAACACCATGAATGTTAAGTAAAAATTTGTTCTGTCACGTTAATAGTATAAAAGTCAAGGGAATAATTACTTTTTGTATAATTTTGCAAATGGTAGACTTGTGACAAGAAGGTCTATAGTTAAATAAATAACAAATTTCATATAGGTTGTTGAACATGGCAAAGGATGGCAGTAGATAGTAATTGTTGTAATGGGAGAGTTGCCAAGTTTTAGGAAAAGAATCACTAGACAGCTGGTTAGCAGTGACTGGAAGCAAATATGGGAGGATTGAGGCTAAGTGTGAAGGGAAAGAGGGAAAGAGGCAGGTTACCATAATATATAAGACAGGGGTGGAACTCATACCATTTCCAGTTGAATTCAGTTTTAAGTTCCCTAGATGCTAAGTACTAAGGTCTATATTTGCATCAGGTCTTATCATATTTTACTAATTCAGAAAAATTATGAGGAAAGGAGGATAAATATGTAGAGGCAGAATAGTAGATATAAGACTGAGCCGACAATTTAGAGTGCATGAAGGCAGACTAAGAGGTTCATGACTGGGTACAGTCATTAGATACGGGTCCTCCATCTTACAAGTGATAGATTCCTAATGGTGCATTGGTGCCCTGTGAATTGCAAATATAAAGAACTTGCACAAACGTACACCACTGATATAAATGCCAATATGGTATAAAACCACAGCAGCATTGTAGTGTCTGATGTCAACAAGACTTGAAATTAACGTCTGTAATTAGAAAATAGATTGACTAACTGATTTCAGATAAACTACATGGTCTTACAACAACGACAGGCCATTGACACCAAAAACTTAGTGAATCATTGGTCTTACAACAACAACAGGCCGTTGACACCAAAAACTTAGTGACTCATTTTAATTTTAAATTAAAAAGTTAACAAACTGTGAGGAATGTTCACTTTATAAAGGCTGTAAAGTGGATGTCAAACAATGAGGCCTACCTAATATAACGCCTTCGAGGTATTTGGATTCCATAATTCCTTGGTAAGTGATTCCACCATATTGTTCAACTACGTCTTGTAGTTCTTGGCGAAGGCGGTGTTGAGCTTCCGGGTTTTTCGCCAACTGATAGGCAGCAAAAGCCAGAGTGGTTGCCGTGGTGTCATAACCAGCAATGATGAACAGAATGCTTTGTGCTATGATGGAATCATCATCAAGAACTGCAAGAGATGAAGAAAGTTATGAAAGTATATGCAGCCTACCTCAGATTATTTTATACATAGGATTATGATTTTTCTCCATTCATGTAGCACAGTACAGTCATATATCATCTAACAACAAGTAAGTGTTCAGCTAGAGTAAAAGTCTGTTCAGCCTACCTTGCTTTTTAGATGGGTCAGTTAAGCTTTCATCGGCCTGAGCTTCTAAGAGGAGGTCTAGAAAGTCTCCTCTTTTCATACCTTTCCTTCTAGAAGCTATAGTTTCTTCACAAACACTTATAAAGAAGTCTGCCTCCTTCGGGGTTGAACGCATTCCCAGAATTTTGCAGAGTTTTGGGACTATTGCAAATAGGATAAATATCACCACTCTTCTCATTCCAAAATCAAAAAATGGTTGTACCATTTTTGGGAATTCAGGGTCTTCATCTACAAACGAATTGCAATCCAAGCCAAACGCACATGAAGCAATGGTGTCCATTGTGTATCTTCCAGAATTAAATTTCATGTCTACTGAAGATTTCTTGGAAGCTTCTGCTAGACAGAATGCCACAAGGGCATCGGCTTTGTCACAAACGAGATGAAACATGTTTTTCATTTTTCCAGATGTGAATGTTGGAGACATAATGGATCGCAGCATTTTCCATTTTTCTCCATTTATATTGGACAATACGTCATTTATACGCTTATCTCTCTCACAGGGTGACTTAAATACCCTGCGGTCTGTGAAATGGTCGAAATCTTTAATGAAGATATTTTTTATCATCTCTGGATCACACACATAAAGAATGGGGGAGTAGAAAATATACGTCCCAATCAGACCGTTCTTGTTATAATCCCGATAGATCTGCCAAAATGTTTAGAAATAAATTAGTATTAAGAGTAACTGCAACACAGAATCAGTTTTTGTAGAATTTTATTAGTCATCTTATACAGTGTCAAATGGTCATTTGCTAAAACAAAGAACAGAAATAATTTTAAAATTCAGGAAACATTGCCCATCTGATGAACTAAAGTGTAAGATGTCCTCTAGAGCACCATGCAATCAAATGTTTTCCAAGATACTCACTTCATTATCATAAACCCATCTGCCTCGCTTGGTGGACATAATTTCTGTCAAGTGGCCAAAAAATGGTGTAGTGGGTGGTGATAACACCCCACGTTTGGCCCAGTAGCTGAATTTGTGCTTGTTATACAGCCAAAAAGTGGCCACTAAAATTACCAACAGCGACACCGTTACCAAAATCATTCCTGGAAAATTATAGGTAATTTAGATAAAGATTTTTTCCTTTCTTGTTTGGACTATACATGGGTCTTATGTTCCAGTAGCATCATCTGTCCAAATACTGAACAGACCCAACTTTTGCTCAACTTTGCTTGTCGGATGACCATTGCCTTATCGAACGTTTTATCCATAAAGTTGGATAGAGATGAAGTATATAGTATAAGACAGAGAAAATGACATAAAATAATTACATAGAATTATAAAGATAAAAGAATAGTACAAAGCAAAGAAAGTACAGTATGCAAAAGTTTATGCGATTAAAACTTCTAACAATATACAAAGGAAACATAAAGAAAAGGAGACAGAGTTTACAAAAATGCTCTGGCTTAATGATGACTCAGACTTTGGACTTAAGGCCATTCATCAGTTCACCTTCACCACTCCATAATTCACAACATGAGTATCAATTCATACAGCAGCAGGTGATGGAAGAGAGAGGAATATAGTGAAAGCAGAGACAAAGATGAACAGTAGCATGAACAAAATTGTGAATACAATTGCCTTTCCATCTTCTTCATGCTTGCTTTAATGGCTCAGGACTTTATCAGGTGATTGCGATATCTAAATACAAAACAATCATACAAAATACATTAAAGCGTGCAAATAATGAAACAATGGCTAGACAAATATAAATCTGTAATGTAGGAAAGTCCTTTATACACCAGTTTCATACCTTTCACCATATGCTAACTTCCTAGTCACAGGCCTTTCATTTACACATCAGTAAGGTGTTTAAAGGTATCTGATATGGGTCTTTATTAGAATTAGAAATATAAAGAACATTAAGGATATTAAGTTTATAGATACTCAAAAACGCATGATTGAGCAACAAAGTCACCATACTTCTAACCTCAAAAGGTATAGATTTGAATATTGGTCAGAACTAGACCTATTAGCAGATTCTGTAGCTTTTTAGGACGACGTAGTATCTTTGCAGATGAGTGAAAGCCTATTAATACAGTCCCTCTGCTCTCCAAAGTTGTAGAAAAACTTATTTATAAGCCATTATATAAGCATGTGGAATCTAAAGGATTGCTACTGATAGTCAATATTCTTATAGGAAGCAGTTGAGTACCTGCGATTCTCTTTTAGATTTAACATGCCACTTGTGAGTGTAGAGTAATTCAAATAGATTTTAGTGCTGCTTTCGATTTAGTAAATGGCAAGGCACTTACTTATAAGCTTCAGTATCTTGGAGTGGGTGGATATGTTTTAAGATTACTTCAAGATTTCCTTACAGGTAGGCAGCAGCGAGTTGCTGTTGATGAGATCTTCAGTGAACCAAGATCTAGTATGTCTGGAGTTCCACAGGCTTGTGTTCTTGGCCTACTATTATTTTTATTGTATACAAGTGACATGGTCGTTGGCCTGGAAAACAATATTGTTCAATTTTCTGATGATACAACACTTGTGGATGTAGTAAAGTCTTCACTTAGGAGAAATGAAGTCACCCTTGGTCTCAAACTTAAGGGTGTAGGACATTTAGCCGTGGCCATTTTGCCGTGGCCATTTAGCCACATTCCATTTTACCGTGGGTTATTTTTGCCGTAGACCAATCTCGCCGCATAAATACATATTTTGCAGAAAGTAGAACTGTGTCATGTGTTCTTTCAACTAATTTGAGAAAAGAATATATGATCCTAATTATAAGGAGGAATTAAGTAAAAAAAAATATTTGTAATTTTATTTCGTCTCAACAAGCAAATATTAGCATTTATTGTATAAAATGTATATAATTGTTATCATCAATACTTTATAAAAATTAAAAACACAAATGAACATTTTATTTCAGTACGTGATAAAAAAAATACGAAAACAGTGAAAAGAACCAAAAAGAAATTTTACTTTTATTCAAAACTATGAGCAATGCCCCTTTATAAAAATTAAAAACACAAATGAACATTTTATTTTTGTACGGATAAAACAAATACAAACATTGAAAAAAAAAAAAAAAATTTTACTTTTATTCAAAATTATGAGCAATGCCCCTTAAATACTCCACACAATCTGTCTCACTGAATCTTCTCACGATTGTTAATATTCGAGTGTCAGCATCCCTGTATTTTTTTAATTTCGGTGCATTGCTATGCCCTGCTATGAGTTGCTCGTAGTGCAAGTCCCTCCCTCTCTGAACTTTTCTTAAACAGTCTATAAATTTCCAGATTACTGGATGCTCTACTCCTAGTTCGCACTGCAACCTCCTGTGAGCAGCTTCGGCGAGATTATTTGTTCTTTCATCACAGTTTAAAACTCTGTCATGTAAATTCCACATTTCAATTGGAAAAAGTGGCTGTCGTCTACCACTTCCTCTTCGTAATCTTCTACCTACGTAGGTGTCCTCGAACCAGTCCAGGAGGGGTTGCAATTCGTCGGGAAGCACATCAGATAAATGTTCAATTGCGTCATCAATTTCACTAATAGGAATAAAAGCGAGAGCAATTATCATTTTAGCTTTCAAAGAAAAGTCCGAGTCATTATTGTACCTTCGTATGTGTCCCAAATTAGCAACATGTTTTCTCATATTTTGAGCCAGGTGAAAAAAACATCCATGAATTGCAGTGAAGGGAAAGTGCTCCCTTAAACTTTGGAAATTAGCGAGTTCGAAGTCATAGTTGACCTTTTCTGGGCGGCGTTCAGGCTGTAATTCCAGGATCATTTCAAATAATTTATCATAGGTTGTGCGTAATTTGTTTGGCAGTAAAGCGTACATGAGTGGGAGTACACCTCCACGAATTTCCCCCAAAATGACATATACTTGTGAAAATAAAGGTGGGCAAATTTTAAAAGTACCATCTACAAATAACTTTTTTGTATGACTGAGGAAATTGCAATTTCTTTTTCTTCCAAATATTAAAATTCTACATGACGCATCACAGCTATCAGCTAATAAAAACTGCTCTTCGATACTATCAGTTACATGATAAGTTTTAAAGCGGTCAGGTATTACAAGTTCTTCTAAATTGCTTGGATTTCCTGGGAAATCTGCAATTTCTTTCCGCTTCCTACGCACAATTTTCTTCAGCGCTCGGGTGTTAGGTATCTCTCCTTGACAAGCTTCAGGCAAATTTACAAGGCACTCGTTTATTACTTGAGAAGTACTCTCTGCAGTTTCAGCAGCTCGCACTTTTATCTTTGTTACAACTATATCTCTTTCAACTTTAGATGCAGAAGCTGCATGCGTGTGCTAGTTAATTTGTTTTACCACTTCACTATTTTCCACATGTATCCGGGCTTTGCAGAGCTTTCTTTTCTCACATCTCCAAAATGTTCTCATCTTATCAGCAGCGTATCCATCGAACACGTAAATATAGCCGTTGTGTGCATACTTTTCTTTCCCTCGTGTCGACAATATCGATGACTGCATCTCTATGGGCTAAGAGTTTTTTTATATTTAGGTGTTGCTCTTTGTAAAGTTAAGAAAGAACTGTACATCTAGAAAAAGAAATGTAAATAACTTCAAACTGTACTACATATGGTTGTTTCAACTAATTTGGTATTTATGTAACTTCGAAATACCAAAAACAATGTAAACTTAAAAAAGAAGTTAAAATAACTTAAAACTACTACATATGGTTGTTTCAACTAATTTGGTATTCACAATAATAATGAACAAAATTGTATTTTGTACACTTGGGTAGTTTTAAGTTATTTATATATAAATATATTTTATCTTTATCAAATTAGTTGAAATAACCCATGCAACAGTTCTACTTTTTGCAAAATATGTATTTATGCGGCGAGATTGGTCTACAGCAAAAATAGCCCACGGTAAAATGGAATGTGGCTAAATGGCCACGGCGAAATGGCCACGGCAAAATGGCCACGGCTAAATGTCCCTTCCCCCAGTCTTAACATGGAGTAGATTAGTGAATAGTACAGTATAGTTTATGGGGTATGAAGCTGAACTTCAGTAAATTCAAAACACTATTAATTGGCAGATCTCGTACAGATTTTTCATCCCATCCTTCCCTTCATGTGGATGGGACTCTGATGAATGAGTCTGCAGCTGCAACTATTTTTTATGTAACTTTTGACTCGCATCTTACTTTTGAGAAACATCTAAAGAAAGTATCAGAAAATGCCACATGGAAGATAGGTATTATATGTAAGGATTCATATATTTAGAACTGTAACTGTTTTAGGTCATGTATATATATTATTATAATGATATGTCTTATGATATGTGTGTATATTTTTTTATGTATTTTATTTCATATTTCTCATGATTTGTGAAATATAACGAGGTGATTTTGTAGTATGTATGTTTTTGTGCAATGCTTATATGTTTTCTTTTGTTTGTCATATGTTGACTGTAATAACTTTAATAGTGTTTACGGGAGATGCCAAATGTCAGATCTTACAAGGGTTGACTGGTTATGTGATAAGATAAGATGTGTCTTCCTGTAAGCTTGTTTGTTCAGGTGGACAGGAAATGGATATGCGAGAGAGATCCTAGAAGCCACTTATGTTATCAGTTAAAAGGAAGATGGGATGACAGGTTTGATAACCATGGCCAGTTCAGAGGCCTGTGTGTTTACACAAGTGTTAAGGCAGGAAACTGCCAATCATTGAGATAAGAGGCAGGCCTGTGTAGTTCTCTGAGCCAGAGAATTTTCCCTATTTTTTTCCCTCTTCAGGGGAAGAATCTGTTTTTTCCTTTCTTGCCCAGGGAAGAAACTCATTTTATGCCTGTTTTCTCTAGGGTGACCACATTCTACAAATGCCTAACTGGCGACCCAGGTTTAACCTCATAGGAGATATTGGTAGAATAAAGTCAGTTCAGATAGAGATTTGGTAAAGATAGGGTGGTCTCTCTCTCTCTCTCTCTCTCTCTCTCTCTCTCTCTCTCTCTCTCTCTCTCTCTCTCTCTCTCTCTCTCTCTCTCATTCCCTCATCATGTAGAAAAGTATAAGATTGTGGTCACTCAACCAAACATATAAGTTTTGTAAACTGTTAATAATACTTTAATGCTCCTTTGGTAGAATCTGATATAAGAGAGAGTATATTGTAACAGGCCTGAGGTAAAAGTGTTTTTACTGAGGAAAAGGGAGTTGTGTAATGGTGTGCAGAGACTTTTATAAGGTAAAGTGGTATTTACTTATTTTTTACCATGGTAAAAAGGTAGATGTAATCTTTTAAAAAGGTGGATATAATCTTTTAAAAAGGTAGATATAATCTTTAAACAGATTTTGCCTTAGTGAAATTATTGTTGATAAATTTTTGTGCATTTTTACATGTTCTTCTCTTTACATTTCTTTTATGCGTTCTTGTGTTTGCAATTTCACGGTGTTACCCAAAATTTTGTGTTGGTGATTTAACGTTGGTTTGGTCAGCACTTTATATGTGTTGATACTTTAACATTGTATACTTGTGTTGATTTTATTTCTTAAGATTTCTTTTTCAAATTTGGAGTATATCTTAATAGTTTGAATTTTGCTTAGTTAACTTAATTTCTTGATAAATTAACGTTTTGTGAATTAATCTTGTTTAAGAATTAATTAAATCTTACGTTGTTTCAAGTAATAGTAAATATTTTTGAGATTGTGAACTCTAATTATAACTTTTGAACTTCGAAATAAATGTTTGTATTTAAAGTTTTAAAAGCACAGTGTTTCATTTTTGACCCACCCAGTGAATGTGGTTATTTGTGTATGCACAAGGTAAGTGATAAACATGTTCTGTTCTCCATGTTTTTGAAGTGAATTAGGACCAGAGAAACAATTATAGTTGTTTGATGGAGTGATGCCCTTTCCCCTCTAGTTAGTATATTTATTGCTTAACAGTTATTACCTCACTCATAACTTTATAAACTTAGATTGATTTTTTCAAGTGATAAGCAAGTTTTAAGGGATCACTGTTACCTTTAGAGTGTTCAGTCATAATATTATTGTTATGAGGTTTCAGGTATCTGGTTGAAGTGAGGTAAATTTTTGGATTTAATAGTTGTGTAATAACCAGGTACTTGATCACTTCATGACAATATATATATATTATATTTTTACATATTTATTAAATTCGTCACTTCAGTCCATAAGCTAGGAAATCAAATTTAATCGCAGCTGGAGGAGACTCCATCAAGGGGGATGAACTCATGTAGGCCTACCCCCATATTACCTGATTTGGGGGAATCCATACCAACCTCTTAGCCCCAGCATCATACGATGTTTTTGGGGGGTAGAACGCCGTTAGGGACAAAAAGACCAGTCAGTGTTGTAAGTGGGGTGCTATGCTGATCTGTAAGAGACTTAGCTATAAGATCCATTTCTGTTCGAACTTTGGCTGGCTGTTGATTGCTGTTTCAGATCGACCAATGTCCTGTGCCTGACCCAAAAAATTGAAGGAGATGCCTCGCACCCTGCCTGCTCACATGCACTCTGTCACAGAACACAAACGCATCAAGTCTGTGCAGTCCTCCTCCCTCTTCATGCTGGCACAGGTCTCGAGACTCCTGCGGCTGAAATTCATCTTTTGCAAACGAGCTCCATGCACAGATGAAATAAGGTACGTCTGGAATTTGCAGGCTACTGCCAGTATCTTTCTCTTCTCGTGAACTTCTCTCCATTTTCAGTATTTCCAACTTTTCATTCTCCTAAACAAAGCCCCTTTGTTTAGTCAGCTCTAGCAAGCCCATTGGCCCCTCATGACTTGTCCCAAATTAAATTAGTTCAGTGATAATAATTAGAGCAATCCCACCATAGTGTTACCATGTTCTAATCAAATCTAATTGATGAATTCCTCCATCATGCATAAGTAATTTCATGTGAGAGAAAGTCATCGGATTTGAATGCTAACCTGGAATTCTCTTCCAGAATCCTGTTATCTAGCTCTTTGAGTGGCCTGCTCCTGCCTTGTGAACCAAAATAGCCCTAGACGCTGCCATCCTGCCACGTGCAAGAGTCTTCTGATCACGCAGTCCAGGGGCACCAGACACAGTTCCCCCCTTTGTTATCCAGTTGCGTTAACCACCAAAAAATTGTTTAACCAGTCCGCAGTAAAGATATTAGACTGTTGAACTATTTCAGTTCTGTAGCCTATTCAGATTCAGTGATTTGCTAAGCATTGTCTAGCTTTTATTGCACATTGTATGTGCTTGCGTGCTGCTCAGTCAGCCCTTTCATATTAATTTCTTGATTGTTCCATTTGTAAATAAATTCAATGTAAAGCATTTGCTGGTTATAATTTACCAAGGCGACCTCCACTTCTCTGTTTATTTAGAAGTGATATTAAGGTAAGTCAATTTATTCATTACATTTATCACTTATATTCTGAGTGCTGTGTGTTGGCCATTAAGGCAGTTCATAAAAAATCCATTTACATTCTTCAACCAGCCTCAGAATGTAACAATATATATACAGTATATATATATATATAATATATATATATATATATATATATATATATATATATATATATATATATATATATATATATATATATATATATATATATATATATATATTCGAATGGCAACATAAAATTTAGGCAAAAGGCCAAGCACTTGGATTTATGAGGTCATTCAGAGTTGAAAATAATGTAAAAACAATTGTTATCAGCAGGTGAAAAGTAAGATGGAAAAGAATATAAACAGGGGTATAGAAAAAGGAATAAAAGGGGTTGCAGCTAGGGGTGAAGGGACGCTGCAAAGAACCTAAAGTAGCACCGTGTGAGGTGCATTGACAGGTGGCACTCCACTGTGGGAATATATATATATATATATATATATATATATATATATATATATATATATATATATATATATATATGTATGTATATCAGGAATCACTAAGATAGGTCGGCCAGAGAAGGGATTAATGATGAGTCGACCGCGTAAAGTGAGCCATGGCCCATGATTTACAGGTTGCAAACGATGGATCGTTAAATATTTAGTATTATTGTAATTATATATACATTACATCAGGACAATTCTTTTCAATTATTGAACGCCTGATGTATTCTGAGTAATCTTCTTTACAGTATACGTCAAGATATTGTTTAAAACAATAGAAATGCAGATATCTTAACCTTCTCTATCGATAGAAAAATTAACTTGCAGTTGTGACATACGAGGCTGTATTTTTTAACGAAATAACTGGCACTGATAAATTATTAGGTTACTGTTAGACTGCCACCAAAAGAAAATAATACAAAAGTGACAAATAATGCAAAGACGAAGGATGGTCAAATGTTCTGTTGTATCGATGAGCCAGTAGTGGGTCCTCCCTGCGGTGAGCCCGTGTGACGTCATTGTCTGGCCGACCTGTCATTGTGGGTCCTGATATATATATATATATATATATATATATATATATATATATATATATATATATATATATATATATATATATATATATATATACATACTGTATGTATAAGGGTAATGGTTGTTGTTTTTTCAGGAAGCAGTGCGTGTTTACTGAAATGTAATGGATTTGCTCACTTCTGCAAACTGCATGAAGCGGTGTTCATCCAACGTGAATTTGACTATGCTTACGATTGACGGGGAGGGGAGGGTGTTGATGCTATTTATATGTATAACGGAAAACAATTATCAGTTTTTTTTCACCTCTGAAACATCTTTATTGCATCATTCAGAAAACCAGACAACAGTACACATTGAAACAACAGAGAAAAGACCTACTTGCACGTCGATATATGCAGTGAACAATAACGATATTTCGCGTCTTATTTAACCGAGCTCCCGGGTGAAACTAATTCAAGAATTGCTTGGTCGCCATCACAAGGCTAGAGGAACCTTTGTCCGAAGGCAGTTGCCACATTTGCTTGTAAGAGAAGCAGTGTGTTTGTTTCATATCGCTGTAGAATCCCGCTAATCTTATCGACAGTGGCGCAATGATCTATTATGACACAGTTGAACTTTAGCTGTTGTTTTGCCTTGTATTTCTAGATACAGTGCATTATTATTGAGGGGGAGAGAGAGAGAGAGAGAGAGAGAGAATGTGTGTGTTTACCCGGGCCAGATTATTGGGGCGTTGTACGCCCACGGTGCCGCAGTGCTTGTGAAAGGCAAGAAATGGAGTGTTATCTGTTTGCTTATGATACAATGCTCGTTGTGAATTATGTAGTCCAAACGCAAGGAAGCTTTGCATGATCTGTAAATTCCAAAATCAATAATGAAATGAGAAAACCTGTTGGAAAATTAACTAAATACATAAAGGAGCATCATAAGAAAATTCTCCCGATTATAATTTTACGCATAGTGCTCTAATCTACGTTTTTCTCTTCGTATCTTTATTGAGTACCTTCCCAACTGCGTCATATTACGTTACCGTCTTTGTTACCAAGTGAGATAACAATAACTCTGTTAAAAATGTATTAAATGCTTGTGTCTCACCACAGGGATAAAGGCAGAGGAGTCTAAAATTATATACTTTAGTAGATTTTCCGATTTTTGCAAATTTTTGTTCCCATCCATTTCTAATCTGTCAGTCGTGACCATTTACGTAAGATCATGCTATATCTACTCAATGTGACTAATAATATTCCGCACAAGGAGTAATAGTAGAACAAATGAAGGGAATGGCTGTGTAACATTTCGCTGGTTCTGTTCCTAGTGTTTGTTGACAAGGTCATCCCGAGAGATATCTACCATGACGCGCCTATATGAGAGAGAGAGAGAGAGAGAGAGAGAGAGAGAGAGAGAGAGAGAGAGAGAGAGAGAGAGAGAGAGAGATGGAAAGGAGCAGACCTTCTGTTGTATGTGCTTATTTCTTATTTGGCTTTTCAAAGCTATTTTAAATGGGTGTGTGTATATATATATAGTATATATATATATATATATATATATATATATATATATATATATATATAAATATATATATAAAAAATATATATATATATATGTATATATATATGTGTATATATACTGTACATACTGTGTGTGTATATATATATATATATATATATATATATATATATATATATATATATATATATATATATATATATATATATAATTTATGCCTCCATAAAGACACATTAATAAATTCCTCCCAAATTGTCTTTGTCTGGTTGCTTTTTGTTCGACATACACGACAGAGAGAGAGAGTGAGAGAGAGAGAGAGAGGACAGCATAAAGTCTAGAGAGAGAGAGAGAGAGAGAGAGAGAGAGAGAGAGAGAGGAGGAGGACAGCATAAAGTCTTGGGACAGCATAAAGTCTTGAGAGAGAGAGAGAGAGAGAGAGAGAGAGAGAGAGAGAGAGAGAGAGAGAGAGAGAGAGAGAGAGGACAGCATAAAGTCTTGAGAGAGAGAGAGAGAGAGAGAGAGAGAGAGGACAGCATAAAGTCTTGAGAGAGAGAGAGAGAGCATAAAGAGAGGAGAGCATAAAGAGAGAGAGAGAGAGAGAGAGAGAGAGAGAGAGAGAGAATAAAAGTCTTTTTGCAGGTCGAACGAGAAAAGAATTTCGTAAAAAAATTGTCTGTTTTTTCTTTTTTGCTTTACTTTTCAAGTCCCCTTTTTTTGTTAACGAAAAACGTCATTATCAGGCAATGATTGATGTTGACTGATTGATTACCATCTTCTTGCGTAGGAGAGAAATTTTCTTTATCTCTTTTGCTGAAGATGTCGATCACACAAATCATTTCCACGGAAAAGATTGATCAACTTTTGAGACGTTTCTTACCTGGACATTCCCAAATGCATTTTCACAGACCATAAAATTCTCTTTATATTTTATCCGTGATGGAGAATTGACTTGATTCTCGAAACACAATTATTTTGTTGTATCCTTGATTTAAAGCCTTCGCTGTTATTGTTTATTTTTCTATTTATTTTTTTTAACTTTCTTTATTATTTACTTTTACATAAAAAAAAAAACAATTCCTTCCCAACACTTGAATGTTCATTTATGAAGATTTTGAAGTCAAATACAGTTTTATGCCAGTACAAGGTGGAATAAAAATAAAATAAATCCACCAGTTTTCAGGGAAGAAGTTCAGTGTTTATCATGCAAATGTTGTGAAACTGATATTGATGGTGTTCATTGTATTCTTGCACTGGAACGCTTAGGAAAAGCACGTATATATTTTGCAAGACTTATCTAAATAGTTGCGAAAAGCTTATTTGATCAATTCTGCTCAAAAGTGAGACTTTAAAAGCCACTGCAGATTGCTTGGGTTATACCATTGGTTGGGAAAAGGGAGAATCTGTTACAGGCATTTGAATGCTTTTGAAAGGTTCTGTCTCCTGTAAACAATGAATAATTAGGAATGATCATCCTTCACAGACAGTGTTCTTTAGTTTATTCTGATTTAGTCCATCCGCGGGTGAATACTTGGAAGAAATAGCCAGGATTCAAATATTGATCAGTTTAAATCACATGTAGGTTTTTTTTTTTTTTTTATTTATCCAAGCATACTTTCAAAGGTTTGGTTATCCAATATGCCATCTTTCTAAGAATCTGCCTAACCACCAACAAAACTACAATACTATTGAGAAGAAACGCTTTATGGCGTTGTCAACATGAAAAACTGAAAACTACGTAAAAAAGGAGAAATTGTAACTACAGTTTGTCACAGAATCTTGTACAAACACTAGAAGATTAGGTATGGGTAGTCTTTTTCAAAATGAAACAAAGGAATGCTCTGATCACAATAAAAATGTTTATATTTGGTCAGTTTGCAAAACTAATTTACATTACATAAATAAAAAGCAATGCATACACACACACAGATATATGGTCCCACCATTGTCTCAGTTCAGTTGATTTTTACTCTTCATTTAAAGGTTCAAGGAGAAGGTAAAGTTCTTTTTCAGGTTTCAGGAGACCAGCTCCAGTTGACAAAACGACTTCTTCTTTGCCAGGAGGCAACTTCAAGTCCGCTGCCAGTACCAACTTGGATATGCCCACTTTTGCTTCCATCTGGGCAAAACGCATTGCTGAAATATATGAAATGCGTGAAAGAGAATGCTCTCCCCTTGTCCTGTCTCACAAGTGTTGTTTTCGGTGGGAATATTAAGCGGAAATCAATAAAAAAGTGAATAGATCTATGAAAAATTGTCTTGTTGATTGCATTCGTTTGAGGAATCGTAAATGTAGTTAGTGCTTAAATTCGATGGGCACAAAATGAAGAAATTTTGTATTATCAGACACGGAAAACCACAGACCTTGACTTATACAGTACACATTATGTGGGATTGTGAACTAAGAGTCTTACGACTTTGAAATTCGTTAACAGAAATATTTATTAAGTCTAATGGATGTCAATGTGTTGCATAAATCAGAAATAGTAGGGACTATCAATGGAAATGAATATTTACTTTAGAGATTGTGATATGTGTGAAACTGGCATCCTAACGTAAGAGAAACCTTCATTAAACTGAGTTTTCTTGCGTTTTGTTGTCTAAGTATCTTATACAAAAGATGAAGCGTTAAAGTTTAGAAGTATATTCGACTATTGACGCTTGTCTTAAAAGAAATGGACTTGGGTTTGCTTTGAGTAAGAAAATCATAATCTTAAGGGAATGAAGCCTTTCACAGCAACTGATAGTTCTTCCTCTTTTACATAAGGTCTGTATTATCTGGTCAATCACTGAAAAGAAAACAATCGGCATACTTACCAATACAATTCCTTGGTCCCAGTCCAAAAGGTATGTGTGTGTAATTCGTCAAGTTTTTCTTGTTTTCTGGTAGGAAGCGTTCTGGTCTGAAGGCTTCTGGCTCTGGCCAGTATTTCTCGTCATGATGAATAGGCCAGACTGGCACTTGAATGTACTGACCTTTGCCCACTGTAACATTAGTTCCTGGAATGCTATGTATAAAAAAATATTATGCAAATGAAATATGCTACATTACTGTGCACGTTTTCCACATATATGCCCATAATCAGATGGTAAGCAATTCTCTGCAAGTATTATGGTAAATAAGGAAAATTGCAGTCATAATTTTCTCAAAGATAACTTATGCCTGAACTACAAGCAAGAGCTGCTTATAGTAACGGGACCCTAGACAAATTAGAATAGTATAGGATTTAATATACAGTTATCTGTGTAAAAGGTTTCAAGTATTATTAACGGAATACGCGAGTTCAACTTACATATATTCCTTGGTGCATTGTCTTTCTAGCATTGGAGCAGGTGGGTAGATTCTCAGAGTTTCTGTAAGAGCATCAGATTGGTTTCTTAATGTTGTCTGGTCATTATTGTCATCTTATATATGTTTGCTCTCTCAGCTCAGATGCAGATGATAAGACGTAGATAATTTTATAGCGTAGCAGTAGGTAAATAAACAGTCACTGAACCATTCAGTGCTCTGATTGGTTAATAACAATTTCAAAAGCGTAATGGGGGTCTTCTGTAGCTCTATGGAACCCCTCTGAAAGAGGACCTAAACAAATGTAGCAGGGCCAACTTTTGGGAGAAAGATTCAATAGAAAAGCAGTAAGGATTGGGACAGTGAGTAGATGAACTGGCACTTATTCAGCCCATATATTTTGGAAAATGTATTCAAATTATAAGAATTCTCTTTCTAACATTTACCTGTCGTGATGATGTAATGTTTTCATATATGTGTTGAAAAGAATTTGCAATTGCTAAGTGAGATACTGGATGTGAACTCTACTCTAGTAACCTGAACACCATGAATGTTAAGTAAAATTTGTTCTGTCACGTTAATAGTAGAAAAGGCAAGGGAATAATTACATTTTGTATAATCTTGCAAATGGCAGTCTTGTGACAAGGTTTATAGTTAAATAAATGACAAGAGTTCATATAGGTTGTTGAACATGGCAGAAAGAAGGCAGTAACAGTAGATGAGTAATTATTGTAATGTGAGATTTGCCAAGGTTTAGCAAAAGAATTACTAGAGAGCTGGTTACCAGTGACTGGAAGCAAATATGGGAGGATTGAGGCTAAGTGCGAAAGGAAAGAGGGAAAGAGGCAGGTTACCATAATATATAAGACAGGGTGGAACTCATACCATTTCCAGTTGAATTCAATCATTTGTTAACAATAGCCAGCTGATTTTATGGGAGTCTTAAGTTAACAGTAGTCAGTAGTTACCTTAACATATAAGACATGGGTGGAGCTCATGCCATTTCCTGTAGAATTCAATCTTTTGTCAACAGTAGTCAGCTGATTTTATGGGAGTCTTAAGTTCCCTAGATGCTAAGCACTGAGGGCTATATTTGCATCAGGTCTTATCATATTTTACTAATACAGAAAAATTATGAGGAAAGAAGGAATAAATATGTAGAGGCAGATTAGTAGATATAAGACTGAGCCGACAATTCAGAGTGCATGAAGGCAGAATAAGAGGTTCATGGCTGGGTACAGTCACTAGATACCGGTTCTCCATCTTAGAAGTGATAGTTTCCTAATGGTGCATTGGTGCCCTGTGAATTGCAAATATAAAGAACTTGCCCAAAAGTGCACCATAGCAGTAGTGTAGTTTCTGATGTCAACAAGAATTGAAATTAACAACTTTAGTTGCAAAATAGATTGACTAACTGATTGCAGATAAACTACATGGTCTTACAACAACAACAGGCCGTTGACACCAAAAACTTAGTGAATCATTTTAAATTTAAATTAAAAAGTTAACAAACTGTCAGGAATGTTCACTTTATAAAGGCTGTAAAGTGGATGTCAAACAATGAGGCCTACCTAATATAACGCCTTCGAGGTATTTGGATTCCATAATTCCTTGGTAAGTGATTCCACCATATTGTTCAACTACGTCTTGTAGTTCTTGGCGAAGGCGGTGTTGAGCTTCCGGGTTCTTCGCCAACTGGTAGGCAGCAAAAGCCAGAGTGGTTGCCGTGGTGTCATAACCAGCAATGATGAACAGAATGCTTTGTGCTATGATGGAATTATCATCAAGAACTGCAAGAGATGAAGGAAGTTATGAAAGTATGCACAGCCTACTTCAGATTATTTTATACATAGGATTATGATTTTTCTCCATTCATGTAGCACAGTACAGTCATATATCATCTAACAACAAGTATTTTCTCAGCTAGAGTAAAAGTCTGTTCAGCCTACCTTGCTTTTTAGATGGGTCAGTTGAGCTTTCATCGGCCTGAGCATCTAAGAGGAGGTCTAGAAAGTCTCCTCTTTTCATACCTTTCCTTCTAGAAGCTAAAGTTTCTTCACAAACGCTAATAAAGAAGTCTGCCTCCTTCGGGCTTAAATGCATTCCCAGAATTTTGCAGAGTTTTGGGACAATTGCAAATAGGATAAATATCACCATTCTTCTGATTCCAAAATCAAAAAATGGTATTGCCTTTCTTGGGAATTCAGGGTCTTCTTCTACGAGCGAATTGCATTCTAAGCCAAACGCACATGAAGCAATGGTGTCCATTGTGTATCTCCCAAAATTAAATTTCATGTCTACTGAAGATTTCTTGGCAGCCTCTGCCAGACTGAATGCCACAAGGGCATCGGCTTTGTCACAAACAAGATGAAACATGTTTTTCATTTTTCCAGATGTGAATGTTGGTGACACAATGGATCGCAACGTTTTCCATTTTTCTCCATTTTCATTGGACAACATATCATTCATACACTGATCTCTCTTACAGGGTGATTTGAATACCCTGCGGTCTGTGAAATGGTCGAAATCTTTAATGAAGATATTTTTTATCATCTCTGGATCACACACATAAAGAATAGGGGAGTAGAAATTGTATGTCCCAATCAGACCATTCTTGTTATAATCTCGATAAATCTGCCAAAATGTATAGAAATATATTAATATTAAGAGTAATTGCAACACAGAATCAGTTTTTGTAGAATTTTATTAATCATCTTATACAGTGTCAAATGGTCATTTGCTAAAACAAAGAACAGAAATAATTTTAAAATTTAGGAAACATTGTCCATCTGATGAACTAAAGTGTAAGATGTCCTCTAGAACACCATGCAATCAAATGTTTTCCAAGATACTCACTTCATTATCATAAACCCATCTGCCTCGCTTTGTGGACACCATTTCTGTCAAGTGGCCAAAAAATGGTATGGTGGGTGGTGATAACACCCCACGTTTGGCCCAGTAGCTGAATTTGTGCTTGTTATACAGCCAAAAAGTGGCCACTAAAATTACCAACAGCGACACCGTTACCAAAATCATTGCTGAAAAATTATAGGTAATTTAGATAAAGATTTTTTTCCTTTCTTGTTTGGATTACACATGGGTCTTATGTGCCAGTAGTATCATCTGTCCAAGTACTAAACAGACCCAACTTTTGCTCAACTTTGCTTGTAGTAGAAAGCAAAGAAAGTACAATATTAAAGATTTCTTGCGATTGAAACATCCAACAATATACAAAGGAAACATAAAAAAAAGGAGACAGAGTTTACAAAAATGCTCTGGCTTAATGAGGACTCAGACTTGGGACTAGGTAATGCCTGAAGGCCATTCATCAGCTCACCTTCACCACTCCATAATTCACAACAAGTGTATTAATTCATGCAGCAGCAGGTGAGGAAAGAGAGAGGAAAATGGTGAAAGCAGAGACGAAGACGAACACTAGCATGAACAAAATTGTGAATACAATTGCCTTCCATCTTCTTCGTGCTTGCTTTAATGGCTCAGGACTTATCAGATGATTGCAATATCTAAATACTTGGTATATATATATTATATATATATATATATATATATATATATATATATATATATATATATATATATATATATATATATATTACTGTATATTGTATATATAGCTCATAAGAGGATACAAAAATAATCATACAAAATACATAAAAGCGTGTAAATAATGAAGCAATGGCTAGACAAATATAAATCTATAACATACGAAAGACCTTTATACACCATTTTCATATCTTTCACCATATACTAACTTCTTAGCTACACACCTTTCATTTACACATCAGTAAGGTGTTTAAAGGTATCTGATATGGGTCCTTATTAGAATTAGAAATATTAAGAACTCTAAGGATATTAAGTTTATAGATACTCAAAAACGCACGATTAAGCAACAGAGTCACCATCTTCTAACCTGAAAAGGTATAGATTTGAATATTGGTCAGAACTGGACCTATTAGCAGATTCTGCAGGTTTTAAGGACGATGTAGTATCTGTGCAGTATACGTCAAGATATTGTTTAAAACAATAGAAATATAGATTTCTTACCCTCGCTATCGATAGCAAAATTAACTTGCAGTTGTGACATACGAGGCTGTATTTTTTAACGAAATAACTGGCACTGATAAATGATTAGGATGCTGTTAGACTGCCACTAAAAGAAAATAATACAAAAGTGACACAAATAATGCAAAAACGAAGGCTGGTTAAATGATCTATTGTATCGACGAGCCAGTAGTGGGACCTGCCTGCGATGAGTCCGTGTGACGTCATTGTCTGGCCGACCTGTCATTGTGGGTCCTTTGATATATATATATATATATATATATATATATATATATATATATATATATATATATATATATATATATATATATATATATATATATATATATATATATATATATATATATATATATATATATATATATATATATATATATATATATATATATATTATATATATATATATATATATATATATATATATATATATATATATATATATATATATATATATATATATATGAAAGGGAAATGTGTCTCCGGAAGCACCGTCTTTACTGAAATGTAATGAATTTGCTCACCTCTGCAAACTGCACGTCATAGATGGTGAATGCGTCGTTCATCCCAACGTGAATTTGTCTACACTTACGGTAGACCGGGGAGGGAGGGGGGACGGTGGACGGGGGAGGGGGGTTGTAATATTTATATTTATAACGAAAAACAATTATCAGTTTTTTCACCTTTGAAACATCTCTGTTGCATCACTCAGAAAACCAAACAACAGTACACAATGAAACAACAGCGAAAGGACCTACTTGCACGTCGATCTACGCAGCGGACAATAACGATATTTCGTGTCTTATTTAACCGAGCTCCAGGGTGAAACTAATCCTCGAATCACCTGGTCGCCATCACCAGGCTAGAGGAACCTTTGTCCGAAGGCAGTTGCCACATTCGATTGTATGAGAAGCAGTGTGTTTGTTTCATATCGCTGTAGAATCCCGCTAATCTTATCGACAGTGGCGCAATGATCTATTATGACACATTTGAACCTTAGCTGTTGTTTTGCCTTATATTACTAGATACAGTGTTTATCCGCGCTAGATTAATTGGGCGTCTTACGCCCACAGTACCACAGTGTTGTGAAAGGCGAGAAACGGAGTGTCATCAGTTTGCTTATGATACAACGCTCGTTGTGGTTTACGCACTCCAAGCTCACAGAAGTTCTGCATGATCTGTAAATTCTAAATCAATAATGAAATGAGAAAACCTGTTAGAAAATTGACTAAATACATAAAAGACCATTATAAGAAAATTCTCCCGAATATAATTCTACGCATAGTGCTCGAATGTACGTTTTTCTCTCTTCGTATCTTTATTGAGTACCTTCCCAGTTGCGTCTCATTACGTTATCGTCTTTGTTACCAAGTGAGATAACAATAGCTCTGTTAAAAATGTATTTAACGCTTGTGTCTTACCACAGGGATAAAGGCAAAGGAGTCTAAAATTATATACTTTAGTAGATTTTGCGATTTTTGCATGTTTTTGTTCCCATCCATTTCTGATCTGTCATTCGTGACCATTTACGTAAGAACATGCCATATCTACTGAATGACTAATAATATTCCGCACAAGGAGTGATAGAAGAACAAATGAAGGGAATGGCTGTGTAACATTTCGCCGGTTCTGTTCTTAGTGTTTGTTAACAAAGTCATCCTGAGAGACATCCTACCATGACGCTCCTGCATGAGAGAGAGAGAGAGAGAGAGAAAAGAGCAGACCGTCTTTTGTATGTGCTTATTTCTTATTTGGGTTTTCTAAGCCATTCCAAATCTGTCACAATTTGAAGTGAGTGTATGTATAGTATATATACATACATACACATACATACATACATACATACATATATATATATATATATATATATATATATATATATATATATATATATATATATATATATATATATATATATATATATAAATTATTTCAGCCGATGGCTTTCATTTTCCGTTTTGGTGTTGGGTGGCATTGGTAGGGTATAGCCTTTTAGTTCTCAGGACATATCTATGGGCAACGACGATGGGTGGACTGGTAGGCGGGAGGCTGGGAGTAATCGACGGACTCTGTAAACACGAGCGGAGCCCTGCATTACATGTACGTCACCTTCTTTGTCTGATTGCACTGTACATTCCAAAGGTGTATGTGTGTGTGTTGAAGATCTTGCGGAGTTCATGACCTCCTAAATACTGTACAGCTGGGTCATTGCCAGATGACTTAAATGGCTCTTGGAACAGAGAATGGGAAGCAGCTCTCCTTTCGAGAATCATGTGCGATGCAGCACTGGCAAACTAATTGGCTCTCCACGCGATGTCTGTGGGAATGTGAAGCCAGCGACGCGTAAAGTTGTTGTTTATTTTGAAGACTCGAAAAATTATCTCATCAACGCTCTTTGCTTGATGCAGTTGACAACAGGGTCTCTAAAGCTCAACGTTAGAAGTGCATTATTAGTGAGATAGAGAGAGAGAGAGCTTTTGATATAATAAAGTAACGAAGAATAGCAAGGACAGATGAACGCACAATAATTCGATAACTACAAAGGAAGGAAATTTGTCTTGCAGGCACTACTACGAAGCAGTATTCGACTGAGTCATTCCGAAGCCGTGTAGTGCAGCAGATTGCTGTAAAAATCGTTCAGATAGTGAAACAAGCATGAAATTTGGCACAAACATTCTTAAGACTACGCTCTCTTAGAAAAGGGCACTGGCCACCTGAAAATCCAAGATGGCGGCTATTTTTCAAAATGGCCGCCATCTATGTTGAGATTCACTGGTTTGGGAGCATCTATTGGATGGAATATGCCAGTTTTTTTTTTTTTAAACCTCGACTTTTAGGTTATAAAAATGTTCCATACCACACATTTTATTGAAAACCCTTACTAAATGAATTGTAACCAAGATGGCGTACAAAATGGTTGCCATAAAAGTTTTTTTCTATCCACAGCGCTAGCAGACATAGAGACCAACTGTTTTTATTTAATGGTATATTCATGTGATCAGACAGTTTAACTAATATGCTATTTTCAACTGAAATAGTAATGGTATGGTCACATACAACATTGTGTCTAAGACTGTAACCATAAAAGAAAAGAAGAGAAATACGGACTAAACGCAACCAATCTATGTATAGGTCTCTCAACCTACACCTTTGAAAAATTCGAGGATAAGAAGGTAGGCATAGCATGACACGTTGGATGCTCAAGCTAGATTATCTACTGAAGAGAGGGCAATATTTATCTAGACTTCACATTTGCAAGTGCACAGAGCTGTGCAGGGAAGACCCAGCTTGTAGCACTTGCACCTTTCCCGACAGCCTGCTTTGCATCCACATTTGGTAAGCTGTTGGCAACTCTTGGCTAAGGGCGAGTTGGTTGTCCAGAGGACTTGCCATGCTTCACCAGACTTTGCCATCCCCACTCAGCAGGGTTCTCTGGCTGTGGCTGACACTGGTGGAGCTGCCCCCACACACAACCAGCCTGGTACGCAGCACGCTTGGTGTGTTGGAGGAGAGCTCCCCTGGTTGGTGGAATGGCCTCATATGCCCTTTGTTTTCTGGCAAACATATCAAGTCTAGCCTCATCCACAGTGCCAGCAGTGCTGGATCTTTCATACATAAGTATGACAAACCTCTCCAGGACCTTCAGGTCACTCTCTTCCACTCTGAGAGGGTAGTGACTCAGTTTGGAGAACACAGTGGAGGCCTCTGGAAAGATGTTCCATGTCTGCCAGGCGGTCTTCTTGCCCTTGCTCCGAAGGCTGACACTGTATCACAGCCTGTGAACGCATGGAAGAAGAGCATGCCAGTCACCTTCTCCTGGCCCAGAGAGTTGCACAGGTCATGCACAGCAATCCAGCGCAGGCTCTGGCCTTGGCCAAATGCCACCCATAGCTTCTCTAGCCCTAGATTGTGGAGAGTGGAGAAAGCACTGACTGCAACGACAAGAACATCTGTGTCATTTGCTTTAACCGTGATGGTCTTGGCTCCATGTTCTGTGGCATATTTGGCATGGAGAAAGATGCAGGTGTCAGCTTCCTCATGAGAGCACTTTTCCAGTCCCTGAAGAGTAGCCTCATGAGTGCTGAGGACAGCAGACCCTTTCGTGGCAATGACAACATTTGTGGCAGACATCTGGGCAACTTTGTCTGCCAGGAACTGGAACAACTCTGTCTTGTTGGCATCGTGTCTTAGGAAATTGCGCCAGTTGGATGGAATTGTGTTCTTGTCTGTCACCTTGCGCCTTCCTCCTTGACCACGTTGGAGCCTGGTCTCAGCTTTGAGGCTGGATGTATTGTATACATCAAATACAAGATGTGATGATGTGTACTTGCTGCTATAGGATTGTATCACAGGCAAGAAGTCGCAAAGTGCATAGCCCTCAAAGGTCTTTCCTTTCTTTGGTGGCAAGGCATGGACCAAAGCTGATCCATCTACAATGAGGACATCAGTCTTTGGTTCTTTGTCTTCTAGTGTAACATGACTCTCCAGGACCGAGGTCAGCTGAGACTTCTGACATGTGTACAGCCTACCACCCTCACTAAGGAAGCTGGGAATGTTTGATTCTCGTGCTGGAAGAATTCCTGCAGATCACATTCACGGCTCTGACAGGATATAAATAGCTTTGAGAAAAGCTGGCAATCCTCCTTCAGAAGTTTCTGCTTTGACTGTTCTACAGGAGCAGCTTCTTGCCTGAAGAAGTCAGTTCTGTTCTTCTTTATCGGCTCATAGAAGGAGACCGCATTGTTTGCCAAAGAGTCTGAAAACTTCTGAAATTTAGTGCTGCCTCTGTCAAGGTGTGTCTGTAGAAGTTCTGCTGAGCTGGGGTGGGCAATGTCTTTGTTGTCAATGGAATACAGATCCTGGCTCTCTTCCTGAAAAGGACTTCCCAAGTGTTGCAAAGCCAATGACAGCTTGCTGACTCTCTCCAAGAATGTCTTCTGCGCATGAGGTGTTTGTTCATGGTGTGTTGTCTGCTCATTAGACTCCTTACTTTGAACCTCTGTTTCGTATGCAGACACCAAGCGGATGATCTCTGGGCCAGCCACCATCCATCTTCTGAGTGCTGACGGATCTTCAGTCAGCCCAATGGCTCTGCCATCAGCCTTTATAAAGGCATTGGTCTGCTCATGAGCTTGGTCAAGAGCCATTGCTGAGAACTGGCGACTGGTCTTGTGCACAACAAAGTTGCCAGCCTTGAACTCCTTGTGCAACTCTGGGTGTGAACTCTCTAGGGTAAGCATGTCCCTGAGGTGAATAGGCAGCCAACGAGCATAGTTTGTATTATTGTTGGAAAAGAAGTAGGGTATCAGCTCATGCAATGCCTGGCAGTAGAGGACAAAATTGGCCTCACGGAAGGACCTGATCAGTAGGAATATCACAAGTTCCATAGACAACACCATGTGCCAGAAGTGGAACTGTGGACTCTGCTGTCTTCGAAGGTCACACCACTCCTCAAACTCTAATGCCTGCTCATTGTTGTTTGCTTTCTCAGCACAGTAGTCAGTGTATGCTGTCCTCAGGAGTTTGTACAAACTAGAGGCTGTAACCTGGTGCATCTGCCGTGTCCTGGTTACACTTGCAGCTGACAGGAAGGATTCTGCAGTTCCAGATGAAGCAACTCCTGCCTCCACCAGAGCTCCTGTCCAACCACTGCCATGAAGAAGAGTACCAAGAGATGTCATTGCTGCCATCTCAATGTGCAGACCACCAAACATTACCAGATACTTGTCTTCGCCATACTGATCAGGCCACTGCCACTGCACCTGCTTTGCTACGTCATAGATTGGCTGATCAGCTGTGATTATGGGTATCTGGCCAGGGTTCAGAAAATCAGTGACATCCTGCACTTTCTGCATCACGTGTTTGATCGTAGCAACAGAATGAGCCTGATCACGTAGGAGAGGAAGCAATGAAGTTATGGTTACTTCAAATTCTGGGCTTCTCTTCATTGAAGCGTGATGAGCTGACCACGTCAGATTCACTGCATCATCTATTTCCTGGGTGACTATGACCTTGTCTAGCCACTGATACTCCAGTGCAAGCTGTGGCCCCAAGATATCTGTGGGTGGCTTTGGTATTGCAGTGTTTGGTGGCACAGGGTTCTTTGTTTGAAAGGAAGCTGGTGAGATGTTTGTGAATGTGTCCGGCAATTCAGGCACCGACCTCACTTTCTCAGGTGCAAACTTTAGTTGCTGTCTTTCCTGTCCAGTGTTCTCCTTGGTGGGGTGCTGAAATATGGAGATGCTAGTTCCATGGAAGGAGGTAGTGGCAGTAGTTGCAGATGGGTTGTGGTTGTCCATCACTGCAGTGGTGAACAACCCTTTTCGCAGTACTGGGGGACAGACCACACCCTCCTCCACATATTTGCTAACTGTGGCATCTCCTAACTGTGCAGAGACCTCCAGTACTCTGTCATAAGAGATACTGAGGCCATATTGATGTAGCATTTCAACCAGGTTTCTCTTCCTGGTTTTGGCATAGACTGAGAGTCCCATGTAGACTGGGAATGGTGTTTCTCTGTCTTTGGAGTGTCTATGAGTTGTTGCTCCCTCTTTGTATGGGGAGTAGCAGTTGAACTGCATGAGCTGTGCAATGGCCTGGTCTGACTTTGATGCTCCAAATCGTAACTGTGACTTGATGTCAGCCCCATGCTCAACCATCCCTACAAACTGGAGCAGAGAGGAGGCACAGAATTTCGTACACAAGCCTCAGAAAATGTGCCATCAAACCGTGACTGATGATCAAGTATAGACTTTCTGAGAATATTTGCTGCTTTAGCAATGATAACTGCCTCTGAAAGATCAGATGATTGAGCAAGTGCTTTTCCCACATCCTTTTGAAATGCAAGTAATACATCTCTGCCAGATTTATGAGCCTCAAGTTCTGGAATTTCTGCCAGAAGTTTGTCTTTGAGTCTCGTGGAATTTACACTTGGTGACTCTACACCCTAATTGTTCCAGACGTTGTTGGTAGAGGTGGCAAATATCTGCCAGCCGAAATGTGACTGGATCATCTGAACAAAGGTTGTTTTCAACAATGTATGTCATCAGTTCTGACAGAACTAGTGGATACACATCTGATTCTGACTCAGTGCTACCTTGGTCTTTCTCAAGGCTCCTCAGGTAGAACTTTTTTTTTTCTGTTGTAGAGGGCACAAAGACAGGCATGGTGATACTTAAACTCCTGTGCAATGACATCCCCACCAGTCAACTTAGCAAGGAGCTTGCCATCACTAAGTATCTCTGCACATTCACGCAATTTCAAGTCAAGGCCCTTAGTACTAGCCTGTCTGAGATCAGATGCAGGTGCCACTTTCTCAGAAAATGCAAACTTCATTGTCATGACTGGTTCGGCGCAGTTTTGCACGACTAGTCTCAGTGTTGCTGGTCTGGTCATTGGATTGTCGCTTTCTTGCACGGTCCAGTTTAGTGTTGTTAAACAACAAGCGACAGTTCACATGGTATTTTGCTGCATTTTTCCTGAGAGTGGCCTCTATGCCATCACCTTCATCCAGCCTTGCTGGATCCATTATCAGTGGCATTTCATTAATTTCACTGAACATGGGAATGTTCCTTGCCAGCATTGTGTACCCATCATGGTCTAGGACATGATGACTTGGAGGTGATGTCAAGTGCTCACCTCTTTTGTCCTTCTGACAAAGACAACACAAACTCCAGTTTGTTTTCTACTGCTCAATATTGGATTGGCATCACATTCTGCCATGATTTCACTTTTGATTAAGGCCGAGGGGTTATCCTTTTACCACCTTAAACAAAGCACACATTCCTGTATGGGATTCAACTAGGTTCGGTCTCCCTACACCTAGCCCGATCATTCATCCAGTGTCATTTAAGTCCCGTGTGATCTGTACACCATCCCGGTAAGTACATGAACCATCATGTACAGCCCCCATACCCTTGGCTCGGCTCTCTCCCGCTGGCACATCCTGTCTATTCAGGTGCGGCTATCTAACTATAGCTGGTCTGGGGCTGTTAGAAAGCATTTGGGACACTAAACTAAACTATACTACAACTACTAGTCTAAGACTACAGGATTAGTAAAGCTGGATTAGCTGGCACTGAACCCCATGCTGAGTTACACAGCAGTGATGTCACCAGTGTGCCCTGGTTGTGTGCAGACATACACTCTTTTACATTTATTAATTTTCCTTCAAAATTGATGAGTTATTCGAAAGAGATGGCCTCATTAGGATCTAAAACCACAGAAACCAAGATCCATGCTTAAAACGATAATTGTTGAACGGGCATTATTTCTCATTATAATTATTGTTTCTACCTTTTCTTGGCAGCCATATAGCCCCCATATTTAAAGGTAAACTGTACTGGGAAGCTACAGAAACATAATATTCACAAGAAATAGTATGGAAGAGCTTTACCATATTGCTAGAAGCAAATACATGCCATTCTAGTGAAAAATTAGCCAAAATCTGTCGATACTGGCCGCCATCTTGGAATTTGGCCGCCATATTAAATTTTTGCGTGGCCAGCGCCCTTTTCTGATAGAGGGAACTTTAAAGAGCACTTGTGCAAAATTTCATGCTTGTTTCACTATCTGAACGATTCTTATGAAATATGCAATTATCTGCTGCACTAGTGTGCTTGCCTGCATTGAACTTATGCTGATGGGATACTATTTTGATAACAGGTTTCTTTATTATTCTAATCATTAGATGTCTTACTTTTTATGTCAGTGATTGCATGGAAGACGAAAATTCAACATATGGAAAGGAATGGAAAGGAAAAGAACTCTGTTTGAAATAAGAGAGATATTTCATGCTGTGTAAATAAATTGAATGCACCGGTGCTAGGGGTGTGGGCCCAAGTCACTCGCCTTCCAAGGACACAGTCAGGCGCAGTTTTCTCCGCTTTCTTTTATATTAGGAGTAGTTAGTTATTATAAATATAATATATATATATATATATATATATATATATATAGAGAGAGAGAGAGAGAGAGAGAGAGAGAGAGAGAGAGAGAGAGAGAAGAATATTGCCGTAGTAAACACCAGAAAAACAAAACAGCAAATCAACACTCTTTTAGGTTAGTTGTTAGCACCTTTAATAACGATTGCAATATTTTGACAAACGAGTTATAAGTGGTGTAATGTGTAAACTTTAGACAAGAAATATTTTCAGCGAAAATATGCCCCATCACCGTGACACCCATGATAATAGAGGGAATACTTGCATGGTCATCATGAAACTCAGAATGTGCTATTGCCCCCTTGAATTTTTACGGTGAAGATCACCGTTGTATGTGAAAGCCATTGATATTAGGTTTTATAGTGATCCCTCTTACGTAATGCCGCTTATGATAGCAAGCGTGGGTTTCTGGTAATAAAAAAGAAAAGAAAGGTAAATCAGAAGGGTTAGAGACATTAAGAAACAGATCCGCTACTTTTAAAGATAGAAGATTGTAGAAATTAGTGGAAATGAGGAAATGACGGGTAAGAGACGTCTCTGTAATTGCATGGGGACGGGAAAAAACAGTTGATTTTATCTGAAGTTTGTTTTAAAACGCATTCTCCATCAGATTGAGGTCTTGTCAAAGTTCCAGTTTCGATAAAACACGAAACATATCTTCAAATAATCGTGTTTCTTAACCCCTATTCCCAATTTCTTTTTTTCATCTTGCTGTCCAACCACTCAAACTCTCTTTTCACCGGCTTGGTTTTAAACTTATTTTTCATTTCTCATCTTGAAATAAATTATATAGCCTGTTTTGGTACAATCAGGGTGTTCCTAATTGAAAAAATAAATACAAATGAAAAAAGATATAATCAGTCATTATCTGTGATGGCAACAAAGAGCTGTGTTGAATGTCTGCTGTTAGCCAGCGATGTTGCCATATTGAGCAATATAAATAAAAAAGATATATACAAATTTTTTTCTCTGTTGTCTGCAGACACCTATATTATAGGTCTGCTATAGGCCAGCGGGGTTGCCATATAGGGCTATAAGTAGCCTACCAAAATTCGAAACCTACTACTTCGTGCTGTTTTTGCTACTTTAAAAAATAAAAAAAACTTTCAGAGGTCTTGTCCAAGAGGCAGTTTTTAAAAAATGGATTGAAGTGATAAACTAAAAAAAAAAAAAAAAAAAGAAAAAAATGCAGTTTGTAAATGTGCAGAGTAAAACTTTGAGCGTCAGTCAGTACCACAGAGTTCTTGAATAGGACTGTTTAGTCTTGCAACAACACACCAAATATATTCTCAGCCCACCAAGGGTACCATCATTAAATATTAAACCAACTCAGAGGTCATCCTATCTGACCTTCGCATCTGAAGTGTTTGCGTGACAGAGTCTTCTCTCTCTCTCTCTCTCTCTCTCTCTCTCTCTCTCTCTCTCTCTCTCTCTCTCTCTCTTAAATAAGCCGATGGTTGGTGGTGAAATTAGAGAGACAGAAGTGCGTAAAATTAACGAAGATTTTTGGTCTCTCTCTCTCTCTCTCTCTCTCTCTCTCTCTCTCTCTCTCTCTCTCTCTCTCTCTCTCTCTCTCTCTCTCTTAAATAAGCTGATGGTTGGTGGTGAAATTAGAGAGACAGAAGTGCGTAAAATTAACGAAGATTTTTGGTGTCTGTCGTTTCCTTTTGAATATTTCCTGTGACTTCAGCATATATATATATATATATATATATATATATATATATATATATATATATATATATATATATATATATATATATATATATATATATATATGAATATATATATATATATATATGTTATATATATATGTATATAATATTAAATATATATTAAATATAGAGTCGACGCCAGCAGTACTAGATCTAATACCCAGGTCACAGGGCAGGAGGATTAGGGAAGTAAGCTGTTGACGATTTGTACTTATATATAAAGTATTACTATATATATATATATATATATATATATATATATATATATATATATATATATATATATATATCCTATATGTATGTTTTTTCATTATTTGGGATCACCATGCATTGCCTAGAAGGGCAGATTTTTAAGTCGGTTCCAGGCATCCTAGGAAACCCCAGGTATATATATATATATATATATATATATATATATATATATATATATATATATATATATATATAATTATGGCAACTTTGATTATGTAAATTCATAAACATTCATTAATTAGGTTTGTTTAAAGTGGTTTTGTAATTTAACTTTGTGTGGAATTTAATTTGAAATATTCTGGTTGAATTGTTCATTTTTTTATTTGGATGTTTCAGCTCCAGGAAGAGAGAGAGAGAGAGAGAGAGAGAGAGAGAGAGAGAGAGAGAGAGAATTAAACGTACCATTTTTTGTTGTAACTACTGATTACTCTGCTTCAAAATCTTCAATGACCATCAGGTTACAGGTTCTAAATTGAAAGTAGCATTCTCTTTTCCTGATCTTTTTAATTTGATGTTAACAATTTTTATTATTGTGTGAACTCGAAAACAAAATATTTTCCTTAACTTAGTGAACACATTTTATTCACCGAACGAAAATAATTTTCTTGTAACTCGAAGAACAAATTATTTTCACTGTGAACCAAAACATTTTAACCTTTTACTTTAATTCTGTTGCCGCTTCCTTTTTGTATCTTGTTGTCCAACCTCTCTAACTATTACTTTATGGTGCAGCTGTACTTCATCTCCTGTATTTTGGGGATCTCTTTATCTTGCTGTCTAGCTACTCCAACTCCCTCTTTGCACTGTCTTCATCGCTGATTGGTGGAAAGGATCCCAGTGGCAGGTTTGATAGTCTAAATTGCATAAATTCAGAACATCTAGTGCGCTTTACTGTACAGATGCCTTTGCTTTCTAAGTTATTTACATCAACAGTCATAGACGTTGTAACATCAGCAATAAGAATACATACATACATATATATATATATATATATATATATATATATATATATATATATATATATATATATATATATATCTCACAGAGCATCTTCACTACTTCATCATGTTATGAGTCACTGACGTCACCTGAATCATGTGGTCCAGGTTGCCTCTAGGGTTACTTTCGTAAGGACTTTTATGTCCACATGCTATGTCAAAAGCAAATTAGATTTTGACAATGTTAGGAACAATCGTTTGTCGATTGTTCCTACATTCCGTGGATTGTTGCCCCTTTATTTGTGTTTTTTTTCGTGCTGGTGAGTTGACGTCTGTCAGTGCTTGACATTCCGTCAGTCAGGTTCATAATGAGCAAATATATCACTTTTGGAAAGCAGAACGGCAGGTTCTATTAAATGTTCTGTCGAGAACACAGCAGCAGCAGTTTTTGGAGGATCACCTTGTTGTGGTAAATGTCAGCAACGCCGTTTTCATGAGGATCATATATATATGAGTGATGGCAATACAGCAGTTTATATATGAGTACGAGCCTGACTTGCATGTTTCTCCCACACATTTAAGCACTTATTGGATCGTTTGGATTACCTTTTGTCTGTGGGCACCAGAATCTGTGCCACCCATGGTTTCTGAGTTACTTGTAGCCTACCCTAGGCTAGTGTTTGTGCGTGGTGTGGACTTTCATGCTGGGCTCAAACGCACATTAGAATTTTTGACTCAGTCTTTACGGGAAAGGCGCGTTTGCATCCTCCAGGACGTCTTCTTCGTCAGTGCGGTAGTTGTGGGGCACTTGGCTCGAAGGAACGTAGGGAGTTAGGTTTGTCCTTTTTTTTTATTTCAGGGTGTCACTACCAGTCGTATACCCATGTTGCTACCTGTGCTCCAGAACTCCCTCCGATAGCTGTGACCTGTTGAGTCACGCCGTCCCTGGTTTTTGCAAATAGAGACGTGTCAGAGTTCTATTTAAATGTTCAGTCTAGCACCATTAGACGTTTTAAGTGGGGTGTAACCTTTTTGTTCCCCTATAAACTGTGAGGAGCTATTCCTTAGTTTTTGGTGTTTTTGAAGTTGTCTCATATAGAGAACTATTTATTTGCCCCTATCCTAGGGTGTTGGTGCCTTTTTCTCACATTTTATTATTATTATTATTTGTTATTATTATTAATGCTGTTTAGTTTTATAATATTAGGTAGGAATTTAAGTGTTTTTCTTTCTGTATGTTCCTCCTTCCTTCCTAACCTTATTTAGTTATAGGTATGTTATTTGGGCCCTTATTTGATACTGCTTATGTGCTATTTTTCTACTGTCTTAGGATTTAGTTTTAGAGGTTAGGTAATCTTACTGGATTTATTTAAGGACTGCATATTTTGTCCAGTCACAAGGAGATGACTGTTTATTTTCTTGCTTTGTGTAATAAATATTGTTAAGTTTTTTTCTCGTTTTTTCATCTCCATTGAACCTTTATTTGGTATTATTACAGTTTTTGTCAAATTCGGATATCTAATATTTTTTTACTTGCTATCATATATTTTTGTCATGATTCATCGAAATACCCTGTTGCATCTTCCCAAATTAAGAGTTACGGAGATATTTGCCGATGAATATTGTGCCTTGTTGTTATCTGTGAGGGACCGTTTATGCTGCCATGTCAGTTTTTCTGCTGATTGTTTTTGTTTTTGTCAATGTATTGTGGGTAAAAATGCCTAATCGTCTTTTGTTTTTCGTTATGAATTATAAGTACGGTACAAATGCTGAAACCTGATTATTGCTTTGTTTCAAGAATATCCAATTAACTGCGATTTTGGAATTTTTGCTTTCTACAAAAGAACTCAGTTGACTGCCATGGATTCCGTCCGTGCACGCCTGCAGTGGGTGTTTCTGTCTTTTTGAGGCTGTTGGTCGTTTCCATGGACATTACAATGGAACTCCACAGGTTGTGAATACCTTTCTTTGTGAACATTTAGTACTACCATCTATTTAAGGTAAGTGAAGTGGTTAAGTGTTTTCTTTTCGTATGTGAATTTCACCGAAACTTAACTAACCGTTAGGGGTAAAATTTCGTTCCCTGTAACCCCTGTTATTTGGGCGCAGCGCAATATTTGCTTGCCAGAACATATGTTTATTTGCAACAATCATTTAAAATGTGCATTAGTTTTAGCGTTGCACCACCCAAACTGAGAGCGGTACCCAAGGATCTCTAAATCTAATCATTTGTCCTGTAGAAATAAAGGTCAGATTCGTTTGAAAGTACACTATTTTGTGTAAAAATGTAATTTTATATAGGTTTTGAATTTGTTTTGAAACTGTAAATTTACCTTTATTTATTGGACACTGTATTACTGCCCTCTCTTTACTGGTGCTTTAAGAACTTGCACTACGGCCCTCACAGGGTCGTAATAGACAATAAATCATTGTGTTCTGGTCACCCAGTATATGAGCTGACCTTTATATTGGTGACCCCTTGGAACAACCTGGTAGACAAAACCATGGTTCCCAGTTATGCCCCACCTAACAACAACCAGCCATTAATGGCTCTGGCTCACTTCCCCTTGAAAGCTCTTAGTTGTAGGTCACTCAGTAGGCAGAGGATGGTTGTTGTATTAAACCCTGGTGACTAATGGATCTTATACGGCCATCCTCACTGAAATAAATCACTAGCAGTCGAAATACAGCATTTTACCTATGGCTAAGTCTCTCTCCAGAGCGTTGTAGGATAGTTTCTAGAGCACAGTAGGTATAAGCTTATAATCCTCGCACCAAAATTTGGTGTGTAACGGACTAAATGCTGCCGAATCTACTGCTTAGAAACACTCACATAAAGGTTAAAGCAAACACTAGATGTTGTCAAATGAAAGTTCAAACACATCCACAGTTAAATTTATGTCTTGACAACTGAGCCATCTGTCTGCTAACGGATAGCAGGATAGCAGAGAAACCGTTCCATCTCCAAAGGAGCCCTGTGTGTCCCCGCCCCACTTTAGTTGCCGAGGTCAGCAGCCATCATGGAGTACCCTCAATACCATGTGGTCATGAGTCACCGGAATCACCTGAACCACGTAAGCACTTTCGGTCTGCACCCGTTATCAAAAGCAGATTAGATCTCGAAAATAAAGTAGTGTGCTCTAGGCATCCTGAATATGAGCTTACCTTTACAAGCTGATCGATGTTGGTGTAGTCTCAGTGAGGAAAAGGTACCAAAGGAATACATTTCAGGAACAATCTCCAATTCATAAAAGAAACAAGGTTACAGAAGAGGATGCATAAATTATGAGTTAATACCATTTTATTTTTGGCAAATCTGGGAAGGAGCAAGGAAACGTTATTGATAAGTCAAATGACAAGTTTTTGTAGAAGAATAAGACTGTTGGTTTAGACAAGGAAGTGAGATTGTGTATTAATTGTTTGCTATGATAGTGTTTTAAGGGATCGTTGGAAGTGAAGGGAAAACTATATGAATCATAAGACCAAAAAACTATTGATTAAATGAGTATGGATGTGGTATGGAGTGAATGGTTTTGGGGGACCGGGTAGTGATTTGCTTTGAGCAAGCAACCAGAACCACTTACGTGGAAGTGAAGCTTGCAGATGACTATAGAGACAAAGAGACTACTTTGGTGTAATTCTTAGGAATGGGTGTGCTATGGCTGATGAAAGAAGTTAGATATAGTAAAGGATGTACATCTAAGCCTGTTTTACAGTGAGGATAGGACTTGGGATGGCCGATCTCTTTAGATGATTGTAACTTCAAATAAAATATGGTTAGAAGTTGACAAGACTGCCAAAAGAATGTTGAAGCGTTTTATAAGATAAAAAAGTTGAAAGTGGATGCTGGCAAAAGTATTGCCATGAGGATATATAATGAGATAAGAGATGAAGTGCTGATAATGTAGAGTAGGGGCTAAAGAATGGAAAGGATTAACTCTCCCACGGGATCTCTGAGCATCTTTGATGGTAGAAGAAAGAGAAGACAATCCTAAAATAAATGAGTCAAAGAAGGTAGCAGGATACATGCAGATATTGTGGAACAGGAGGCTATCAGTGGAAGCGCAAGTTGGGGTGTATGATGGAATGGTTGAGTGCAGTTTTGTTTGATGGAATAATACAATGGAGTAGTTGAGTGAACTCTTTTTTTGAGAGTAAAATGTGATTATTAATGTGAAACCACCATCCCAGTGATGATAGAAAGTTTGTTCTGCTGTTCTCAATTATCCTTTGTAATGGTTAATGGCATCTAGCATTCAGAATCCACAATTTTTCTAACAACATTTAAATGGCTTAAGGTAAAATAGGGAGAGAAAATTCATAATATCTCTTGGACAGTGTGAAAAGTCATTTTTAACAAATCGACCAAAATTTTGATTGAAATCGGTTCTTGTTCAGTGCTTTACCAAAGGCCTGATTTTATGCCTGTGAACATAGAGTAGATTGTAAATAATGAAATGACATGGTATCACATTTTATTTCACTAACATCACAGTTGTTGATAGGGAAACCCTTGTAAACCGGACCAGATTATGCACATTTTTGGCTATGATGCAAATTTAAGCAATGACAAGAAAATACATCAGTGCTAATTACTATTTAATATAATTTTCCTTTATGCATAACAATTAACAGAAAGTAATCAGTGGTTTGGTTGACAGTTTTTGAATGATTTCCTATTGACGTTAATCCCTCAGTCAATATTAAGCTTCCTAAAGGATCCTTCGATGCCAAAGAGGTCAACAGTTGTCTTAGGTTTTCCAGGACGCTTAGACTCATCAACTCCGTACTTCTCGTCTTCCAGGAGCCAGTCGCGACGGGCGTCAACTCTCTTCAGCCAGTAGTCTGGAAATCAAAGATTTAATATTGAGTGGAAAACTGAAAATACTCTGCAGAAGTTAATGAAAGTGCTTGGTCAGTGGATCCACCTGCATTGCAGATATATTCCCAAATATTTTACAGGGATTTTACTGTAATGTAAACCCGATGATAACTGGAATGGAAAACTGAAAACACTCTGCAGAAGTTAGAGAAAGTGTTTGGTCAGTAGATGCAACTGCATTGTAGATATACGAGTATTCCCAGATATTTTACAGGATTTTACTATAATGTAAAGTTGAGGAATTCTGGAATAAACATTCGTCATTTGTATACATATTAATGTGAGTAATACGTGCTTTACAAGACTGTCGAGTATCTCACTGTGATATACAACTGTTATCAAATATTCTCGATTCCTTATTTTATTCCTTACATTCATATCAGCTAATAGAGTTGCAACGAACCTTTTGTCAAAGTTAATTTTCTTTAATTTCTAAATTATTCATTAGTTTTCATCAGTATGGAAATGGATTCCTAAACTCATTCGGCAGTATAGAAAAAGTGTGTCATGATGACGAAAATTATTTTTTTTTTTTTTACAAAAAGGTATAGCTATCATATTTACCTTTGATTTCCTCAATGGTGCCATTGGTACCACCGTACTCAACAGGAAGACATTCCCTTGGCACTTCTTTGTACAGGCTTTCCAGGTCACTGCCATGAATGTGAATCTGTCGAAGAAATAAAGGACAATTTGTAATTTGATTCTGGAATGTGTAGAGCATATGGGTCGATAATGATACTTCGTTAATTTCAGGATGAAAAGTAAAAAAAAGACAAAACTTATTAAAATACTTAATCAAGCATTAGTAAACATTGAAGATTTTCTTCTTAACTTAACATGGTCGGTAAAAATATCAACATTTAAAAAAAAACAAGTTGAGAAATTCTTAAAACAGGTATTATTTTAGCACAATATTGTAACACCAGCTGCTGTAAAAACACAATGTTGAAACAACCCTCAATAAAATACAAAATTTTTGTATAAATCATTAGACCTAATCTGTGGATGTAAGTAATGCCAAAATATACCACGAGGATTTTATACCTTTGAAAGCTGTCATAACTTGCCTACATCTTTCCATTAATCACAAATGTAATTTCAGCATACCTGTGAAGCTCAGATATACACAACGACATTCAGCTAACTCATCCAGATGTTGACTTGTGCTGACAGTGCCTATTAGCGTTTCTTAAAAAATCGAGAGCATGTTGAGTTTATTGAACACACCTTCTGGACTTCATTTGAGATTCACACTTACCTGTTTCTTCATCTTTTCCTTCATTTTAGATTCACACACTTACCATTTTCTTCATCTTTTCCTCCATTTGAGATTCACACTTACCTTTTTCTTCATCTTTTCCTCCATTTGAGATTCACACTTACCTTTTTCTTCATCTTTTCCTCCATTTGAGATTCACACTTACCTTTTCTTCATCTTCTCCTCCATTTGAGATTCACACTTACCCTTTTCTTCATCTTTTCCTTCATGAACGACTTGAAGATATTGAAGACAGTGTCAAAGGCTGCAGGCGTATTGATATAGTTCAGACCCTTTGGTCGCATGGGATAGCCCTCCTGCAGCGCATTCAAAGAAGTTCGTGAAAAGAAAGACAGAAGGTTAGAAAGACAGCCGTTTAAATAGACCTCATTCTATACTGCATGCATTATAACTGAAAAAAATATACTACATATTTCAGAATTTCAGTTTTTTTTAGCAAGTTTCATTTATTTTTCATCATGGTATGTCAGATGCTTATTTCAAAAATTCTATTTTACTGGGAACTATGCAAATCAGTTTATCAGTTTATTGAGCAGCATGAAACGTTCCAAATTCCACTTTGCTTGTTATATTACATTATATAGAGTGAATTAAAGTGTAAATAAAGAGAAACAGCACTCTTCAGTTGTTTGGTAATTTATGTTGCTATAACTGATACTAATGAATAATGTCGGCAATTGTAATACGTAATGTAGTCCCTAAATTTTAATTTGGGTTACCTCGTAGATTCATTTTTCACTTAAAACAAACCATGTCATCGTCTAGTTGTGGGTTTGAAAACAAATTCTCCGGTATTTTCCTCTAATTCAAAGATTAGAAAGGGTGGGGCCTGTCTAGACAAACTAATTTGCATATACTAATTTTAAGACTGCATAAACCTGCATAATAATTTATTTTTGAAGGTTTGAATTTCAAATTCCTCATCGTTATGGACGAGTTAGAGAAGACAATGTATATTCTTAATCAAACTTCATTTGCATCCATAAGTCCTACCACTATTCCTTAAAAAGAAATCCTAGGTCAGGTTTTACTCCCTGTAAATCAACTAGTTCCTAATGAATTACAATCTATAATATACAAACTGATGACTGTACATAAATCTATCGTATGGCCTAAGTCGCGGTCAAATTTCAAGTACTTTATTTGAGCCTTCCTTATTAAGATAATAGGAAAAAATTAACAATACTTGAAGAGAGAGAGAGAGAGAGAGAGAGAGAGAGAGAGAGAGAGAGAGAGAGAGAGCATTCATCATCAAGTAATCACAGGTGTGGTAAATGTCTTTTTTAATTTAAAGAGCCTGGAAATTTCTAAAATTACAGTGAAGACAAAACACCATCAAAGTGCGTCCTGTCGAATAGTTAAATAAACAACAAATGTTCAGTAAATCTGTTAACTATTCGACAGAGTTTTCAGGTTCTCGTCTCCTTGGAGTAATTTTCCAAGATAAGCGGACGAGTGCAGCAGCATTTTCCCTTTCCTTATTCCAAAGAGGGCGCAGATGTTCACAAAAGAAGCTTAATTTTCGCTTGGGAGTATAAAATAAAAGAACACTGATAATGGACAGCCTGTTTCTATAATAACAGACCTTTCTCTAAGGTAGATGATTATTGACCACTGGCAACAAGAAGGTAGGACAGGCTTCCCAAAGTCAAGTATGAATTGGAGCATGGATGGTATCATTATTATTATTCAGAAGATGAACCCTATTCATATGGAACAAGCCCGCAGGGGCCAATGACTTGAAATGAAAGCTTCCAAGGAATACGGTGTTCATTTGAAGGAAGTATCAGAAGGTAACAGAAAATACAGAAAGAAGAGATCAGTTATGAGAAAAGAAAAATAAAATAGATAAAGAAATTTATAAGTGAATGAATAAAATGTAAGTAAATTATTAAAATACAAGGAGAATTGTTTTAAGGCAGGAATGCGTTGCATCTTCACTTGAACTTTTGAAGTTCACAAACTCCATGCAGTACCAATGGGTACTACCCATCCGACAGTTGAAGCATGTTAAAACGGTCGGTGCTCCCCTTAAATGTACTGAGTATAGAATTGTACTCAGGGGAATAGCGCCGTCAGTGCACCTCCTTTTACTGTACCTCCATTCATATTCTCTCTCTTCCATGTTGCTATCCACCCTCTCCTAACAATTGTTTCATAGTGCAACCGCGAGGTTTTCCTCCTGTTACACGTTTCAAACCTTTCTGCTCTAAATTCCCGTTTCAGCGCTGAATGACCTCATAGGTCCCAGTGCTTGGCCTGTGGCCTAAATGTTATATTCCATTCCATTCCGTAGACAAACAAGAGATAAGTTTTAAAACACCAGTGGTTAAAATGCATGGTGAGATCTAGATGAATTAGAGATGAGAATATATATATATATATATATATATATATATATATATATATATATATATATATATATACACATATATATATATATATATATATATATATATATATATATATATATATATATATATATATAATTATGTCTATGTTTGCTACAAGAATCTAAATTACCTATATTGATTACCTAGTTTGTGATACGAAAAGATACAGCGACTTTCCGATATTTTCCGTACCAAATATGAGTTTTAAATATAGACGTATTTTTTTCCGGATGTTTATTGATTTGTTCTTAACTTGTATAAAGCGATTGTTACTTTACGGTACTGCCATCTGTCGGAAAACACAGGAATTATAGGTTTGTTTTACTCAGGAGAAACGCATTACCAACAGATGCTTACAGTGCCTGTGTAATAATACAGCTATTGTTACTCTTGTACACTTGACCATTAGATGTTTATAGAGTAATAGTATAGCTATCGCCTAGTAGTCCATATAGTACTGAAAGAATATTTGTTATCTACGACTCTGTAAAGTTTGTATTTCACTCGTATTATCGTTAACGAGTAAAATTGTGCAGTCGAAAGGTCAACTAATTTAGCTGGTCTTCGGGCCTTTTTCTTACAGTTTGACTTTATAGCAATTGTGTATGTTGTGATTTTATCATGAAGCAGAGTTACACGTGAAAAACAGCCAAAATCAGACGTAAAACCTTGTAAAGGAGTACATGAGAATGAGAGCTGCCAAATGTATAATTTAACGTTGCGTCAAGGCAGTGGAACGAACAGGAAGTCAGTTGGTCACGAAATGTAAATTGTAATGATTTGTGTTCGCTGAGCGCCAACCAAAGTGACATTGTTTACCATACCAATCTTTTACTGCCAAATCATAAGAAAGTTTGACATCCGTTTTTGGGAAATTATTAAAAGACTGAAAAGAACTAAGTAACGAAATAAAAAGTAAAAGAGTATACGTTTAATATTCCAAAGTCACGGCATACAGCGACAGAGAGAGAGAGAGAGAGAGAGAGAGAGAGAGATTGGCAACACTGATTGTTGCCGGTGGTACCACGCATGTTATCGTACAGTACATTTCTGTACTTTCAAATTATTTATTTCTATTAACACTTTTTAATTCTTTATTTCTATTAACACCTGATAAGATTAATATTACTCAGGATACGCATTTATTCACAAGGCAATGACGAGATCTTTGTCCCAAACAAGCAGCAAACGAAAATAGCTAGTATCGGAGAAACAGATCCAATATGTAACTTTATATGCACAAAGGTAGTTTGTGCATGTTAACGGTCAATGTTGAAAGCGCGTACAACACGGGTGTTTAGGCGTGTTTTAAAAGAAAAACAAAGTACAACAGCTCACAAAAACACATCATAGACTGGTAAAATCGGTTGGTATGTTGTTTCGACTGAGTAAAACCAACATTCCTTTAATTCCTGAGTTTACCAACAGATGGCTCTTGTGTACAGCCTTGGTCGGTTTTGACTTATGACCAATTTAGTAAACAACCCCCAAAAAAAGAAACCCACAAAACACGTCTGTTTATTATAATAATACGCATGTAAGATAAAAAGGAAGCATCTCTGACGCTTAGTATTTATTATATCTCAAGATGGCATGTTGTGGAATATATCTATTTTTACACAGATACATTATTAGATATATTAACTATATACAGGGATATAATTATCTACTATTGTTGACACAGGAAATACAGATTAACAGTAGTGTTCAAGAAGGACTCATAGAGGTATACAAAATTGTTTATTTTTGAAAATTTACGAAGATAATGCAGCGATTTTCCTAATTCTAATGTTGCCATCGAGAGGCTTTTGTATCTTCACATGAAAACGTCCAAAGAATTTATAGGTTATGCACCTGTGAAGAGAAGTAAACTCACTTTTCCTTCCAAGACGACATCATAAAATCATCAAACTTATAAAAATCTCTTTGCAGTGAAGAAAATAGAAAAATCTAAAAAAAAAAAAAAAAAAAAAAGTGTATTGACCTGGGTCAGGACCGAGACCATTTTGACCTTTGGAGGCGACATTTGCGCTGCGTGTTGGAAGTTCAACTCCCCAGCGTCCAAGACCAGGTCAAGTCCTCTTATAATCAAGGTTTCATCTTCTTCTAAGAGGAGGTCGAACAAAAGGAATATTGCCCTGGCCATGTCATCGAAGCCCGTGGTGTTGGGGTCACGGTGACCTGGCCGACCTATGATGATCTGACGTTGGTCTTCCTTCAGTCGAGGAACAGGGAGTGCTAACCTAAGTGGATACTTAGTGCTCAGTGCTGTGTGCTTGATATAGTTGTGTTTGGGAAAGGAGAATGAGTGAGCATACATCTGAGTTGTGTTATGAGACCTGAGTGTATTTGTAAAACTATACACACACACACACACACGAACAATGTACAGTGCCTTTTTCACCAATCCGTCTCTACCTCGTTTTCTCCACTAACTACCTCAAAACACCCTATTCCATCTTGTCAGTATGCTAACCTTCTTACCATTGTTGTTCGTACATTCCTCGCCTTATAAACCCTTCTTACTACACATTACTACAAGAAAAACTCAACTCATTACTTTCCGCCTTTTATCTTTCATTCACATTCAAAATGCACTCTTCACCTCCATATATAAGGTATTAAACCTTTAGGGTAATCACTTCAACATTCCACCTTTTGCTATCATAAACACTCCCCATCTCTTCCCAAACTTTTGCTCACACTCTGCTACCTTCCTTGCTTTACATGTTTCTTAAGTCAGCTTTTCCACATTACCATTTTCCCTGGATCGCTATATGAGTAATCCTCTTCCCTTTATCAACAATACATACTCACATAGCCCCATCATCTTCCTGGTTTCCATTTAACCTGTGTCTAGGATTCACTTTAAACGTCAGCGTCGAACAATCATTCACAACTTTCACGAGCTTCAGCAGCTTTTCTTTACCTTCACCTAGTCGCTTCATTCTCCAGTCGCTACTTTCTTTTCGTATGTTTCAATTATGCACGTACAGTACATCTCCTGGGTGCTACTTTGGCATGTTAGCTGCGCGTCACCTACTCCGAGGTGCTAGTACTAAATGTGGCGGAAGCTCCTTGGGACGCCGTGTTTAGTACTAGCCCCTGGGGGGTCAAAGTATTATATACACCCATTTCTATATCATTTGGTCGACAAATTATGTGAAAAAACCATATCTTCGTGCGGCCGTCTACTTTACATTTACCATTCCGTGTTTAGTACTAGCACCTCGGAGTAGGTGACGCGTAGATAACAAGCCAAAGTAGCACCCATTTCCTGTCCTTTCAGAGAATTCTCCCATTTCTCACAAAGAGACGCACCACATTCTTGTCTCAACCCTACGTTTCTACCAAATTAGCCAATCTACATATTCTATGTATAATCACTTTATATATTCTAACACATGTTCTATATGTAGTCACTCTGTATATTCTAACACACGCTTTGCTTTCACCACAAAAATAATATTAAAATCCCTAAGAAATTTACGACATGACTCTGCAGTTACCGACGTGGACCTGAACGAAACATGCATTTAGGAACATGTATTTAATTACTCATAATTACTCTGATTATCTTGAGGTTATTAGAACAAGCAGCCATATCAACAGAGCTTTTAAGAGTAGTTACAAAAGACGATAAGCGACCCAGAAATAGTTTTGGCAGTGAATGAGTTTTAGATCTCTATCCACATGGTGAAAATTTAGCTTTGAAATGATTGAATGTAATAAGCTGGCGACAGTAATCAACGGTTAAAGCTTTAGAAACTAATTTCATGATGTGTTTAGATTCACACGATACCTTCAATTTTTAACAATTAATTTAGAGAATAATTTTGCGATTAATTTAACAGGTATTTTAAAAATTTAATAATTAATTTTATGACGAACCAATTTCATACACTATGTTTAGGCATATAAAATCCATTTATGATAAATTAACGTTAATAATTCAGAAGATTCTAATAACCATACGCCATGACCAAAGGTGACGAATTGGATTTCCTAAAAAAAAAAAAAAAAAAAAAAAAAAAAACTCGGCCCTTATGAAAAACAACGCATGCCAGTTGATTTAGTGGTGATTCGTCATGACCGATATGGATCGTATCGGTATTGCTTGTTATAATGACCACTATTGCCTCCAACAAAGATTAAATGTTTCTGCTTCGGTTTGTTCGTTTGTGTGTTTTTACTAGGATTATGCAAATTCTTATATTTGATTTTACGAATGTTTTTTCTAGGCGTGGTCCTGGAGGTGACTAGGCAGTAAGTGATTAGGTTATGGGGGCGACAGGAATGTAGCTTTAAGGGAGAAGGGACCCTCTGTAGTCTGGATTTCTTAATATGATGCCTATATTAATGTTATTGTATACAAAAAATTTATGTAAAGAAGGAAAGCGAAATGTTAAAATAATATTATTTCTTCACACCGACTCAGGCGCACACACATATATACTGTATATATATTTATATATATATAATATATATGTACAGTATATATATATATATATATATATATATATATATATATATATATATATATATATATATATATTTTATTTTCAATCAGGAAAAGGTAAAAACGTGATGATTATGCGATCAAAATCACAGCCACGAAGGAAAGAGTGGAACAGCGAGATGCTAAGTACTTTCGTCTTATTACCAGTTGCTGTGACCATGTCTTGGTGATAAGACGAAAGTACTTACCATCTTATTGTTTCACTTTTCCGTCGTGGATGTAACTTTGTACGCACACATACATATATATACAGTATGTGTGTGTATGTACGTATGTATGTACATATATTGTATATATAAGTATAAATATATATAAACGACAATTACTGCCTATCTACTTATGTATTCGTATGTGTGTTGATTTACCTTGGTATAGTTCAGATACGAACATTCTTTTGTGAAAATCCCCTTTGTTTTCCCAATTCCCCTCTTGTACTACTCTCTTTTCTGAGTAACTGCGTGTGGGTGTGAGGCCAGTTCCCAAAGTCTCCAAGTAGGAAGTGTAGTACTTCATCTTTTGGGGCATAGTCGAGTCTTTCAGTAGCCTCGAAAGATGGTAGGTGCGCAGTTGGTTAGCACTAAGCCATCCTTGGCAATGAAATACCAGTAATTAAGATTTGCATTTCGTATCTCATATAGTGGGAGGTAAAATCCTCCACTCATCGGCTGTGTCATTTACGATGGAATGCTCTCCATTTTGGTCCGCTCTATTGTCACAACCAGTCAGAAGTGTTATGGTCATCTTGTTAGATTTATCGATATTTTTTATGGTAATTCTACATTATCGGCCAACTTCTACATAGAAAATGTCGAGCTCCATTTCAGGATAAACTTTCAGCACATGTAATTGCCACTTCAATAAATTTTCCGGGCTCTCTAGGGACGATTAAACTATACTGGTGTGGGCTATAGTTAAACAGGGAATCCTCAGTATCTGAAGTCTGAAACTGAAGTAATAAAAGTTCATGCACAATGGCTCAGTGTGCGTGAATTTTCATCATTTCTACCCACTTACTCATGATTCGGAGCATAAATTCATCAAAGGGGGCACTTGGCTGAGGAGTTGCTCAGATTTCGCGAGATTTCTTGTTTTCTCTAGAGTATAATTTTCGCAGTAGTGTCCTGTGAAAAGTTACTTTTCTTTACTAAACACCAAAACCCATCTGCACCAGTTTATAACCAGTGATTATCTAAGAACGCTACTAAATAAATTTAAACCTCCCTGAAGTTTGACTGTTATAGCTTTTAGCAGTTTAACCCTCAAGGCTGTCAGAACAGAACAGAATACAGAATTTAGGCCAAAGGCCAAGCGCTCGGACCTATGAGGTCATTCAGCGCTGAAACAGAAATTGACAGTAAAAAGTTATGAAAGGTGTAACAGGAGGAAAACCTCGCAGTTGCACTATTTAAAATATTGTTAGGAGAGGGTGGAAAGTAAGATGGAAGAAAGAGACTATGAACTGAGGTACAGTAAAAGGAATGAAAGGGGTAGCAACAAGGCACCCAAGGGACGCTGCAAAGAACCTTAAGCAATGCTTACAGTGCACCGCATGAATTGCACTGACGGCACTATCCCTCTACGCGGTTCAGGGCTATCACACCCCCTGACATTTACCTAAAGATCCCGCATAACTAAAATCCTAACGTGCAAAACTCTTACACTTCCCGCTCTTTCACTGCATATCCGTCTGGGCACTAAGCATCTAACCTGCATAATTATCACGGCTTTCTTGATGATCGTCGGACTGAGCTGGGACGCATGCGCCAAAGTCATGGTTCCGGAATCCATGAGGACGCCAATTCCAGTGACGACTGCGGCCTCGTCCTCCTCCAGGAGGAGATCGCAGATGAGCAAGATGACCTTGGCAGCGTCGTTCATGTCTGACGAGTAGGGATCTCTAATCGCGGGACGTCCCAGGACGATGAGAGGCTGCGTGGGCTCGATCCTTGGCAAGGGGAGGAATATCCTGGCGTGGTTGGGGAATGAGGTCAGGTAGTGATGGCAAAGACGGTCTTTTAGTGAGCAGCTTGCAACTCTTATTATAAGATTACACAGTTTATCCAGACAAGCGAGTCATTTTTAGGGTATCATACGGCTGGCATGAAAGATTTGCTGTTAATTGAGAGTGAAAATGGAGTGAGGAAGTAGTAACAGAAGTTAGACAGTTGTTTGGAAAGCAGCCAAAGAGAAAGGAAGAAGAGTAAAATGCGAAAAGCAATGCAGCCAAGAGTTGAATGGACAATGCAAAGCACTTTCAATACACCTCTTCTGAGTTTCCTCTACTCTCCCCATAATTTTCTTGTGTCCTTCCTTGATGGGACTTTGTTCTGGGGTAAAGTGATCGAGACAACAAAAGATACGAATCCCAATGTAGCGATTTCAAATTCAGTTTCTTTAATGTCAGTCAGCATTCAATAATGATGCAAAAGAGAAAGTTACGTGAAGTCAGTGAACTGCTGAATCTATAGAAGTGAGACGAACAATTAAAACAAGAGAACGATAAAAACATAAAGTAATCAAGAAAATGATATTTACAATTTTACGTAGGCACTAACTAAAGTTATGTACAGATTTCATCATTTATTATTATTATTATTATTATTATTATTATTATTATTATTATTATTATTATTGCTTCTACTTCTTCTTCTTCATTATTATTATTATTATTATTATTATTATTATTATTATTGGGCACAGTTATATTGGACAAGCCAAAAGGTTTCTTCTTCTTCCATAGATTATTATTATTGAAATAATTATTATTATTATTATTATTATTATTACTTATTATTAATGGGCAAAATTAAATTGGATAAAACAATAAGTTATGAACTTAACAATCCAAGGTTAGCAATGTTTTGTAAGTAAGAAAATGCCGATAATAAATGAAGTTGAAATAAGTGGAGGTTAACATATAATAAATATCAATAAACGAAACTAAATTTGCAATGAATACCAAGTAAAACTGAATGTATATAAAATGATAAAAAACGAAAAAAAAAAAAAATGAAAAAGATAAAACAATAATGTTAAAAGCATTAAATCGTGAGGACATGTTCATTAATTCAAAACCAATGACATTATTAGCAAGGTTTTGTAATAATAGATTTATGCTGGGATTAAAAAAGTACAGCTCAGTGCCTTCGGGTAAACTAAAGTACACTTCAATAAGATGAGTGAACATCTATGAAGTCCAGCTTAATTAATATCTTCAAATGTCACTTCGAAATCGAGAGAGAGAGAGAGAGAGAGAGAGAGAGAGAGAGAGAGAGAGACTTTATGTTGAGAGAGAGAGCTCTTAGAGAGAGAGAGAGAGAGAGAGAGAGAGAGAGGAGAGAGAGAGAGAGAGAGAGAGAAGAGAGAGAGAGAGAAGAGTGGGAGAGACTTTATGTTGCTTTTGGAGATAAAGATTTGCCATAATGCTCTTAGAGAGAGAGAGAGAGAGAGAGAGAGAGAGAGAGAGATTTTATGTTGCTTTTGGAGAAATAAATCCGTTAGAGGGAAAGAGAGAGACTTTATGTTGCTTTTGAAGAAATAAATCCTTATCCATAATGATCTTAGAGAGAGAGAGAGACTTTGTGTTGCTTTTGGAGAAATAAATCCATTTTCATAATGTTCTGGGAGAGAGAGAGAGAGACTTTATGTTGCTTTTGGAGAAATAAATCCATTTTCATAATGTTCTTAGAGAGAGAGAGAGAGAGACTTTATGTTGCTTTTGGAGAAATAAATCCGTTTTCCATAATGTTCTTAGAGAGAGAGAGAGAGAGAGAGAGAGACTCTGTTGCTTTTGGAGAAATAAATCCATTTTCATAATGTTCTTAGAGAGAGAGAGAGAGAGAGACTTTATGTTGCTTTTGGAGAAATAAATCCATTTTCCATAATGTTCTTAGAGAGAGAGAGAGAGAGAGAGAGAGAGAGAGAGAGACTTTAGAGAAATAAATCCATTGTTCATAATGTTCTTAGAGAGAGAGAGAGAGAGAGAGAGAGAGAGAGAGAGAGAGAGAGAGAGAAAGAGCAAACCTGCATAACCGTGGCGGCTTTCTTAATGTAGCTTGGCGTCAACTGAGCGAGATGACCCAGAGTCATATGTTTAACGTCAACGATAAATTCAATGCCGTCGATTCCAATGGCTTCGTCTTCGTCGAACAGCACGTCAATAACATTCTGATTGGCCCGGGTCAGTTCGTCAATGGTATAGTCGATGTCAAGGGGTACGCCCATGCGGAATATCACGGGGCGTGCGCCGCGGACGGACACCCCAGGTAGTGGCAGAATACCCCTGGGTAGAGTGAAGAGGGAGAAAAAGAAATCCAGTGATAGTCCAGGTATACCTGCGTTGTCCATTCCTCCATCAGGTCGTAAAATAATCACAGGTATTCATCATTATGATTTGTAAGGTGGGATATGCAACGTGTTGGGAAGTCAGAATGCTGTCTGTAATAAAGTTTTCAATGGAATTTGATTTCTTAATGGTCATAGCCCACTTATGAATTAACTGTGATGTGCGTTTGTTTATGTCCCATCTAAATGCCTACCTAAATACATACTGTCGTATTTCTAGCGTGTGCATTTAAGAATTATGAATGATGAATTCCTCATCGATGCATTTGATGCTTCATTTTCCAAAAATACAGAAAAAGATTGTCAGTAATCCCGAATGACAGTCAGACACAACGATGAATGTTTAACAGAAGGATATTTTGCAGAATCGATATTTCACACTTTAACGTTTACAGCTAAAAACTGAGTAGAAAAAAAAGTATCTGTATAGTATATGTCCTTGCGTCCTGATCGAAGATTGTTCCCAGTATATCCACCAGAGGGACCTAGTATTTTTCCTAGACAGAAATCATGATAAAGGGGAAAAGAGTGTACTATTTATCTGTAAGAAATATCAGAAATATACCCGATAACTCTATAGTTTTCGTCTTTTCATTGACAATTTCCCTCTAGAATTATATGATTTTACATTTTTACAGCCATCAACGGTGTGGAAAGGGTTAAATATGAACATAATGATGGATAATGAATATGAATACTACTACAGAGCTAGGGGGCTCATAAAACGATTAATTATCAAGAATTACTTAACGTTTCCTACAACTGGAAATTCCCCTAGAGGGTAGTGTCATCATTGGACCTCGTGGTGCACTGCAAGCAACATTTAAGGTTCTTTGCAGCGTCCCTTTGGCCCCTAGCTGCAACCCCTTTCATTTCTATTACTGTACCTCCGTTCATTTTATCTTTCTTCCAACTTACTTTCCATCCTCTCCGAACAATTGTTTCAGAGTGCAACTTAGAGGTTGTCCTCTTGTTACACCTTTAAAACCTTCATTACTCTCAGTTTCCCTTTCAGCCCTGAATGACCCCAAAGGTCTCAGCGCTTGGCCTAAAAACATTCTTGTTCCCCATACTTGAATCGTCTCTTAATACTAGGGAAGTGTCGAGTCTAGAAAACGCCGAGAGAAGCGTTTGGTGTCAAAAATCAAAAGGACTTCTCATGACGTGTTTTGTTCTACTAAATTGAAGTGTGGGTGTATGAGTAATGGTGAACAAACTAACAGAATAATCGCTAATTTAATTTTGGTATACGATGATACAGGTTGAGCGAATGCTCATTTTAAGAACTTTTTAAAGAGAAATGTTTGTTTGTGTTTAAGGATGAAAGGCGAATATCAGAAATGAACAGCGGCCTGAGAATGCTCTGTCTTCAAAATCACTGCATCCGTACAAGTATGAGAGCGATTTTCCCACCTCCATATAGAACTACAAAATGCTTCAAACCTCGCAAGGTTTAAAAGACGGAACCCACAGGAGAACGAAGACCCAAACAAAGCAGTTTAGCGGAGGAATGCAACTTTTGAAAATCCCCAACACTACCTGTAAAGCACTTTACCTGTAAAGCACTTTACTTTTCAGCGTTGAGTCTTTATGTGTAATATCAGCTTACGGTAATTTTCACATACTGTACATGCATGCTTGAGAATTTCATTTAATATGTGTTTTAAGTAGAAAATGCGCTTCGGTTACACAGTTATAAATCTCTGGTGCGATTACGCAATTATAGTTCTCCTTTCGGTTACACAGTTATAAATCTCTGGTGCGATTACGCAATTATAGTTCTCCTTTCGGTTACACAGTTATAAATCTCTGGTGCGATTACGCAATTATAGTTCTCCTTTCGGTTACGCAGTTATAATTCTCCATTTCTGTTACGCAATTATAACTCTATTTCGGTTATGCAATTATAGTTCTCCATTTTGCTTGCATAATTATAATTTTCCATTACGGTTATGCAGTTATAGTTCTCCATTTCGGTTATGCGGTTATAGTTTCCATTTCGGCTGAGTAGTATAGTTCACCATTTCGGTTACGCTTTTAAAGCTCTCCATTTCGGTTGTGCATTTGTGGCTCTCCATTCCGGTTACGCAGTTATAGTTCTCCATTTCCGTTACGCAATTATATTTCTTAATTTCTGTTACGCAGTTACAGGTCTCCGTTTCGGTTACGCAATTATAGTTTTCCATTTCCTTTACGTAATTATTGTTCTCTGTTTCGGTTACGCAATTATGGTTCTCCATTTCGGTTACTTAATTATAGTTTTCCATTTCCTTTACACAGCTCTTTTTCTCCATTTCGGTTACACAATTATATATATTTCTCCATTTCGGTTACGGAATTATAGTTTTCCATTTCCTTTACACAGCTCTTTTTCTCCATTTCGGTTACACAATTATATATAGTTCTCCATTTCGGTTACGCAATTATAGTTTTCCATTTCCTTTACACAGCTCTTGTTCTCCATTTCGGTTACGCAATTATATATATTTCTCCATTTCGGTTACGGAATTTTAGTTTTCCATTTCCTTTACACAGCTCTTTTTCTCCATTTCGGTTACACAATTATATATAGTTCTCCATTTCGGTTACGCAATTATAGTTTTCCATTTCCTTTACACAGCTCTTGTTCTCCATTTCGGTTACGCAATTATATATAGTTCTCCATTTCGGTTACGCAATTATATATAGTTCTCCATTTCGGTTACGCAATTATAGTTTTCCATTTCCTTTACACAGCTCTTGTTCTCCATTTCGGTTACGCAATTATATATAGTTCTCCATTTCGGTTACGCAATTTTAGTTCTCCATTTCGGTTACGTAATTATAGTTTTCCATTTCCTTTACACAGCTCTTGTTCTCCATTTCGGTTACGCAATTATAGTTTTCCATTTCCTTTACACAGCTCTTGTTCTCCATTTCGGTTACGCAATTATATATAGTTCTCCATTTCGGTTACGCAATTATATATAGTTCTCCATTTCGGTTACGCAATTATAGTTTTCCATTTCCTTTAGCTCTTGTTCTCCATTTCGGTTACGCAATTATATATAGTTCTCCATTTCGGTTACGCAATTTTAGTTCTCCATTTCGGTTACGTAATTATAGTTTTCCATTTCCTTTACACAGCTCTTGTTCTCCATTTCCGTTACGCAATTATATTTCTTCATTTCTGTTACGTAATTATAGTTTTCCATTTCCTTTACAGCTCTTTTTCTCCATTTCAGTTACGCAATTTTAGTTCTCTATTTCGGTTACGTAATTATAGTTTTCCATTTCCTTTACACAGCTCTTTTTCTCCATTTCGGTTACACAATTATATATAGTTCTCCATTTCGGTTACGATATTATAGTTTTCCATTTCCTTTACACAGCTCTTGTTCTCCATTTCGGTTACGCAATTATATATAGTTCTCCAGTTCAAGTTTTAGTTCTCCATTTCGGTTACGTAATTATAGTTCTCCATTTCGGTTACGTAATTATAGTTTTCCATTTTCTTTACACAGCTCTTGTTCTCCATTTCGGTTACGCAATTATATATAGTTCTCCATTTCGGTTTCGTAATTATAGTTTTCCATTTTCTTTACACAGCTCTTGTTCTCCATTTCGGTTATGCAATTATATATAGTTCTCCATTTCGGTTACGCAATTTTAGTTCTCCATTTCGGTTACGTAATTATAGTTTTCCATTTCCTTTACACAGCTCTTGTTCTCCATTTCGGATACGCAATTATATATAGTTCTCCATTTCGGTTACGCAGTTTTAGTTCTCCATTTCGGTTACGTAATTATAGTTTTCCATTTCCTTTACACAGCTCTTGTTCTCCATTTCGGTTACGCAATTATATATAGTTCTCCATTTCGGTTACGCAATTTTAGTTCTCCATTTTTCGATTATATTTTACGTAATTATAGTTTTCCATTTCCTTTACACAGCTTTTGTTCTCCATTTCGGATAGCAATTATATATAGTTCTCCATTTCGGCTACGCAATTATAGCTCTCCATTTCGGTTACGTAATTATAGTTCTCCATTTCGGTTACGTAATTATAGTTCTCCATTTCGGTTACGTAGTTATATTCATTTCGGTTACGCAATTATAGTTCTCCATTTCCGTTACGTAATTATAGTTCTCCATTTCCGTTACGCAATTATAGTTCTCCATTTCGGTTACGCAATTATAGTTCTCCATTTCGGTTACGCAATTAATAGCTCTCCATTTCGGTTACGCGATTATATTTCTCCATTTCGGTTACGCAGTTATAGTTCTCCATTTCCGTTACGCAGTTATATTTCTTCATTTCTGTTACGCACTTACAGGTCTCCGTTTCGGTTACGCAATTATGTTTCTCCATTTCGGTTACTTAATTATAATTTTCCATTTCCTTCACACGGCTCTTTTTCTCCATTTCGGTTACACAATTATATATAGTTCTCCATTTCGGTTACGCAATTATAGTTCTCCATTTCGGTTACGTAATTATAGTTCTCCATTTCGGTTACGTAATTATAGTTCTCCATTTCGGTTACGTAGTTATTTCATTTCGGTTACGGCTCTTTTTCTCCATTTCGGTTACACAATTATTATAGTTCTCCATTTCCGTTACGCAATTATAGTTCTCCATTTCGGTTACGTACAATTACAAGAGATATGTTTTCCTGTTAAGGAAAGGTTTCCAAGAAGCTTTTTCAATTATAGTTCGCCATTTCGGTTACGTAATTATAGTTCTCCATTTCGGTTACGTAGTTATATTCATTTCGGTTACGCAATTATAGTTCTCCATTTCCGTTACGTAATTATAGTTCTCCATTTCCGTTACGCAATTATAGTTCTCCATTTCGGTTACGCAATTATAGCTCTCCATTTCGGTTACGCAATTATATTTCTCCATTTTGGTTACGCAGTTATAGCTCTCCATTTCGGTTACGTATTTATAGTTTTCCATTTCCTTTACACAGCTCTTGTCCTCCATTTTGATTACGCAATTATAGTTTTCCATTTCCACTGCAACGGAACGCGAGAGGATGCGCAGTAGAGAGAGGGACAAAGGGGCAATATGCATCTGTAATTCAAATAACTGTTTAGACATCAGTCTGTCTGTCCAATAAGTAATATGTAAGGAAAATTGCTTTGCATAGGGTAAGCTCATTGACGTGTTATTAATGATTTAGTATTTTAAGTCTTCTGTCAGGTTTCAGAACTCCCACATGCAAGGCGCCTTGAAGCTTTCAAGGCAGAAAATATAAATAAACGATTCCAGATACAATATAGGTTGCTTTTCCAGGCAGACAGACTTCTTAGAAAAGGCAGAAGCACAGAAACAAAATCTTAGCCACCACATAAGTCTTGAGAGCAAGCAGAGGAAACAAGCCATGACTGGAAGGTGCCAAATAATAATTTCCTCTTTGAAGAAGAGAGGTGTACCTGGAAAAGGGCAGACAGCTTTCTCATCATTCCAGGACTACGAATGACGGTCAACTGGAAAGTAAGGTTCGTGCAGTCTTCCAGCACAACAAAGGAGGTTACACTGCCCTGCTCATCTTCCTCATTCCACATGTCTATCATGAGTAAAGCTGCTTTGATAACGTCATCTAGATCGAACGTCTCCAAGTCAACTTTCCTCATGCAATTGAGCAGCACTTTCCGACCGAGGACGTCATACTCAGGCAAAGGAAGGATTAAACTGGGAAGAGACACGGGATATCACGATGAATTTAACGTGTTACGTATTGATTTGCCTAGTGATATCTGAAGCTTGAAACAACCTTTAGAGCCAATTAAAACTGAGAAAAAGTGTATGTGTACTGGATGTCAGTGTCTACAGTTCAGTGGCAAGATATATCCTGTACTACCTAATTATTTTTCATGCTAACAATTACAAGAGATATGTTTTCCTGTTAAGGAAAGGTTTCCAATTTTGTGCAATGCTTTTTCAAGTAATAACAAACAGTAGAATAATTGGCTTCGTCGATTAGCTTTGGTCATGGACCTAACATAAAAATGTAAATACATGGGTAGTATGTTGGAAAAGGAAAATTCACAAGGTATCTACTGATAACTCGGGCCTTACCTCTTTTCTATAGTGTACCCTGTGTTTCGACCCCCAAAACTGTGAACATATACTGTAACAAGAAACATAGCCAGATGAGTAAGTCCCACACATATACAGTATTTGGAGGTATATAAAAACTGCCATGACTTCGTGATTATATATATATATATATATATATATATATATATATATATATATATATATATATATATATATATATATATATTTATTTGTTTCTTTTTAGGGGAGGTGTTATATAAGAAAGCAAATTTGTACGAATGGTTTCCAGCATAAGCGTAGAATAGTTTGACTAAATGATTGTTCAGAAATTTTAGACTCCATTTAACTGCTTGTTTCCGACTCTTATCATTCAGAACCGAAGGGTGCGGAGGTCACGTCACAGCGACGGCAGAAATGGTCGAGAGTGAGAAGGTGTCTGTCTTCAGGAAGGCCACTGGTACTTTTAGAAGATACATCGTCGGAACCGGCGTCGTGCCATAAAGCTGAAGCATTCCGTTCCCGTGTGAGTTTGACTGTCGGAGGAGCAGTGTTGGCCCCTTCGTGTTATGTGCGTGTGGCCTGTGGATTTTGGGAATTTCAGGAATGTGGCTTTTTCCTGGATTTTTGGTGTCCAGGCGTATCTTCGTATCAGTGGTTGAAGAAGAACCTCTCGCTCAAGAAACTGTTTCCGGATACTGCTCTCTATTCAATCGGAGACCCCTTGAACTGCTTGTTTAATGTCAGATAAGTTTTGGGTTTTTTATATTTATTAATTATTTTTCCATATATTACCAGAGTTCTTAGATACCGTTCGTATCTGCAAGTTATTATTTGTTTAAGCATAATAAAGTGCTAAGAAGTGTCGTTTTGGGTATTAATTCTCCTCCTCATTAGTAAACCTGTTCATAAATATGTTATGGCTGTTCATGGTGTGGACGTCAATATATATATATATATATATATATATATATATATATATATATATATATATATATATTTCATATATATGGCCAATCACATCACATACTCTTTTCATATGTATAAATATATATATATATATATAATTTTTCATGCACGAAGTTCAGACTATGTTACTCGTCAAGGGGTGATGTAAATCACGTCACATACTCTTTTCATATGTATAAATATATAGTATGACACTGCCGTCCAATGGTGATGTAAACCAAATCTTTTTGGAGTTTGGCATACAGCAATCACTTATTTGACATTTTTCATTCGTACAATTGTTTGGCTTTTTTAAGTTGTCCTAAGGTTGGATCAAAGCTTCACAATGAGCAGGGAAGCTGACTAGGCCATGATGAAGTGTTTGCAGAAGAGTATGACCTTCAGGGGTTTCCATATCCAAGAGGAAATGGTTAGCTCCCCTGCTGTGGATTGCTTTTCCTACTCCAGAAATAAGAAATGATCTGATGATTTCATGCAGGGAGGAGAGACAGGACATGAGTTGAGAACCAATCGGAACTGCCAGAACATCATCCACTGACAATCATGTGGATGCTAATCATGGCATAGTTTTGGATGACAGGTGTCTGTCTGTCCAACGGACAACTTATACCATGGGCATAAGTGCTGGCTCACTTCTCATTGTATTGGCTGATATTTTCCTGGACGCTTTTGATTCATTTTCAAGATGCAAAACCAGAAATGAAAAGAACCATGGTTCCCCACCCCCTTGAGACTCATGAAAGTGGGCTCTTTGCCTAAGAAGTCAGGGCATGACATCTTGATAGATTATTGGGAAAGGGATCAAAACATTAATGGAAGTTTTATGCATAAGAAATGCAACATTTGAAAGAAATTGTTGCTCTAGTGTAGTGCGTTTGACCGCACAGTGGCAGAGGCTGAAGTGGACAACTGTGGCTCTGAATTGTTGACGCCAAACTTTTACTCACCCGGTCTAGTACTGTCTGGTTGTTCATCTCACCTGCTTAGTCGCTTAGTCACCAAGTTCGGAGAATTCATGAAGTCATTAATGCTAAAGTGGAGTATCTAGATGCCTAAGATGCAGCAATCTCCTGCAGTAGGATAACATTGATCTTAGCTTTGGTGGACCAAGCGTAATGAGGTTACGTGAGACTGTGACGAAAGCTTTCTCCTCTGATATTTTCTGGGTGAGGCTAGGAACTTTTCGAATGTATTTTGTATTTTCTTGCAACTGACATTGAGCTGTATCCGGACATATAAATGAGGAGTTTAACTTACAGATATACAGATGCAACTTGTGAATAGTATATCAACACGATCACCTATTTATATGGAACGAACCAAGAAATCCATCAGCTCGCCAAAGAAACTTCCACAGAACAGAATGCTCACATGTATAAAAAAGACAGTCGAAGAACAGCAGAGTAACAATGATAAAACAAAAGATAAGGAACAAACCATAAGCAGATTAAACCAAAAAGAAAATATATGCGCAAATCTATTAGCTAAATTTGGAAAAGTTAAGGCAGTGGAAAAGGAGCTTTCAAATGGCATCAGCTTCTGTTTAAAAGTAATAGGCGTTCGCATTCATAACACTCTGGATGACTGTTCCTCCATTTTGCAGGGAAGGGAAAGAAAGCCCATTTCCACAGGGGCAGTGTGGCATCATGGAACCTCAGAAGAAAGGGATGCTGACTATTTAAACAGATCATCTGAACAAATATTATTGTCATTAATCTTTACCAAACACGGTGGAATGAATGTAAGTGGGACAAGGAGAGACCCTTCTCATTTTGACGGTGCTATGTAAAAATAAATTTTAAAAGTTCAGTGAATTTTGCTTGCGTCAATCCTGCGCTCATATTTTCCTATACCAAGAATGGCTGTAATTAAATGTCATACATATTTTTCATCTAAAAGAAAAGAATTTTGGAAATATTTCAGTCCTGTCGTCATAAGCTGATGAAAACAGTGTAAATGAGACATGCATTCATCGTTTTCAGTTTTAGGGGAATTTTAATGATGATGACATACTAAAACAGAGAAATTTAACGATAGCGCGGTTGTCAAGTCATACTGGATCAGATTGATTACCGATACGTTGTTATCTCAACAGAGAGAGAGAGAGAGAGAGTAAGAATAACTCAGTTACGACGAGAGGTATCGTCCTGGAGAGGGTCGACCTTTGACGACGCTCACGCCCCTGAAATGACTAACCTCGAAGAGCGTGTGCATCTTCTTCATCAGACTCAGATTGAACAGAGCTGCCCACTGCAAGGTGAAGTTGGCGCAGTCTTCCACTGAGACGCACGCTGTCACGCTGGCCTGTTTATCCTCATCGCGCCAGACGTCCAGCAACATGAGGAAGGCCTTAACGCCGTCGATAAAGCCTTGGGCGTCCACGTCAATGTTGGGAGTTCTAGAGAGAATGATCTTACGCCCTTGCTTATCGTACCCAGGCAGTGGGAGCACACAGCTTGGAAGAGAACGGGAGGAAGATTTTACAAGTAAACAAAGAAAACCATCTCCTCTGCCGAAGACCTCAGCACAATAGGTGTGCTTCATGAGAAGAAAATAAGAATATCAGAAAATCACACGTAAGACAATTGCGCATCAAAGGTGAGGAAATGATATTTTGAACAGGAAAGACTTAGACTTTCCAAAGTGTAACAGAGAGGATGGCAATGCTCTTTGCTAATATCCTTTAGCCTGGGATACAGGCCATGGACCAACGAAGTGGTAAGAGAGAGGGACATATTTTCTTTCCCGAAAATCCAATAGCCTTTGATACAGAAAACCCTATGGGATTAAAGACGAAATTTGTCCTTAAACAAAAATTGTACATCAAAAGTAAAAAAATATACATCAAAAGTAAACAAATATATATATATAATATATATATATATATATATATATATATATAAAATATATATATATATATATATATATATATATATATATATATATATATATATATATATATATATATATATATATATATATATATATGGGTGTGTTTGTGTGTATACATAGTTATACCAAAGCTATTAAAAGCATTAGAAATACCCAAAATAAAGACATTTCTGGTGGCAGCTAGAGCACCAGAGAGAGAGAGAGAGAGAGAGAGAGGGAGGGAGAGAGAGGTGCAGCAAAACATTCATTCAACTGTCCGTTTCGCGAATTGCTGTGTAAACCATGATTTGCTAAGGATGGCAGCCAAAGGATCAAGCAACGTCACTAACACTGTTTATAGCAGATGCAAGAAATTATGTATATATATATTATATATATGTATATATATACATATACATAAGCACATATATGTATATGTTTATATATATATATATTATATATATATATATATATATATATATATATATATATATATATATATATATATATATATATATATATATATATATATATATATATATATATTTATATATTTGTGCCAACATGAATAGAGTAGAAACAAAGCATGTTGTAGATATGAGATATTTTTGTTTCTTTTTCGGAAAGTTAATTACCATTTTAGTTTTCTGGGGCGAATGATAGAATATTGACCAAAAAGCAATAATACAGAAGCATTAAGAGAACTTAATAGCAGTTTTTCCAGTCACACAAGCTCACTAAAACAGGCGCTGTATAGATACATACATACGCGCGCACACACACAGATACATATATTATATATATATATATATATATATATATATATATATATATATATATATATATATATATATATATATATATATATATATATATATATGTACATGTATACACATCATATCTCAATGGCTATGATACTTGTTTCATTAACAAGAAGACCCAGCTTCTTTGACAAATTTCAGAGACCCCAGTAGACTTTAAAACAACATGGCCTCCGAGAACCAAAAAACATGGGTAATTGCACCATCCTAATCACAGCAACCAGGATGATAAGTTATTTCTCTCAAACCATGCATCTTCTTCCCTCAAAGTGGGTTGCACTAGATGGCGCTGCCCACTTCGAGGTTTCACCAAGGTTGCTAATCACTTACTCTTTTTTCATATTTTTATATATATAAATATATAGTATGAAACTGCCTTTAAAAACATTTCTAACTAAGGCTTTTTGGAGTTCCTGGAGCATCACAATAGGCATGAAAGCTGACTACTCCATGGTGAAGTATTTGCAGTGAGAGTATGACCTTCCTGGGACTCCATATAAATGGTTAACATACTGGTGTGGATTACTTTTTCTACTCCAATAATAAGAAATGGTCTGATGATTTCATAAAGAAAACAGACAGGACATAAGTTAAGCCCCAGTGGGGACGTTCAAAACATCAACCACTAACAGTCACGTGGATGACATTCATGGCATGGTTTTGGATGACGAGACATCTGACTATCCAACAGGCAACCAGTGCCATGGACTGACATCTGTCGGATGAGCAGTCTGTTTGTAAGATTGGTGCCATGAATACTGACACCAAATCAGAAGCTGACTAAGAAGGAAAATTCCTGGACACTTTTGATTCATTTCTCAGCTGATCCAGACAATTCTAGAGGAGCCTAGTAATCCAGGATGAGATATGAGTTCACAAATTAGGACGTAGGTCACATATGTAAAATGCCAGAAATGAAAATGCCATGATTCGTCCACCTCCTTTAAACCCAAGAAAGTGGCATATTTTGGCAAGACACTGGCATCTGTTTTTTGGATGTTAGGGTCTACTATCTTGATACACTACTTGGAAAGGGATCAAGACAATAATGGATGTAATATACACAAGAAATCCAACAATTGAAAGAAACTGTTGCCCTAGTACAGTGTCCCTTTCTAATTGGGCTTTGAATTGTTGTCACCTGCCTTTACTCGCCCGGCCTGCCTCTGTCTGTCTTGTACATGTTTATTTCACTTGTACAGTCACCATTTTCGGAGCTTTAATGAAATCATTAATGCTGGTTAGAAGTATCTGGATGCCTAATATGCAGCCATCTTCTGCGATAGGATAGCAGTGTTCTGAACATCAGTGGACCAAGTGCTATGAGGTTAGGTGAGAGCTACCTTTCTCTTTCTGATATTTTCTGGGTGAAGCCAAGAACTTTTTGAATGTCTTTCGTACATTCTTATAAGTGACGTATTTCTCATGATTCTTCTGAGTAAATGGAAGGAGTTGTATTTCGGACTTGTAAAGGAGGAGTTTAACATGCAGATACAGCCTTCATATGTTGTATCATCATGATCACTTATTTATATGGAACAAACCAAGAAATCCATCAACATGCTAAACAAGCTTCCACAGAACAGAATGCTCATATGTATAAAAATGACAAAGTGAAGAGCAGCAGAGTATTATCGATAAAACAAAAGAGTAGCAAAAAATGATAATCAGATCAAACCCAAGAGAAATATGTACACAAAAACAGTAGCTAAGTTTGGAAGAGGATTCTTTAAAGTGGCATCAACCTTGTTTAAAACAAAGGGTGGTCGCATCCATAACACTGTGGATGACTGTTCGTCCGTTTTGCAGGGAAGACGAAGAAAGATGTCTTCCACAGGGCAGTGTGGCATCATGGAACCTCATGAGAATGGGGATGCTGGCACTGTAAACTGAGTAGCAAGCTTTGTCCCAGAGACCTAAACACATATTAATGCCCTTAATCTTTACAAAACGAAGTAAAATGAATGTAAATGGGACATGAAAGATTTTCGCATTTTAATGATACTATAAAAAAATGAAATAAAATTTTCAGTAAACTTTGCTCGTGTAATCCGGTGCTCATCTTTTCCCATACCAAGAATCGCTTCAAGTAGAATTAACTAGAATTTTTCATTGTTTTCACTTCTCCGGAAATGTTATTGATGGCGACAGACTACAGTACAGTAATTTAACAATATCGTAGTTGTCAAGTCACACTGGATCAGATTGATTACTGAGTAATGAGTACACTGTACCAATACAGGTTTTTATCTCAACAGTGAGAGAGAGACATAAAAGGGGAATTGCTCAGTTGATGAGATCTGTCATCCTACAGACGGCAGAGGCAGACTTCGGATAACCTTTGACCTTCACCCATGAAATGGCTAACCTCGACGACCGTTTGCATTTTCTTCATTAGATTCAGATTGAGCAGAGCTGCCCAATGCATGGTGAAGTTGGCGTAGTCGTCCATTGTGACGAACGACGTCACACTAGCCTGTTCATCCTCATCGTGCTAAACATCCAGCAACATAAAGAATACCTTCATGGTATCGTTCAGGGTTTCAGCGTCCACGTCAATTTTGGGGGTAACAGTGAGAATGACCTTACGCCCTTGCTTATCGTACCCAGGCAATGGGAGCACACAGCTGGGAAGAGAACGGGAGGAAGATTGTACATGTAAAAAAAGAAAACCATGTCCTCTGCCAAAGACCTCAGCACAATAGGTGAGCTTCATGGGAGGAGTTTAAGAAGAAAATCACACATAAACCAACTGAACATCAAAGGTAAGGAAATGAATTTTTGAACAGGATGGACTTAGATTTTCCAGAGTGTAATAGACTGGAGGGAATGACATTTTAGAAAAATCCTATAGTGTGGGATACAGGCCATGGACTTGCAAAGGTGTAAGAGAGAGGGACATATTTCTTTTTTTCTGGAAATTCAGTTGCCTTTGATACAGGGACGAAACGTCCTAAAAAGGAAATCAACACAGAATTAAGATATATCTGGCAGCAGCTAGAGTACTACAATACAGAACAAAGATATATCTGGCAGCAACTAGAGCTCAGTACTACAGAACAAAGATATATCTGGAAGCAGCTACAGTACTAAACTACAGAACAAAGATATATCTGGCAGCAGCTACAGTACTACACTACAGAACAGAGATACAGTATATCTGGCAGCAACTAGAGTACTACACTACAGAACAAAGATATATCTGGAAGCAGCTACAGTACTACACTACAGAACAGAGATCTATCTGGCAGCAGCTAGAGTACTACACTACAGAACAGAGATATATCTGGCAGCAGCTACAGTACTACACTACAGAACAGAGATATATCTATCTGCAGCAACTAGAGCACTACACGACAGAACAAAGATATATCTGGAAGCAGCTACTACACTACAGAACAGAGATATATCTGGCAGCAACTAGAGTACTACACTACAGAACAGAGATATATCTGGCAGCAGCTACAGTACTACACTACAGAACAGAGATATATCTATCTGCAGCAACTAGAGCACTACACGACAGAACAAAGATATATCTGGAAGCAGCTACTACACTACAGAACAAAGGTATATCTGGCAGCAGCTAGAGTACTACACTACAGAACAAAGATATATCTGGAAGCAGCTAGAGCACTACACTACAGAGAGAGAGAGAGAGAGAGAGATGCAGCAGAAGAGCCATTTAGCTGTCCATTTTGTGAATGACAGCCAGAGTACCAAGCAATGCAGTTAGGTTTTGCAAATACAAGAAAATTATATATAATATATATATATATATATATATATATATATATATATATATATATATATATATATATATATATATATATATAAATGGAAATGAACACAGTAATGTGTTTCACAGAGATAAAGTGAAAGTCCAGGGCATTAGCAATTCGGATGCAAAGCTCATAAAAGATGTTGGAACCTAAGTTCTATGTAACTGAGGTTTTTCATGGGCAGGCGCCTAGTGCCCAACATACCAGTGAATTTTACACAACTTCCCGACCCATCAACGCTCGAATTGCTAACGCGTTATTTGACTTAACCCCTTCACCGTGAGATATGATGGAAAGAAACGCGTGGGAGTATGTTTCACCCTTCACCGTGAGATATGATGGAAAGAAACGCGTGGGAGTATGTTTCACCCTTCACCGTGAGATATGATGGAAAGAAACGCGTGGGAGTATGTTTCACAGAAATACATTTCTGACTCACAACAGGACCGAACCCCAGTCTTTCGAGTGAGAGTCCAGGGCACTAGCAGTTCGGATGCAAAGGTCATAAAAAGAATATCGTTGCGATAGTTTCTTAGTTTTTTACCTTCCATTATCCGGATTTCGCCCTTATCTGACAGGGCCTTGGCTCTGTTTACCCGGATAATCGAGAGATTACTTGTATACATATATATATGTATGTATGTATGTATGTGTGTGTGTATATTATATATATATATATATATATATATATATATATATTTTTATATATATATATATACATATTTGTAATTTTGACATCCACAGTGCCCTCTTAATTTCTCAAATTCGTCACGCCTTTTGGATATGCTTGTCATTATGATGCCTTAGATCCAAATACAAGGAATCTAGGGCATGGTCGTGACAAACATATCCAAAATTATGTCTGGTAAAATGTACCTGTAGATTATATATATATATATATATATATATATATATATATATATATGCACACATCCATACTTACATACATATGTATATATGTTTACAATTACAGTGTGTAGCTAGTAAACGTGACCTTTAGATTCTATATATATGTGTATATATATATGTATATATATAATATATGTATATATGTATAATATATATATGTATATATATAGTATATGCATATATGTATAATATATATATGCATATATATATATATATATATATATATATATATATATATATATATATATATATATATATAAAATGGCATCTTGAATAGAAAGATGAAAAGGGATGATTCTATGCAAAAAATGAATTTAAAATTTTCAGTGAACTTTGCTTGCGTAAATCCAGTGCTCATTTTGTCCCATACCAAGAATCGGTGTTATTAGATTTCACTGAAAACTTTAATTATTTTCGTTTCCGGAAATGTTAACAGTTACGACAGACTAAAGTACAGTAATGTAACGACAGCGTAGTTGTCAAGTCATATTGGATCAGATTGATTAGTGAGTACCGAGTACTCAACACCAAGAATATGCTTTGTAATACGTATTTTTACTTCAGCAGAGAGAGTAAAGGAGAAAGACAGAGGGGGGAATTACTTAATTATGATGAGATCTGTCGTCTTACAGAGGATATAGAGGCAGACATCGGGTGGTCTTTGACCTTCACCCATGAAATGACTAACCTCGAAGACTATGTGCATTTTCTTCATTAGATTCAGATTGAGCAGAGCTGCAAACTGCATGTTGAAGTCGGTGAAGTCTTGCACTGTGACAAATGACGTCACACTAGCCTGCTCATCCTCATCGCGCCAAACATCCAACAACACATGGAATGCCTTAATGCCATCGTTCAAGCTTTCGGCGTCCATGTCAACTTTAGGGGTTCTCAAGAGCATGATCTTACGCCCATGCTTATCATACCCAGGTAATGGGAGCACAGAGCTGAGGAGAGAACGGGAGGAAAATTTTACGAGTAAAAAAAGAAAACCATTTCCTCTGGCGAAGACTTCAGCACAAGAGGTGCGCTCATGATAAGAGAATAGGAAGAAGATCACGCGTAAAGCAATTTCACATCAATGGTAAGGGAGTTATTTTTTAACTGGATAGACTTAGTCTTGCCAAAGTATAATAGACAGGAGGGAATGACTTCTTACCAAAATCCTTTAGCTTGGGATACAGGCAAAACACCTACAATGGTTTAAGAGAGGGAGACACACACATATATATATATGTCATATATATATATTTTTTTTTAATTCAGTAGTTTTTGATATAGGGAACCTTAACGGGATAAAAGATAAAACGTTTCCTAAAGGAGAAAACACACACAAAAGAATTGTAGATCAAAGGTAAGGAGAATTCCTTTTAAAAATGTAGTCTTGGACGTACAAAATTAAAAAAAGAGTTAACATGTGCGTACACTTAACTTGCGGTCGACATAGAAAAGCCAGAGTGGTTAAAGGCATTTGAAATACGCGGAATAAAGATATATCTGGCAGCAGTTAGAATACCACAGAGAGAGAGAGAGAGAGAGAGAGAGAGAGAGAGAGAGAGAGAGAGAGAGAGAGAGAGAGAGAGAGAGAGAGAGCAAAAAAGAAAGATGCAGGCAAAAGATTTGCCCATTTCGCAAATGACAGCTGACGGACCAAGCAACATAACACAGCGTTTATAGCAAATGCATGAAAATCATATATATATATATATATATATATATATATATATATATATATATATATATATATATATATATATATATATATATATACACACACACAATGATGCTCTAACAAAAAGCCTGCCTGCCTCCCTCCACCCATCCCAGACTGCATTTCCACCGCCCACCCGGCCAGATAAACTCTTTCTCCAGTCTCCCACCTTCCAAAATTTATCAGGAGCGGTGGGATTTGAACCCCGGCCCTGTCGACTGGTAGTTGAGAATTATACGACTGCGCAACCACGGTGGTATATATATATATATATATATATATATATATATATATATATATATATATATATATATATATATATATATATACACACTGTATGCCATCTACAACTTTGCAGGTGATTGGAGGGGCGTCACTCTAGAGACCCTCAACCATGCTTGGAACCTTATGCTGAATGGAGAAGAGGGTATGATGGATTTCCAAGGGTTCGAAGTTGATGACTTCCCTACCCAGCTCGCGACTGGAGGCGACTACATTCCTGAGGATGACGTACTGGATGATGATGGTGGAAGCCCTAGCTTCCAACCTCTCTCTCTGACAGCGAGATAGCTGCTGCAGTTGCTGGTGGTGATGTGGAAGCGCCTGAAGAAGATGATGACGATGACAATGATGAGGCTGCATCACAACAAGCGCCCTTGTTCAAGAACATGGTCATGGTCTTCGATATATATATATATATATATATATATATATATATATATATATATATATATATATATATATATACTATATATATATATACAGTTGTTGATCAACTTTATTATTTTCACAAAACTTTCTGAATCTTCTACGTTCTCTAAAGTGTAGTTGATGGATAAAGAAACGAAGGTTAACTCTTTGTTCCATTCACTGGGAACACAACACCACAGCTGTTCCGTCACTTGTAGTGACCTCTTCAAAGTGTACTGCATTTTCTTTACGTACTCGTAAAATATTACATGGTGCGGACGGAATTGCAGTGTCCAAAATCATTAAATACATTTAAATACAGTACAATACAATAAAAGTAAATTACAAAGATGAATTTGTCCGCACCATGTAATAAAACACGAGCACGCAAAGAAAATGTTGGAAATGTAGTACACTTTGAAGAGGTCACAAGTGACGGAACAGCTGTGGTGTTGTGTTCCCAGTAAATGGAACAAAGAGCCAATCTTCGTTTCTTTATCCATCAACTACACTTTGAAGAACGCAGAAGATTCAGAAAGTATTGTGAAAATAATAAAAGTTGATCAACAACAAAAAAGCCATTTAATTCAACGTAATTTGCATATATATATATATATATATATATATATATATATATATATATATATATATATATATATGTGTATATATGTATGTATAATTGAATCACGAAAAATATGGAACATGATGAATATATAAATAAAGGCAATGCCATGAAGGAAAGAGAAACAACGGAGTGGTGCTAGGCCTTTCGACTTCGACTTACTGTCCTTAGCAGCTTGGCATTGCTTTATATACAATATATATATATATATATATTTATATATATATATATATATATATATATATTATATATATATATATATATATATATATATATATATATATATATATATATATATATATATATATATATATATATATATATATATTGACAGTTCAGTGATACAAATATACTCTAAGTCGGTGCTTGCCTATTGATCAAGACACTATTCCTGTCTGGTAGACAGTGAATATGTCAAACATTATTGTACACTTCTGATATAATTTTGCTTAACAGTGAATGAAGCGCGATAAACTCACGTTATATAGTTCTATGGGTGCTGTCGTATATTTAGTGGCTATTTGTGTCACTTATTGGGCCCCTCTGAAAGACCCTGCCATCTTAACTGTCAGTAATGTGTAGTTGATGTGTCTCTTTTAACAGGTTGGTGCTTTCTTGAGGAACATGGTCATAATTTACGGATCATATGGAATTCTACTTCCAGGTCCAAGTCATACCCTCTTTAATTAACATTTTGCTAAGTAGGTGAATGAATTCTTCTCTATTTTACAAATTCTTCATGCTATTAGAAACAAGATATGAAAGTAAACAGTTCTGTTACTGTATGGGCAACGTGAAGGAAGAAATTTACTGAAAATCATTGTTTAAAACCATTCTATAAGGAACATTATATCATTTCATTATAATCTAGCTGCTGAACTAATAAGTTATACCTGGCAGAGAACATTGTTCTAGAGAAAACAGTGTTCCACCAGTATTGCGAAAAGTGCCATTTCTCTTCGGAAAAAAAAATCAAGCATAAAATTGAAGTCAGGAAGCTACACAGTGCCTCAGACAACGAGCGTACCTGCCAGAAAATCGCACATTTCTTAGCTATCGTAGGGGTAAAGGCTAACAAGTGACCCATGACAACGCCTTCGCAGTCCCCAGCTATAACTAGACCACTGACGCTGACCTCTTCTTCCTCCTCAAGAACGAGATCAACGGCCAGAGTACAAAGTTTCAGGAGCTCGTCTATGGACATGAAGGATGGGTCATAGGATCCCCAGCGTCCAAAGACCACCTTCCTGCCCAAATGGTCAAAACCAGGCAAAGGTAGGACAACACTGTTGCAAAAGAAAAGGGAACTTTGGTTATTTCACAGCCTGATCTTCCTTCTTGTTTCTGAACATAATCACTAATACTGCAGGTGATTGCCAACTCAAAATATTACCCCAAAAAGTGGAGACAGACATTTACGGATGCTGTGGAGAAGGAGGGTGTTATTGGCAATGGACTGCACTCAGCACAAAACGGTTATTCTTATAGGTTATGACTGATATCTGAACATTGCACATTCCTGATATAGGTGCATTCTTCTTCAAACTTCCTGAGAACAGTACAACAGTACCAAGCTATTCAAGTGCATAGCAGTTCACCGGAGACAGCCCACAAACATACATACACATATATATATATATATATATATATATATATATATATATATATATATATATATATATATATATATATATATATATATATATATATATATATATATATATATATATATATATATATATGATAGTCATATAGTTTTCATGAATGTGCAGCAGATACCTTTTATAACCGAATTGCAAGTTCAAACGAAGACCACACTAAACAGAGATGACCAAACCGAACAATCAAAGCACTGATGCCTTTACTGATAGTGTAATATGATACTAACTAGACTGGATAATCAATGACTGGCGTATGGTAGGATATCTAGAAATATCAACTTGAACATGTATTTGGGTTATCGAAACCGTCACCAGTTAAGATCAGGGTGACCTAAAGATTGATCTCACGGACAGAATAAACTTATTTCTTTAAAGAATTAACGTTTTAGATGTGATGACAGAAAATTTATCCTAATTTTCATTACCTAAGATTTAGCTGTAATCATTAAAAGTTATGGACCGACAGAAGACATAAGAGTCGAAGGGTGTAAAAGAAAATGCATTTTTTTTAATATTACAGATATTAATCCCGTATTGTTGTATTTCTGATGACGGTATACTGCATTAGAAAGCTATACAATATTGCCAGATATGCCAAATTGTATTTTATAATGATGTTAAAAAATTTTAAATTAATTCTGCAGAGATCACAATATTTTGACAGGCAGCTTGTCCTACGAAAAAACATAACAACAACATGTACACACAGACGGAAATGGAGAATGCAAACGTTGGTGATGAAAGTCAACCACAATGGCAAACATAACACGAAAACATGTAACAAGTCAAAAAGTCGCCACAAAACCGCCAAATGGAATATAACTTACATAAACACAAATTGAAGACATTAATGAGAAAAGTAGAAAGTACGAAGTGAAACTAAAATTTTGAATCTGTGAAGCTGGAATTCATCTTGCGGCTGGATTTAACCACGGTGGCAAATTCTATCAAGGGCAAGTTGCCTTGACTCCTTAAAATACAGGTGTTACTTCTAGTTTGCATCAGTTCATTCTCTTAGCTATAGATTTGACTTCTTCAGAACCCACAAAAATGAGTCATGAAAAGTTTTAGATATGCTGAAAATCTTCTACCTTTTTTAATTATTTAAATGTATGTATTTGTGCATGCATCCAGTCGTGGATGTGTACATAAATACATTGTTTTGCTGGCAGTTAGATCTTTCTGTTGAATGTCCAAGGCACGATTTGCGTTTGCATGTAAACAAACGGCTACTAGCCGGATTGTGTTTTAGAAATCAGATTCTAGGTAAAGGGCTTCAGAAACGATCATTGAGGTGATGAAACATATATGTGTATCTATATATATATATATATATATATATATATATATATATATATATATATATATATATATATATATATATATATATATGTGTGTGTGTGTATATATATATATATATATATATATATATATATATATATATATATATATATATATATATATATGTGTGTGTGTGTGTGTGTGTGTGTGTATGTATATATTGTTATAGAGTTTTGAGTGCCCATGAATATAAACGTAGCAGCATAGAAAAACCATATATCATGGCTGATATTACAGTTACACCCCTAAACACAGGTGACTGTGAAAAGGAGTTACCGTATGTGAGTGAGATCAGAACAGCACCGTCACATTCTATATTATGATATATGACCTAAATCTTTTACATATACTTAAATTTCCGAGATCTCTGATCCAAAACCTACTGCTCGCCTTTTGCTGTGGTTAGCTTGTTCAATGGCTATATCAGTCCTATCAGCCTAAATTTAAGTACAATTATGCCATGGTACTTTCTGAAGACAGAAAGTAGCTTGTTTATTTTCCGATGTCCAGTAGACCATTGTGAATTTGTAGTTTAATGTATGTGTAAGCAACAAAAGTACAAAATACCAGGCAACAATCGTTGCTAAAAAAAATATGTTGCTCAGTCTGGTAGACCAGTTTCACAAAAACCATTTGAGCACAAGCTTGAAGATACCAATTAGAGAGTTTGGAGACACGGCCATATGAGAGAGACTGATCAGAAAGTGGAGTGAAGCCACGCTGTGTCTCAAGAGCAAACGTCCACTCTAGAGGAAGATTGTGGTATCTTACATGTCAGCAGGATGCTGGGAGATACATTTTATAAAGGTGATAATTTTGAGACATGTTATAGAACAGAACAGCCAACCGGGCATTGCCCAAGTGCTAGGTAGCGTTGGTTAAATTAATCAGCAGCATAACTTAAATATTCTTACTGCTTATAATCCTACCAAAGTGGTCATTTCCTATCCGTATAATAAATACTCGACTCGCCTTTCCACATTCAGTAGAGTTCAGGATGTAGAAATGGTATCAGCCAAAATATGTGGTTTCCTTGATTCAAGTTTGTTTTTATTATAAATTAGAATTATACCGCTGTACTGCAGTAAGGTGACATTCATACACACAAACTCTCTCTCTCTCTCTCTCTCTCTCTCTCTCTCTCTCTCTCTCTCTCTCTCTCACACACACACACACACATATATATATATATATATATATATATATATACACATATATATATATATATATATATATATATATATATATATATATATATATATATTATATATATATATGTATGTATTTATGTATTTATCACTGTTGCACATGACATTTCTATTCTTTAAAATATTATTACCGAATTCATTTTGCCATAGGAGTAACTTCCTCCAAAAGAGAACCACGTGTGATAAGTCCTCTTACTCTTGCTAGGATTTGAAAACTTATGCCTTTGGGTTCGGAAATAGAAGATAGTGACCACGACCATTCACCCATCAAGTGAGACGTAAGTTGATTTCGACTCTGCTGTACATATTCGTACTGAATTCTCTGCTGTACATATTCCTGTCGAATACTCTGTTGTGCATACTCCTGTCGCATTCTATGCTGTACATATTCCTGTCACATTCTCTGCTGTACATATTCCTGTCGCATTCTCTGTTGTGCATATTCCTGTCGAATTCTCTGATGTACATATTCCTGTCGAATTCAGGTTCCGTGCTTTTGATCGAAATTAACCCGTCGCCTAGACAGTTGAAAGGTAGGTTTGTATTGCCAGCCATTATATTAGCATTGTAGTTGCTTTGTCGAATCACTATTGATTGTCAACACAGCTGTCGACGTTGGTTAATTAGCAATGAATTCGTCGTTCCCTGTAGAACTTTAGCCTTGCGGATACGAAAATGCATAGGAAACTGGAATAGTTGTGTTGCAAAATAGATGACGCCAAAAGTGTACTAGTGTATCAGTAGTTTAATAAGAAAACTGCATGAGAGAAGTACTGTGTCTGAAGTATATATATATATATATATATATATATATATATATATATATATATATATATATATATATATATATATATATATATATATATATATATATATATATATATATATATATATATATATATATATATATATATATATATATATATATATATATATATATATATATATATATATATATATTACTAAAGGACCTCATTCAGACTGGATGGTATCTAATAGTTGTACGGATACTTGATAATGTGGACTGTTTGTCCAAGAAAGCTTGTAACTTTTTTCTTAATAAATACTCCATTAGATACCATCCAGTTTGAATGAGGTCCTTTTAGTAATTCTACAAATGCACAGAACAATGGTGTATGTAATAAAGTTAATATATGCATATATATACAGTATATATATATATATATATATATATATATATATATATATATATATATATATATATATATATATATATATATGCATATATGTTTGTATGTATGTGTGCATGTGTTTGTGTTCATAAGATTGTACGTTGTATAATACGTACATATGTATTACTTATACAAAATATGCATAAGATATATACGTATATGTATATATTGTTTTATATATGTGTGTGTGTGTGTAGGCTATATATACATATACATATATATATATATATACATATACATGTGCCTGTGTTAGTTAGATATGCACAGTGAGATACGTTTTATTATAGTATATTCGAATGTTGACTGTTTTTTTCATGGCATTACTGGTTTCATCACGGCGGCTGATAACATCACTCCTAAAACTAAAAATCCTGCTATCACTACTATTAATGATTCTCCTGCTATTACAGCTGCTTTTGCTGCTGTTACTACTATCAATAAGATTACCAATTAGGGCGGCTTCAAGGCCTATGGAAGAGCTAATCTATTACCAGATCATTATTTTACTTTGAGCAAATGTCAAAACTACCCCAGGCAAAGTATTTGCAAAGAAATAAACAAAACACCTAAGTTCAAGAGAACTGCATCACTGAAGCACACCTGCCAAATAGTCATCGCTTTCTTCACCAAGGCAGGAGTCATTTGCATCCCATGTGCTGCTGTCACTCCGTTCAGATCCAGAATCTGGACGATTCCGGCAATAACGGCCTGTTCGTCCTCTTCGATCATGACGTCACTGATGAAATGGGTTGCTTTGAAGACCTCGTCCATCGAGTATTCCTTGGGATCATGCGCAGCAGTACGAATGAGGACGATTTTACGACCTTGGCGGTCATAGCCTGGCAGCGGCAGGAACTCGCTGAAGAATGTCACCAATTGAGAAGAGATTCATCTCCTGTCTAGTTCCATGGAATTCCTGTTCATTAAAAACGGCTGCGATTTCTTTAAAACTACTTTTCTCCATGATGGACACTTGAAAGTGGAGGTTTTTGGGTGATTGTGTGGGTTAGATTTTTATCGAAAGCAAGTAGAACTGTATGAAACGCAGCCTCTCCCAAGTAACGGCAAAAATAGAATTGTTTTCCTGAGAGGCACTCCTTCACAACATTAGCTCTTTGGGGAAAGGGAAACTTAGTTACAAGCAACACACTCAGAATTGTTCCATGCAAATTTCACGCAAAATTGGAGACACACATCTAATCCCACAATGATGAAAAAGAACCAAGAAATGAAATCAGCTACTAGCTGACGTCCAAGACCCACAAACTGGAAGGTTCCCCTTGACATGGAAGAATAAACGTCTAAGTATTGCATGCATTAAGTCTGACGAGTCTACAATTTTCTTATATACTTTCACCTAAGAGGAGCTTAGGACTGTAATGATTCCTCTAGATTAAAGGATGCCCAAAGAATGGGGTATTGATTTATACTTTTTACATGTACAAAGTGTAATTCATCTATAAATTTCATATAATTCTTTTCATACTTGGTCATTGCCCTTGGGTCACTATCTAGGAAAGATCCGAAGAACGAAAGGTGTTTCATAATCCTCAACTTTACAGATGGTACTGTGCTAATTGGGGAAGTAAAGAGAAATTGCACAGACTCCTGAAAGAGTTTGGAAGTGTTTGGGAGGGAAGAAAGTTGAGATAAGGGGAAGAATAAAGTTATGAGAGTGAGTGGAAACAAGGAAAACTAAGCAATGAATGTTAATATGTTTGTAGCAGTTTAGTGGAAAACTGGAAATGGTTCTCACATAGATATGTCAAGATAATATAACTGATGATTGTAGGGTGAGAGAAGAGGTAAGTCACGGAATAGGTGAAACAGAAAAGGTACCAAGGCGTTTGCAAAAGATGAAAAGAAACTTACACTGTCTATGGAAGCTACAGTGCGAATGTATGAATGGATTGTTAAGTCAGCTCACCATTATGGAAGTGGCGTGTGGGTGGTTAATGCCAACGAAATGTTTAGAAAATGTGGCTACTGAGAAGGTGAGGTGACCTTTCATGTAGTACATGTGACTCAAGAGAAAGGAATAGGATTAGAAATATGTAGATACGTAGAAATGGGGAAAAGGTTAGCATAGGTGAAAGGATGGGTCAGAGTTTTTGGAGATGGCTGGTTCCTGGCTCGTTCGTGTTGCAAAAGGATAACAATAGGCTGGTAAAATGAGTGTACAATTCGGAAGTGTCAGATCCAAGGAGAGGAAGACCTAGAGAGGGTTGGGTAGATGCTGTGAAAGTGGTACTGGCAGGGATTTGCCTTAGAATGCAGGAAGCATAAAATTGCACACAAGGTGAGGTTGAATGGCTCACTGTGTCTAAATGGGTTCAATGTACTGTTCCTCAGCCATCGGTGGAGTGTACGAGCACATAATATGGAATTTTTAGTGCACAGATAGTTCACTCATGATGGGAGAGTTAAAGACTGGATTTGGTAGTGACTGTTGTGTTGCTTTTTCTCTAGGGCCACCACTATTATAGGGGGCTGCTGCTGACATGATTGTTGTTACTATAGTTACCATTATCATCATTCTGCTGCAGGTACTCCTAATGACAATGATAAATAGCATCATTATCATCATTTTCATATTACCACTACTGCTACCACCAATATCACAACTGCATCTGTAGCTAAAGTTACCAGTGAATGTAAGGTAAATGTTAATAAAAGTTTACACCTATTGTCTAAGGCATGCTCTGATTTGTGGAATTATTGCCTTAGTGCTGTGAACACTCCTTACCAAGCACATAATTCAGTTATTGGCTTTCTTCTGCTTGGCAAGCTGATACCCTCTTAGTAAAAGATCATCCTGACAAAATATTGCTATGGAAAGAACATTGTGTACGGGCACACCTGCCAAATAGTCATTGTCTTCTTCACCAGCGGAGGAGTCATCTGCATCATGTGGGCTGGCGTCACACCCTCCATGTCCAGTATGTTGACAATGCCAGTGATGCCAGCCTGTTCGTCCTCTTCAAACATGATGTCACTGATGAAACAGGTTGCTTTAAAGACTTCGTCTATCATATATTCCTTGGGATCATGGGCTCCAGAGCGGACGAGGACAATTTTCCGGCCTTTGGGGTCGTACCCTGGCAGTGGCAGGACCTCACTGGAGAATATTTAATGTAATCTGTCAGGACGTGATTCAGGCGTTCTGGAAATGCAAGAGTGAAAATACCTACGAGACTTCTTATGAGAGTCCGTAAAGGGTATTCCATGTTGTTTTATCAACTTTTATAGAAATATATGTTGTATTTCATGTGAAATTCCTTGTCATTTCCACTTGTAAATACCAAATTCCGCACTGTCTGCAAGATTCAATACTTTTGTATCTTCTGTACCTGTTTGGCAAGTTAGAAGTCCTTCCTTGGAAGTAAATTAATAATCAAGTGAAATATGCACAAAGATAAAATCTATTTTGTACCAAATAAAAGAAAATATCTTGATTCGAGATGATTTTAGAATAACAGTAAACAGGAATTTCTTGATTTTAATCATAATAAGTAGAAATTCAAATTATATTGTATACATGCTGATCATTGCCGAGAAATACAAAATTTTACCAGGGTTTCTAAAGCAAGTGGCTTTCATATACCAGAAATGGACTATGGCATGAGCAAAAGCAAAAGCAAAAGCAAAGCATTGCATGCATTATTTTTTAAAATCTGAGCTATTAAGATTTAGATTGTAAACCTTCCCAAGAAATTTACAGTTTGTAATGGGATATTTTTTATGTATGTACAACTGCAGTAAAAGTACCATTTTGTTTTATTTTGCAGAACCAGGATCAATTTCAACCAGACTTGGGACAAATCATCCACGTTAAGGAGGCTCAGTTTTATTCAAAAGTAGGACAACCACGCCTTCTGCTAGTGGGAGATAATCAAATAATCAAGAAATAATGAAAATAGTGTGGTATCCTTTAAGAGTCATATTCTCCAGAACTGCAGGGAAAGACATTATGAAAATTATAAGAAAGCTTCCGTATGTAGCTTGTATTTAGGTTAATACCAACTTCTGTACCCTGGGCCTAGATAGGCCCATAATTGTAAACATCCTTTTGCAGTGAAGATTCAGGTTTGTTCAAACGGTGACCCCAAGGAGCCAAGTTGGGGCCACAATAGCGGTGGCTCAATTGAGCAGTGTTCCTTTCGTGTAGTATATGTGGAGCAAGAGAAATGAATAGGGTTAGAAATAAGCAGATACATAGAAGTGGTGAAAAGGTTAGCACAGGTGAAAGGATGAGTCAGAGTTTTTGAAAGGATAGTAATAGTTGATAAAAAGGTTGTACAGTTCAGAAGTGTCAGATTCAAGTAGAGGAAGGCCTAGAAAGGGTTAGATTTATGCTGTGAAAGAGGTACTGGAGGGGATTGACTTGAAATGCAGGAAGCACGAAATTGCATGCAAGGCGAGATTGAATGGTGCACTGTGTCAAAGTGGGTTCAGTGCGCTGTTGCTCAGCTACCTGTGCAGTGTATGAGTGTCTAATATGGAACTATTACTGAACAGATCGTTCACTCATGATGCAATAGTTAAAGTATGAATGTGGCTGTAACCATTGTGTTAATTTTTCTCCAGAGTCACCACAGTCATAGAAAACTGGTCAGTATACACAAACACACACACACACATATCTATAGTGTGTGTGTGTGTATATATATATATATATATATATATATATATATATATATATATATATATATATATATATATATATATATATATATATATATCAGTAAGCTCGTTTTTCCATTTAGTGTTACGCATTTTACTTGTTTTATTATTTACTAGAATATATTTCATGATTTCCCCTACTGCTGCCACCGCCATCATTAGAGCTACTAAATACCCCACTGTTGCTGACGTGATTTTTGTTACCATAATTACCATTACCATCGTTCTGCGGCAGGTACTCCTAATGGTAATGACGAATACTATCATTATCATCATCCTACTACTACTACTACTACTACTACTACTACTACTACTACTACTACTACTACTACTACTACTACTACCACTAATGTATCACAAGTGCATCTATAGCTAAAGTTACCAGTAAGTTCAATGTTATTAGAAGTGTATATACACCCACTGTGTAAGACATGGCTCCAATTTGGGGAATTATTGCCCCAGTGCTATGTACTGTACAGTACACTCCTACCAGGCACAACATCAGTTATTGGCCTTCTTCTACTTGGTAAGAGCTGATATCCTTTCACAGTCAAAGAAGACCAGCCTGGCAAAATATTACTATAAAAACATTGTGTATGGGCACACCTGCCAAATAGTCATTGCCTTCTTCACCAGCGCTGGAGTCATCTGCAACGCGTGGGCTGCCGTCACACCTTCCATGTCCAGTAGGTTGACTACCCCGGTGATTCCAGCCTGTTCGTCCTCTTCAAACAGGACGTCACTGATGAAATGGGTTGCTTTAAAGACTTCGTCCATTGGGTATTCCTTAGGATCATGCGCTGCAGAGCGGATGAGGATTATTTTTCGCCCTTTTGGGTCGTACCCTGGCAGTGGCAGGAATTCACTGGAGAATATTTAATGTAATCTGTCAGGATGTATTTAATGTCAATCTGTCAGAAAATTTTTTATGTAATCCGTCAGGACATGATTCAGTCATTCTGGAAATGTAACAGCGAAAATACCTACGAGACTTCTAAAGAGAGTCCGTAAAGGGTATTCCATGTTGTTTTATCAACATTTATAGGAATATATGTTGTATTTCATGTGAAATTCTGTGTCAATTCCACTTGTAAATACCAAATTCCATACTATATGCAAGATTCAAAACTTTTGTATCTTCTGTAAGTAAGTTGATAATTTAGTGAAATATGCACAAAGATAAAATCTATTTTGTATCAAATAAAAGAGAATTACTTAATTTGAGATGATATTATAATCACAGTAAATATGAATTTCTTGATTTTATTCATAGTAAGTAGAAATTCAAGTTACATTCTATACATACTGGTTATTGCCCAGAAATACAAAACTTTACTAGAGTTTCCAAAACAAGTGGCTTACATATACCAGAATTGGACTATGACATGAGAAAAAGCAAAAGCAAAGCATCTTTTTATTTTTTGAAATCTGAGCTTTTAAATCGCAAACATTCCCAAGTAATTTACAATTTGTAAAGGGATATTTTTTATTACCTCACTTGAATTGAAGAGTCAGGTAAGCCTTTCTCATCAAAGTTTGTGAGGCGAGTGTATTTATGCACATATGTATGTACGACTGCATTAAAATTACCATTTTTCTCTGCAAAACCAGAGGATCAATTTCGACCAAACTTGGCACGAATCATCCTCGTTCAAGGAGACTCAGATTTATTCAAAAGGGGGCCAACCACGCCTTTTGCCACTTGGAGGTAATTTAATAATCAAGGAATAGTGAAAATAGTGTTGGATCCTTTAAGAATCATCTCCTCTAGAACTGCAGGGAAAGAAATGTTGGAAATTATGAGTAAGCTTCCTTATGTAACCTGGATTTTTGTTAATTCCAACCGTTGTATCCTGGGCCAAGATAGTGCCATAATTGTAATCATCCTTATCCAGTGAAGATTCTGGAACGGCAGGGAAAGAAATTATGAAAATGATAAGAAAGCTTCCTCATGTAGCATGGATTTATGTTAATTCCAACCATTGTATCCTGGGCCAAGATAATGCCATAAATGTAATCAACTTTATTCATTGAAGAATCAGGTTTGTTCTAACCATGACCAAGGTGGGGCCACAATTGAGGTGGCTCAATTGAGCAGTGTTCCTCTTATCTCTTTGCCATTCTTTTTGTTTCTAAACTAATGGCGAAATCTGGTAAATAGGCCAGGTAATTACTTTCGTAATGTCACAGAAATTGGCATATTGCTGATATCTTGATGATCATGACTTTTAGTGGAATATTTTCAGTTCTTAATCATTTCCTTGACGATACCACATCAGTATCTTCGAGGGGGAAAGTAGATTACAAGCTATAAAGCCCTGTCCACACCAGTGGGCACTGCCCGACGGCAAACACTGTTCCCATAACCCGTTCCACTAAACTTATCGACCGAGAATGGAGACAGAACGATGCGATTGTCTGGTAACACTGCTTCAGAAGCGAGAGAAAATGTAAACAGCTGGAAGTGCCCGTCGGGCATGCCCGCTAGTGTGGACAGGCCATAAGATAGCAATAGTCAAATTTCACGGTAGAAAGCCTTTGTGTATATTTACATAAAAAAGCAACAGACAAGCACCCCCTTTATTTACATGCCCGTTTGCTTTGGGCAAACCTTGAGAACAGGAAAGAATTCAGTAATATGTATGTACATTACGAGGAGACTGTACTTAAATACGATCGAAGGCCCCTTTCAAAAATTTATATAATCTTTGGTGTTAGTTGCAAAACCTTTTTACCTGAGAGAAGCGAGTGAGGACTATGAAACCTAAAGTGTTACTGAAGGTCAGTGGTTATTTTAATGAAGTATTTCATGATGAAAAGAATATCCTTGATATAAAAAAAAATTCTGTATCTTTGCATAAGTAAGTCAAATGAATAAATTTGTATTTTCTAGGAAATTCATTGCACCCATTGTTTTCCAGATCTGACGTGTTTCGCTTTTGTATTATAAAGAATGGAGAGAGGGGATAGAAAACTCCTTTTTGATTGTGACCGTGGTAACTTCAATTAATGCTAAAAAAAAAAGTCTTATCTACTAGCTTATCACTCTTTTCCCGGAGAGTGTGAATGGAGTAAAGGAAATATGTCAGGAGTGCTTGTTTTTAGCTGAAAACCAACGTTGGTGTGGCGGCCATCTTGTAGAAATGGAAGAGGAAGCCATGTTTGGAGGTCGAACCTGATGACATTTTATGCTAGGGCCAGTCAGGAGGACAATCAGAGTAACTCCTTAATGGTAAATACAGTACATGAGAGCCAGCAGCAACTAGAAAATTTAGTGAACCTGTAGGTCTTGGTAGGAACCTATTCCAGAGGAAGCCTTGAATACTTGTCGAGACCACGAACTCTTTTGGACGGTGAGCCTCACGCTTTAGCCCGTGTGCCTACGGTCATTTGCGAGTTAAACCAAGTGCGCTAACACCAGTCAAGACAGATGATCTCTCTATGGAAAAAGCACTCGATCATAGTGAACTACGGCACCTACTTGCGTCATCCACATTTCAATAGTTAGACGTTAAAATTTTTAAAACATCATCTCAGTAGTTGAGGGTCAACCCTTTGAATGCTGACAATTTTTGTTGTATTTCGGGTAATGGAATGGAATATAGAGTTTCGGCCAAAGTCCAAACAATGGAACCTACGAGGTCATTCAGTGCTGGAAAGGAGATTGAGAGCAGGTAGGCTTGAAAGGTGTAACAGGAGGAAAATCTTGCAGTTGCACTATAAAATAATTGTTAAGATAGGGTGGGTAGCAAGATGGAAGAAAGATATTATGAATGGAGGTACAGTAAAAGGAATGAAAGGGGTTGTAGCTAGGGGCCGAAGGGAGGCTGCAAAGAACCTTTAGTAATGCCTACAGTGCATCTCGTGAGGTGCACTTACAGCACTAACTCCCTACGAGGTATTTCAGGTAATGGTGAAAAAGAAGCGAAGCCATTTAACCGCTAAGTTATGTCAACTTCATTACAGTAAACCAGTGGACTTTTGTAAAGATAGGATGAATCTTATCAACCACTAAACATCCTTGTACTGCTACAAATATTCCCGCTTGGTCAAATCACTTACTGAGCATTGTTGCACGAATTAGATACATTTCAAGACCACTTCAAAATAACCATTGTTATTTGTGTTCATGGGAAGCTTGTTATCAGCTGTCTTGTTTACATAGTTATTCGGGAGATTATTTTCCTTGTACAGATATTTTCGTCTTATACCAGCCTGTTCACGTATTAATGGCTATTCATTTGGTAAATCATATATGTAACGTATACTGATATATGCGTTTTCTTTAATGCTTGCATTTCAACTGCTATATCGCAATTATTCCTTACTTTTAATTTTTCTCTTCTCGTTCTGTATTTTGTTAACAGTACAGTCATTCCTTTCTGTTGTCGCTGATGACTCGCTAATATTATATTTGTCTTATAATTTTATTCGTGTCCTTTACCTATAATGTCTTACATGAATATAATTCTCTAAAGTGATGAATATCTTCATTATACATTGAAATGCCTCCCAGTGAGAATACCGAATACTGAAGTTGAAAATAGATGATGTGAGTCTCCACCGTAGATATCTGCAATTGCCTATTAGTAAGATATATATATATATATATATATATATATATATATATATATATATATATATATATATATATATTTATGTATGTATGTATAACTGAATCACGAAAATATGGGACGTGATGAATATATAAATAAATGCACATGCCACGAAGGAAAGAAACAACGGAGTGGTGCAAGGCCTTTCGACACAACAGTCCTTTACTAGCAGGACCTTTGTGTCAAAAGGCCTAGCACCACTCCGTTGTTTAATTTTCCTTCGTGGCGCCAGAAAAGCTTTGTGAGCTCGGAAGATAAAAGATTGTGTGCTCAGTACCTTCGTATATGTTGTACACATCTTCAGACGTCTACAATAGACAGTACATGGGAGTGCTTGGTACATTGTCTTATTGGTTTTCTTCGTAAATAGCTGTCATATGCAGCTTGTGTTAAACTTAATTCATTTGTCAATCGAAAGACAGGTAGGCCAGTATACAATTCTTATATTCACATGGAGGAAGCCTAAAAGGCCATTAACTTGGTATAAACATTCTCGAATTGCCCCCCTTAAAAATCAAATTGCCCCCCTTGTAGGGGCGTACGCCCCACGTTGGGAACCACTGGCCTAGATGTAATTATGGAACAAAGCCCTTTTGTAGTAACCACCAATTTCATGCTGAAAATTTTTAATAAAGGCCCTAACTCATTCTAAACTGGAGCACTTTCATACACCTATATCCAAGAGCGAATTCTTAGTCCGGACTTAATTTAGCTGTTTTGAATTTAGAGAGGAAGCCAAAAATGAGCTTGTACCACTCCCTACCTCTCATTCTTGCAAGCTTCGGTATCCTTTCGGTCCTTCTGATTTCCAATGGCTTTTACAGCCGTCTGCCATTCAATAGATAGCTGTTATTGTCCTTGGTAGTTAAGCTCCAATTCTGTTCCCCCAAAGTTACCTATCATATTTTCAAAACAATCAATATACAGTAAAATAGAATTTAAAAGAAATGTAAAGCAGTGCTGAGCATAACCACTTTCCCATTTAACTTATTTTGCTTTTGCAAAAGAAGAACGTACCTGCCAAAGTACAGCACATTGCTTTGCAAGGCTTGGCGTAAATTGAACAGCATGACCCACTGACAGACCTTTGCAGTCTCCTGCAATAACCACACCTGTGACGCTACCCTGCTCTTCTTCTTCAATCACGATGTCAAAGATAACGGAACACGCTTTCAGGAACTCACACATAGAAACCTCAGCTGGGTCGTAGGCTCCCCAGCGACCAAAGACGACTTTCCTTCCTAAATAGTCGTATCCCGGTAGTGGCAGAAATAGGCTATAGGGCACGGCAGGAAGCAGTTGCTGAAGTTAGTATTATGGAATGTCGACAGGTCTTTGGGTGGGGGAGAAGTAAAACTGGTCAAAAATTGGGGTGCACAGTTACTTAACCCAACCTACGGCGCGCTGTGCATTTTCCCGAGATGTAACCAAGTACCGAGACCTTTCCCTGAAAAAATCAGGACGCCATACCTTAAAAACTAACCATAGAATGCCTATCCTAACCTAGCCTAACCTCACCTAGGGGCATGGCAAAGTTAGGTATATCTTAGTTTAACCAGACCACTGAGCTGATTAACAGCTCTCCGAGGGCTGGCCCGAAGGATTAGATTTATTTTTACGTGGCTAAGAACCAATTGGTTACCTAGCAACGGGACCTACAGCTTATTGTGGAATCCGAACCACATGATAGCGAGAAATTAATTTCTATCACCAGAAACAAATTCCTCTTGTTCTTCACTGGCCGGTCGGAGATTCGAACTCACGACCAACAGAGTGGTAGTTGAGAACGGAACCCGCTCACCCAGCGAGGAACTATGGGGGCCTGATTCAATACTAGCATACTGTACATCTCAGGAATTTGCACGCGGGGTTTTAGCCTGACTAAAAAAAATATAGGAATCGTAACCTGAAACCTAATCTGACTCTAAAGATATAACTTCCCCACTGAGGTCACCTGTCATTGTTAGAACTGCGGTGTTGCATTGGGCTAAGTAAATATTCGCGTTGGAAATGAATGTCAAATTTGTCTAAACCTCACTGAAAGCTATCAGGAGGATAGCATTTAAACATTCGATATAAAATGTAGCATAACTCACTTTTTGCTCCATACCATTCAGTGTTAGTACAAAAACTAAAAGAAGGAGCTAATATTATATATATATATATATATATATATATATATATATATATATATATATATATATATATATATATATATATATATATATATATATATATATATATATATATATATATATATATATATATATATATATATATATATATATATATATATATATATAGAAATGAACACATGGGAACGTGTTTCAGAGAGATATATATATATACAGTATATATATATATATATATATATATATATATATATATATATATATATATATATATACATAGTATATACAAATATATGTATATATATCAGTATACATATTCTAGGGATAAAAGTTTCCCGCTAACTTTCAATAAAGGAAGTAATGCAAAATTTCGAGTATGAATATTTTAATTTTTTTGGCGCGAGAAACAATTGCTCTTGCGTTATTTTATATATACAACTGAGATTCACTTGTAAACTCGACGGACCAGCATTAGCATGCAAATACTTTGAGTTTTTTCACATCGCAGTTTTGAGAATATCACAGACTTTTATTTATGAATTAATTAGGATGAATTCATTATTAATCCATTAAAGCTTAGAAATTCGACAGCTACTATACAGTAAAGCAGATTGGATTTAATTACTTGCTTGAGTTATGTTATTCCTAAAATAATTACAAATTCAATTCAAGATTCCATTTTCATCTACCATACGACACTGACGTAACAAACATTCAACATTGCGTCATTAAGACGCCATTGTCATCACGTTTTTAAGAAAATAAAATCACACGAATCAGTTTTATCACGAAGACCAAAAGCAGAAAAGACCGGGTTACCGACAGGAACAAGGAGTAGAGATTATGAAAAAAAGCTGAATTTACAATCTGACAGAGACTCCGCGCCCACCCAAATCTGTGCCCAAACTGGCAGGCAGTCGGAGAGGATGTGTTGGAGGAACACAGCATTGGTAAACAAGATAAAAACCTGTTTTGAAATGTACATTCTATTTACAGCATGCCAACCAAGGCGACTGGCAGAAACGTCAATTCCAAAATCTTGTGGTGCATGTCATCAAAATGAAGCCTAGATGATTCAGTAGTTATTAAATGGACAGTAATATACTTTACAATACATGGTATACATACAACACCTACAAGGCTAATTTGGTGCAATCAATATGATTTAAAAAAAGATAAAAGCAATGTATTCACTTAACAACATTTCACCAGATATTATCATTTTTGTTTCTATAAACATACTTCATAAGATATCCTTACCTTATATCCCACACAAAACAAAATTATTTTTATCTTGCAGCTGAGAAGCATTTAAATAAAAGTATTTTAAAATGGCACAGTGTTAATGGAAGATTAAAATGGCATAAAATTATGTTATTTATCCTGCAATTGGTAAGCATTTAAAAGCATTTTAAAATGCCACTAAATAAATGGAAGAATAGAATTGCATAAAAAACTCACATTTTTCAAGAGAGATTTAGAACTTAAAAACAGAAATCAACAGGAGACAACAAAATGAAAAATCAGTAAATCAAAAAATATTAACACTCACCCCATCTCCAAGATGGCTCTCAGCCTCTTGTCCTGTGGATCCCTGTTCGTATACCATTCGGGACACATAGACTTACACGTATAGAACATGTCTATCTTTTGCTTGGTCTTTTCCAGAGAGAATTTGCATCCTCTCAGGAACCGGAGGATTGTCCAGTCATCTGAAGAAAAAGAAAAACTTCTGGAGATTGTGGGTAAGCTAGATCTCTCTCTCTCTCTCTCTCTCTCTCTCTCTCTCTCTCTCTCTCTCTCTGACAATTGCACTGGCAATTGCATAGCAAGGAACGATCCTAAAATTAGTTTTAAAAGACTAGCTAGCGTTTAATAGCTGAACAGAACTCATACATTTCACCTCTTTTGAAGGTAAATTCCTATCTTCTTTGGAGATGAGAACCAAATTTTCGTCTCTTCTCCCCCCCCCCCCCCAAAACCCACTGCATTTTTTAGGACCGATATATATTGATGTTTTTGTCCCTGTGATTTTTTAACTTGAAGTGACCTTGTCCAGGCTGCATACTTTACTGTTCTGACAGTATCTCAGAAGCTCTGACTATAGGTGAACGGGGTTGCAATTGCATACTATGCATTGGTGACTAAAATCTAAGGCCAAATTTTCGATTTCATAACTAAGGTCCGATTTTATCTTGTTTTGGCAGTATAACAACTCCCATGACAAAATACCATAGTACTCTGACTGCGTGATGATAGATTGCTTGTATACCAACTATTTTGTCTGCTTAACAAACAGATCTGACTGTATAATTCTGTAAGCTATTTATTAGTGTGAGTGGAGTGAGAACATTGCAAGAAGGTATCTCTTTCAATGAAAAGGACTACTCTATTGAAGAATCTCTTTTGAGTTTCGGCAAAATATCCTGGAAGAAGTGAAATCAGTACAGTTTTACTCCTATTTAGTTGAGCATCCTTGTTAGGTCTCACTGTACACCCAAATATCCCAGAATGTCCCAAAACCGACTTTTTTAGAATGTCCTTGAATTTCCACAGCGAGAGCCGGCTGAGCAGGAAAAATTATATCTTAATAATCTGCTTCAAGTCAACCTAATATTTACATCGCCTATTTTTACTTTTTTTTTTTTTTACATGGGCAGTCTGATAGAATAGTTTTCTTTGATGCGACCAAATTTCCATAAGAAAACAAGGGCCGCATTTTTTCAAAGTAATTTATACATTTTTTTGTCTTGAAAGAGAATCAAAAAGCATTATAAAACGCTGGATTTGTATAACCCAAGGATGGGCGCAGTTGACCCTTTTGTACAAGTCTAATTAAATGTTCACATTACAACTCGTAAAGTTGTAATAATATTAATAATAATAATAATAATAATAATAATAATAATAATAATAAAACAGTAGCCAGAAATCAGCTTATCAGGGGCACAGAGAGGCACAAAGGTTTGCCTTTCTGATAAGCGACAAAATTTGCGTAGTAAGAACGACTGAGGTATAGCGAACACTTGAAGACTCAGGGTACCCTAAGGCCAAAAGCAGTTCCAGGAAATATCCAACCGTAAAAATATCTCTTTTAATTAGTTCACCATTGATCTGACAAGCTGAAGTCTGATAAATTGAGGGGCTATTGTGATCATATTATTATAAAAAAAATGTCCTTACAAAGACAACTGCTCGTGGATAAATTTACCTCTGTGAGATCTTATCATATAAAAAAAAAGCCAACACTATCAGAACTTATACAACTATCTCCGATAACATGGCAACAATGTGTAACGTACCCAGGCACGCATGACCACATAAGAGATAAGAATGAGCTGATAACGGGCCTTGTCAGGAGCAGAGACCAAAATCCAATGGAGGAATTGAGGTAATTATAGCTTTCTAATTTTATAGAATAGTCCTGCTCATTTTCAGCTTGAAAACTACATTTCAAGGATGGCAGAAAGCGTGTTTTGCCGCAGAGTTCGTAAAACATTACATCTGGCAGTTATAAACTTTCAAGAGTGCAGTACAGTAGTTCGTTTTCTATCTTTGTATTGCATGTATTTTTCTGTGCCAGATTTTCCTGCTGAAAGCAAATTCTGCTGAGTGACAGACCAAAATAGACGCGGACCACTTTTCAGTAATTATCGTTCAGAAGTGCTGTTTTTAAATAGATTTATATTCGAAAGTTTCTGAGACCTAGATAGTGACTGTAATGACATTTTAATGATTAAGATAAGAAAAACAATTATCTTTGGTCGTCTGTGAAATACTCTTAAGAGTTTAGCACGTTTTGGTTGCCCAGGTATACTTTGCAGTTTACTATAAATGTTTAAGATTACGTACCCTTTTGCTTATGTATTGCACATGAAAGAAATCAAACTATCTTTTATGCTTATTACAAAAAATCCTTGGTCTTTAAGTAGCATAGATAATAACATGATGTCCTGTCATCCAGTAGCTGAGATATCAGATGTATATATTTAACACAAGATATCATGTACTTATGTAATCGGTTGCCATAATGATCAGATTTCGTGTAAAAATATTTTTAATTTCTTTTTACTCTTCGCTTGTTGTTTTGGTTTGAAATTTTAAAGAGCAGAAAAGGAAGTTAGTATAACTGACCAAATATAATGAGGTTTTATGGTAACAGATTACAAGTTCAAGGTTTTAAAGAGATAATGTAAATTTCACTAAACTTGATAAGTTAGGCGATTTTGCTCCTCATTAGAAAAAACTGTAACAATAGCAGTTATTATGGTTATTGTTGTTGTTGTTATTATTCAAAATGTGCAATATATATATATATATATATATATATATATATATATATATATATATATATATATATATATATATATATATACATATATTACAGTATATGTATAACAATACATACACATATATATGTACATCTATATATACAGTACATACACATACATACATATATATATATATAGATATATAATGAGTGTGTGTGTGATTTTATATATATATATATATATATATATATATATATATATATATATATATATATAATCATGAAAGCTAAGATATTGATAAGCTAAATTATATAAGTCTCAAGAACATTGCTTCTCAAAGGATATTACAACCCCGACTTAAAGCTAGTGCATCAACGCAAAGCATCTTAATAACAGAATTATGACAACGGATAACAGTCGGTATTCCAAAATTTACACTTGACAACTATTATTATTGTTATTTTTATCATTATTCAGAAGATGAAACCTATTCATATGGAACAAGTCCACCAAAGGGGCCAATGACTTGAAATTCAAGCGTCCAAAGAATATTATGTTGTTCATTCGAAAGAAGAAACAGAAAGTGATGTTAAATACTAACAAGTAAAACAATGCGCCAAAGTTTCTTCGGCGCAATCGAGTATTCTGCCCAGCCGCTACAGCGTATAATCAAGGTCACCGAAAATAGATCTATCTTTCGGTGGTCTCGGTATCATGCTGTATGAGCCATAGCCGATGAAACTTTGGCCACGGCCTGGTGGTTGCCTATCCTATATCGTTGCCAGATGCACGATTATGGCTGATTTTAAACTTAAATAAAATAAAAATGATCGAGGATAGAGGGCTGCAATTTCGTATGTTTGATGATTGGAGGGTGGCTGATCAACATACTACCAATTTGCAGCCCTCTAACCTCGGTAGTTTTTAAGATCTGAGAGCGGAGAGAAAAATTGCGGACGGAATAAAGTGCGGACGGACAGACAAAACCGGCACAATAGTTTTCCTGTACAGAAAACTAAAAAGTTATATTAAAAAACTAATCGAATTTCCACCCACCTGTCCTGGCTTTGATGTGAGGTTGTTTCTTGAGCCAGTCTCTGATGTGCTGGATGTCTGCAGCTCTTCTTTCAGGGTCCTCGTTGAGCTCATCTTTAGCTCTCTGAATGAGCTCTGGACTCAGGTTGCACACGTATTCTCCGCCCATTCTGAAAAGACAATACAATTCACGGTGTTAATATAGTGCAAAATCATTATTGTAATATGTTAATATTAAGACCATAGTAAGAAAAATTGTACCTTTTATCTGAATAGAATTGTGGCTAAACCACACTTTACATTACTCTTACTAATACTGTACTTAACTTTCTAAACTATTCCCTACCACGGTTACTTAGCCAACTGCCCTCATTCTTCTTTCACCCATCTTACCTATCAGCTAAAAAAAAAAATTGCGGTTGAACAATTTTCAGTACCTTGACAGTGTCAGCTAAACCTATTTGGGAGAAGCGGAGAAAGTTGAAATGTCGATTAGCATTACCAAATAAGCAGAGTAACAAGCCCTCTTGTGGGCCATTAGCTCTTTCCTTGATAACATCAAAAACTGCTAAATGGTAAGATTTATTACAGTTATTAAGAAAAGCCACCATCAGTAATCTAACTTCCATCAAACTGAGGGAAGGCTGACTTGCCTGACATTCTTACTTCTACCTCCTTATATGTTTGGGGATAAATAAGGCTTGTTGTTTATGTTCTTTTCAAGCTTGATGAGTCACAGAGAAAACTGGAACAGTTCGCGTGGAAGACAACAGTTTTCGAAACTCTGTTTCATTTCTTTAATATTTTGGTTGCTAATAATTGCGATATGATTTTCAGTATCATGTAAATGAAGAACACTGGTAATCACTGATTTTCTCAGATGATTGTAATGAAAATTACAACCCTACAGAGAAATTCATTGCACTACCTAACCTCAAGATGCGCATGTAATGTCAATCAAGTAATGTAATTGCTAGAAGTGACAATATTTACTTCTTATCAGAACTCACATGGAAGGGAGATCCATAAATAGACATAAGTAAGTGGGAAGAAGACATGCCCATTTTTTTAAAGTTTGGATCCATAACAGTAATGCTCTGGTTTCCTCAGTTGCCCCCAGCCATCAATGCAGATGATATTTAACTCAAGATGAAAGATTTTTTCCTCAAAATAAACCTCACACGTATTCCTGCGTAATACGTCACATCATCGGTAGCTTTATGTAGTTTACGACTATGGTTATGTTAACGTAATCACAAGCTGTATGCTGTGAGAACAGCATTCAGCATTTATGTAAGCCACCGTCCATGTCAAAAATAACGAATTCATCACACAAGAACCAAGAATAATTGTTCAGTTGAGCCCTAGAGGAGAATGTCAACAACCACAAAATTACACAAGCATTTCTATTAGCAGAAATTTTCCTAACTGAAAAACACGAGGAAGAGGTCCCACCTGTTTGCCTGTACGAAGACTGTGACAAAGAGAGAGAGAGAGAGAGGAGTCTCCCAAAAAAAGAACTAACTGACCGAAGTTTGTGGCGCTAAACAAACATCTTTTTATACGCCCATGCTCCCTAACCACTTCTGGCCTTTGTTTGTACCGTTTTGTTTCAGTCGTTTCCCATTTGATTTCGTCAGAACAGCGTTATTATTACAGTATTCGTGGTAGCCAGCAGTAACTGAAATGGGACAAGTGGTCTGGTAAATCTTTGCGAAGTCTGTTAGGCCTACATGATAGTCTGAGGAGGTTTGGTGGTTTCCCTCCGCTAGGGTAAATCTTGTTAGTTCCCTTCGAAATGAAAGTAGACTGAAAAATAATGCCGTGAGCGAAATTCAATGACTAGACTACGAGGCCATCAGAAAATAATCATAGATAAGAGTTATCTACATCTGTCTCTAAGCCGCTTATCTGTGAACGAAGGCTGATAGGAGTCGGGGGATGAAAAAAGGGGTTTGTGTGTAAATTACCTAAAGTCAAGAGAAATTTACGACGTTTCCCAGTGGCGTAAAGATTCAGTAATATTTATTAATATCTTCAAAAGATTTAGCTCCCCCTCGAGTACCTTCCAAAAATTTTCATTATCATTGAATCTTAGAGCTGTTGTAACCGCAGGATTTTATACTATAGATAGATATACCTTTAGCAGACATGAATAATGAATGCCGAGTCACCATGATATTTAGAACAGTACATTTATCTCTCTCTCTGACTGTCTACTGGTCTCGTGGCGCCAGGCTCTCAAACTGAGGGACCTGTGTTCGATTCCCGACAAGGGCTAGGAGGGACCAGTGGGCGCATTCGCCAAAATCCAGGATGCTTCGTTGATCTTATGATAGAGTGATTTACCTTAGTTGTTAGTCGACTGTTGGGAGTCGTAGCTATGGTTTGGGCGGGGTAGGGGTGGGTGGGAGGCGGGTTGCAGGGCGAGAAAATCTTAGACGAAAGCGTCCACTTCCGTCTAAATGTATACCATCAAAATAGGGGAGACCTTTGAGGAGACAAAATATATATATATATATATATATATATATATATATATATATATATATATATATATATATAATGTATGTATTCTCAGTATATACTTATACATATACAGTATATATAGTATATATAATTATAATATGTATGTTTTATATATATATATATATATATATATATTATATATATATGATTATATAATATATATATATATATATATATATATATATATATATATATATTATATATATATATATACACACACGTGTGCGTGTGTATTACTGTTGTGTTCAGCGATAACAGCATAAAAATTCCACTGAATAGTTAGGTGCCAAAGTACAAAACGCCGTCGAGAGGGTAAGGATCACTAATGAACACTGACTAGCAATATCCTAATTCCTTATTAACCCACAAAATTGGGCTATGTTTTATCCCGAAATGAAACAACCTATCAATGGAATTTTATGAAAATTTTGTGACATTCTAGGTAATCTTGTTACAGTTAACTGCGGAAAGAAATATGCTTATATTTGGCGATTTTAATAACAAATTCCTGTATTGATTGGTACTAGTTCAACAATTCATTATTGAGTTACTTTGTCGCTGATATACTCTCTATTGATTACTTTTGTTTGTAACTCAATAACAAATTCCTGTGGTGATTGGTACTAGTTCATCAATTCATTATTGAGTTACTTGTCACTGATATACTCTCTGCTGATTACTTTCGTTTATAACTGGTTGGGTTATCAGAATGATGCTTCAGTACATAGAGTCTGGGAGACAAGGAAAACCATGTGTTTAAATAAGTTTTAGCCACAAATAGAAAGAGATATATTAAAGGAAATATGAGCAGCATTACAACAACAAATGTAAAGCTGTCATCACTACAGTTGATGAAAGTAGTGTTTAAAACATTCAAAAGTACAAACGTAGTTCATCATCACTCAAAGACTTTACCTTAAAAAAAAAAAAAACCTTCTGCAGAGCACATTTAAGACGTAAAAGATAGAGTCTATCTAAAGGAAAGCAGCATTTTCGACACTGGTCTTATCACTGAATTCCGCAAGTTGTCAGGAACCTGCCTCAGGAAATATTGAAAATTCTCTGTTCCTGGCTGTCTCTGGAGAGTGTGCAGTGGTGATTAAATTAGGTGATTTAAATGCAATTCTGCCCCAGATGGAAAACAGCAGTATCTGCTGAATTTTCGAAATTGAGATATGCCACCTAGTGTGCTCATGAAACGCTAATACAAAAGTTACTGCAGTTTCAGAATGATCCTTCAGTGATTTATTTAGGGGGTACCATTTGCAGTATCTGCAAAATCAGTAGTAAGGCAAGGGAAAACTGCAGTAACTACTATTTTTCTCAGTTTTGTATTTTTGCAGATTCTGCAGTCTTCCATTTTAGGGCAGAATGGTATTTGCTAGGGATTGAAGGCCTAAAATAAGTGCGTCTTCATATCCAATATCGAGAGTACGTGCATGATTGAAGTGATTGGTGTACTGTCTGTGGGAGGAGTTTGATATGCTGCTGATGAATCTTCTGTATGGGTGTATGAAGCAGCTACCAGTGTGGCAGATTTTTTACTATTGTTTACTTACTGAAGCAACCCAAGTCACTGGGAATTATTTGATGTTTTTATTATATAATATATATATATATTATATATATATATTATATATATATATATATATATATATATATATATATATATATATATATATATATGGTTTAAGTATATATAGATACCTAGATAGATAGTGTATTTGTAAATTGGGATGCATGTGACAGGGACTGGTACCATGGTTTTCTTTGACGCCACCCCCATTAGGGGAAATAGCCCCTTATATATATATATATATATATATATATATATATATATATATATATATATATATATAGATATATATATATATATATATATATATATATATATATATATATATATATATATATATATATATATATATATATATATATATATATATATATATATATATATATATATATATATATATATATATATATATATATATATATATAGTGCGTGTGTATATATGTATTATAATAATCAATCAGTCCTTGTCTCTTTCGTGTCATTAGATCCCCTGACTCTCAGCTGAACCTTCATTTCCCTTTGCTGGGGAGCCCATACACTATCTCCTTCCTATATCCTACCAATAAACCCCTCCTGGAGGTCATCCCCAAACCGTGTAACCCCCATCGATACCTCCCTGGCACTACCAAAGGGCTTTTCCACAGGATATAACTTCTCGTCTGAAAATACCTTCAGTCTTTGACTAGTTTCCGCGTTGGGAAGGCACGGCGTCTGGCGAAAAGTCTTCCGTTTGCTGGATCTTCAATCTGAATTATTTTGTCTTGGTTGTTTTGAAAAATTTTCATACTTCTTCTGGGAAGTGATTTCAAAGGCTACTGTAAGTATGAAAACGCAGTTCGGTAAAATTTCTTTCATTTTCATCTGTGTTATTATTTTTACTGTTTTCAGTGCTTTTGTTGTCATATATTCCAGTTATGTCAGACTTCAAAAATTTGTTCGGAAATGGTCAAAGACGCTTTAATTAACCAACGGAGTTCAGCATTTTAACGTAACCAGCCAGTCAAATAGACCAGCCTAAATGTTCCTCATCTTTTGCTACAGTGTTGTAGCAAATGTGCATTTGCAGTTTCTTTTAGCCTTACTTAGAACAGGTGGTCGTTCGCACTATGCTCCTAAGTTTTGTTGAAAGAATTAGCCGTTTTTATTCTCTTTTGATGGGAAAGAACGGCCAGTCATCGGCCCAAGCTTCCAGTTTTATTAGTTCGTGGTACTTGCTTGAGTATATATATATATATATATATATATATATATATATATATATATATATATATATATATATATATATATATATATATATAGTATATATATATATATATATATATATATATATATATATATATATATATATATATATATATATATCTCATAGCAGTTATACCTTCATTTCTCTCTCATGCAGCTGAAGTTAATTACACAAGTATAAGGAAAACATTTCCTGGATCTTCAAAAATATATTTTTCTTTTCACTAGAAGCGTGGAAATATAATGGAATCTAGTCCTTTAAGATGAAGCTAGATAATGCTTAACTACAAAGATCTTGACCTTCAAAGCACTTAGCTCTTCAAATCGTTGCTCAAGATACGACAGACATAAACTATTTCCTCCCTCGTAGGGGGGCAGTGCCGTAGTGTACCTCACGTGGTGCACTGTAGGCATTACTTAATGGTCTTTGCAGCGTCCCTTCGGCTCCTAGCTGCAATCTCTTTCATTCCTTTTGCTGTACCTCCGTTCATAATCTTTCTTCCATGGGACTTTCCACCCTATCTAACAATTGTTTCATAGTGCAACTGCGAGTTTTTCCTCATATTACACCTTTCAGACCTTCTTACTGTCAATGTCCCTTTCAGTGTTGAATGATCTCATAGGTCCCAGCGCTTGGCCTTTGGCCTAAATTCTATATTCTGTTCTATTCTAAACTATTTCCTCTACTTTCCAGAAACAGACCGATTTTCCATGCACCTGTGAACACGGAGAAGACCCCCCGAAGAAAATGATAGCTGACGACGAAGGAGAGACTCAATCTGGAGCCTCCGGCAGCAGCCTGGAAGAGATAACCCTAGTGTCCATACGGTATGGATGGTTCTATTTTAATCCAGTGTCCAAAAACGGAAGGGCATTGCATCTTCTGCAGGTAAGGACTTTTGTAAATCCTCCCGTGCCAAAGACTGTGGTTTGTATGTTTGTGTATTTTAAGTTATCGTTTTCTTATTAATTACCAAGAATTTTTTCCATGGAATTGACACGTTTGTCTTACAGAGCTTTAGGGTCACCTAGGGAGACAGCTAAAAAGTTATCATCACTGTAAAAGTTGAAGAAAGTTTCAGTGTTACTTTCAAAATTATAGTAAGCGACGTACAACGTAAAGGCACCCATCATTTAATATTTATACAAATGCAAATTGTTGAAAAATCATCAATAGCGCCGGCGTAACTGTAATCTCAAAGAGTGGTACAACAGTTACTAATGATAATAACAAAGTTGTAAAAATTTCAAGAAGAATCAATACCTTATTCACTAGACGTAAAGCATTTAACCATTCGTCCCAATTCAGGATCGTTACAATTTGCAGAATGTTCAGAATTATCATTACACAGCAGTCTATGGCTGCAGAATGTTGCAAAAACCTAGATATAACTGCAGAAAGTTGCTAGAACGTTGTTATAAAATTTCAGAACACCAGAGAACCTCCTAACTAACCAGCGTCATTGTTGCCAACAGATGCTGGTTCTCCCTTTCATCCCAATCATTGCTCTGCTGACACAAAACTTCATGGTGATGAACAAGGCTTTCAACTACAGGGATGAAATCACCGCAATTGCTAACCAGGTTTGCCTTCGAAGTCACCTCTAACATTCCTTTCTTAGATAATCTTTAAACATTATTTTTACGTTAAGAATAAATTTATTTGCCTACCACAATGCGATATTTTTTTTTATTTGAAAGTCGTGAGTTTTTCTTAATTGATTACATTGGAGGAATCACAAGCATTTTTTGTTTTTGTAAAAATGGAAGGCCTTTCAAGTTCTGGAAGCTGTGAAGAGTTTAGGGAAGGTTTAAAATGTTTTTCTGCAACTTTGAAACCATTTCTTTATTACTCTCTTCAATATTGAAGAGAAAGGTTTTCAAGAAACCATTTCTTTATTATTCTCTTCAATATTTAAGACAAAGGTTTTCAAGATAGCAGTAACATTTTCGGACTTGGTAACTTCATGACGAACTGACTTGAATGAAACGGAAAAAAGGTAATCATGACGAACTGACTTGAATGAAACTGCGGAAAAAAGGATATTAGAAAACGGAAAGAAAATTCTGCTGAGAAATTGATATTTTTCTCAAGTGTTCAATGTTGTCTTTTTAGGTACAAGACACAGTCGACATTGGTCAGGTGCTCAGAGCTTTGCAGATGGAGAGAGCTGAAGTTGCCTATTACGTTCTTTCTAATGCCTCTGCTGCCCTGAGGTTAGTATGCAAAGCTGGGTTAATAGTATTGTTTTTAATTTTTAGTTCCATAAATTAATTCATTTTCCATCTGATATTTTTCTATAAAACATGACAGCTTTGGTTTTTTCTACAGAAAGTTAGAAATCTACTGAATAAGCCCATGTGTCTGCTTTTTCGGTGCTAAATTAACTATGTCGGGCTTGTCTTAGGTTTGAGGTAGATAATGTATTGCAAAATCATCCAAGTATAAACTGTTTTCAGTTTCACTTATTAATTGGTTTGTGATCTTATTGATTATTAGTAGGAATAGCGCAATGCTGAACGTTTCATTTTTTCTAATGCATGAATGAATGGTTCAATGTGTATCATTTAGTATGTAAAGAACATTTAAATTCAGCTAGATATAAATAAAATAATCCCAGATAATGTTCCATTTATTTTAGCACGTATTAATTTAAAGATGAATAGTCAGTGTGGACGAATGGAAATTTCATTTAGCTTGGAAATCACCAAAATGCACAACGTTTCTTAGCATAACTTCTCGACCTTCTTGCCTCTCCATAGGGGTGGGGGGCTAGTGCCATCAGCGCACCTCACGCGGTGCGCTATAGGCATTGCTTAAGGTTCTTTGCAGCGTCCCTTCGGCCCCTAGCTGCAGCCCCTTTCATTCCTTTTACTCTACCTCTTCCATTCATATTCTCTCTCTTCCATCTTGCTATCCACCCTCTCCTAACAATTGTTTCATAGTGCAACTGCGAGGTTTTCCTCCCGTCACACCCTTCAGACCTACTCTACTCTCAATTTTCCTTTCAGCGCTGATTGACCTCATCACAGGTCCTAGCACTTGGCCTTTGGCCGAAATTCTGCATTCCATTTCATTCCATTCTTCTTGCCTTCCCAGAATGAATCTCAGCTCTGTCTTTGACCGAACCGACCGCAAGATCGAGAGTGTCGTCCGCTGGCCCGAACTCGACGTGGCTAACACCCCCAGGGGCAAGATGTTCAAGTCCCGGGTTCGGTTTCAGATTCGTTTGGAGGACTTCAGGTGAGTTCTGTCCCCTTGACTGAGGTCTGTCTCGTTTGGGTTATTAGCTAATTGTCTCTTGTCCTGGTACCCACTGTATTGCATATATATATATATATATTATAATATATATATATATATATATATATATATATATATATATATATATATATATATATATATATATATTTATCACATCACCGTGATTCATATTCAATCAGAATTCCTTTAATATATTCGCTCTCCTCGGAAATAATATATTTTCATATATGTTACCGAAGGGGGAATTTTTAGATTCAGGACTACAGGGACGCACTATATATTTTTAGTTGATAATAATCCACCGTCCCGTGGGTCGCTGGTTCGACCCCACGGGACGGTGGACTTATTATCAACTCCTCCCCTTCGGTAACATATATTATATGGATATAAAAGGACGTTAGTATGATTATATATATATATATATATATATATATATATATATATATATATATATATATATATATATATATATATATATATATTATATACAGTTATATACATAATTTATTTATTACATGCATTTATTTATTGCTCTAGCAGCTGCATAATATATCGTCTGTTCAGGACATGCATTTTGCTGGCAGGTAGCCTTTACAAAAAGATCAGTTCAATAGCGTAACAGCTAGCGTGGCTTGTGCAATCTCTTGTGAAGAGCTTTTCTGTCTTATTGATTTTCGTCACTTTCCTTGTGGAATCCAGCGTTTCTCTTGATATCTCTAAGGTATTATAGAATAACTGGACAGTCTGGTATAAATGCCTGTTAACCACATTTCCTGCTTTTGATTTCACATTGTTTATATACAGACTGTTTTGTAGTTTATTTAACAATATTTTATTTGATGATAGAGATAGCCTCCACTTTGAGGCTTTGAACTGCTGACCTGTTATTTGCCAGTCCATCACTATATCCATTCAGTCACAGGGAATAAAAGGAGTAAAACCAGAATTGTTGAATCACTGCAGGTTTGCTGTACCATATCTTTGGTTTTACCCGCTCACTGCCCCACCTTCAGTGAATAGATATACTCTGTTCTAATATTACAATCTACAATTGCGTTGGAATATCGAAAAACTCCAGGCTACAAACATCTTTCCTTTAGTTTTTGTATAAAGACTTTTTTTCGTTGCGTGTGCAGTAGATGGTAAGTAGGGGGACAGGCTGTAGTAAGTTAAGTTATCATACATGTTTTTAACATGCTTGTCTTGTAAGTTAACAACCAGTTGCTTGTCTTGTAAGTTAACAGCCAGTTTCTCAGATCAGTAGTTCCTCGTTGGAAAAGTCGGTAGAGTTCTCGGCTAGCACTTTGCTAGGACCGAGTTCGAGTCTCCAGCCGGCCAATGAAGAATTAGAGGAATTTATTTCTGTTGATAGAAATTCATTTCTCGGTATAATGTGGTTCGGATTCCACAATAAGCTAGGTCCCGTTGCTAGGTAGCCAGTTGGTTCTTAGCCACGTAAAGTAAGTCTAATCCTTCGGGCCAGCCCTAGAAGAGCTGTTGATCAGCTCAGTGGTCTGGTTAAACTAAGGTAAACTTAACTTTTCTTCTCAGATCGGTAAGGTAGAGAGTAATAAAGCATTCCGTCCCACTACAAGAAATGGAGAAACAAATCCAAAGTTATTTAAATATACAAACATATTGAAAAATAAAGCTATACAGAGAGTTTTCGAAAATCTGTACGATTGGAAATGGGAATCGTACAGATTTTCCAAAGCTCTTGTGTAGCTTTAATTTTGAATATGTTTGTACGGATACATAACTGATGATTTTTTTTCTTCCATTTTAATACTCATGCCACTATGAGTGATTCTTAACTGAAAGGAACCCATAAACCAAGAAATGGGACGTGGTTTCGACCGGGACATCTATAAAGAACGGAGGAGGATCCGTGAAGGGAACCCGATTAGGTAGTACTAAAATAAGAAATAAGGGAAAGAGTCGATTCCCAGATTCTCCGAAATACGATTTCTGATGAGACAGACAGCCGTAAGAGGATTATTAGACTTCCAGTGACCTTCAGTAATGATTAGGTTGGTAAGATGGTCGCGTGACATTGCGAAAGAAAGGTAAAGGTCAGTTATTCGTAATTAAATGATAGGGCTCTCTCTCTCTCTCTCTCTCTCTCTCTCTCTCTCTCTCTCTCTCTCTCTCTCTCTCTCTCTCTCTCATTTGGGTACTTGTTAGAGTCGAGACTAAAAAGAAGAAAAGGGAAATGTTATTTGGAAATTAAGAAAGCTGTTAGAATTGACGAAAAAGAAAGCTGTATGGAAGTTTTAGAACTAAATTAAAACCAGAACAGAATAAAAAAAAAATTAATCTGTATAGGCGCCATTGTAAATCGAGTTGGATAAGTAATATAAGTTAGGAAATATCTTTGGAAACCAACTACTATATTGTAATAGGATAAAATGTCAGAACTCCCTCGCAGTGGACCCTTCATTTTCATTCATGGAATGGTCCACTGGTGCAGTGGTTAGTGTCGTGGCACACCACTCAGATGTCATGGGTTCGCGTCTCCCCCAGGGCGGTGAAAAGTCACTGGCTCTGTATCATGATCAATTACTGCTGCAGTGTGGGGTCTGCGGTGGGTGGTTGAAACCAACATTCTCTGGAAGCTTGAATTTCAAGTCAGTGGTCCCTTTGGTGTGCTTGTTCCATGCGAATAGGTTTCATCTACTGAAATAATAATAATAATAATAATAATAATAATAATAATAATAATAATAATAATAATGGAGCTTAATCTCTTTTGCATTGTGTGTTTGCTCCACCACGTCAAACAAAATGTCTTATTCGATTTTTTTTACTTCTATCCATAACCCTGTGGTTTAAACCATAGTCGGAAGACATCCTGTTTGTTCATATTTTTATGCTCAAAGGTCTGGATATTTTCTCTGGACCTTGATGTGCTCTAGAGACACTAGGTATAGGGCTAGTTTAAAGCACTATGCGCCATTTCCTATGGTTTTCTAACTTAAATTGTTGATTATTTATGTATATGTTTACCTGCCTGTTAGTTTACTTGCACTTATGTTATTTTCTTCCCTTTGTTTTCTTATTTTTTTAACCCATTGATGTTCGATTACTTGGGCGTTTACTGTACAAGTGAATGGCTTTGCAAGCTTGGTCGTTACGAAAAAATGAGAATAATAATGACCATCTTGAGGATCTTAGCTGTTGTTCTATTTTATAAAATGGGCAAGTTTTTTGGTATTTCGAAATCAAAGTTTCGTTACTTTTCTCGGGCCAATTTAGTTGTTAATGCTACGTTTTTTTTTTTTTTGTCATCTCGGTTTGCTGGAGCGGGTTGATAGGTCTACGTCATCCGTTTTAAGGAGCCCTTTGTGCATGGACTCATGTCGGCATAAGACAGGCTTAACCAACTAGTCTAAACTAACCAAACCAACCAGTCTTTGTAGTTTCATTAAGGAGGTGAATTAGATTTCAGATCTGTGTAAGAAATCATGAACTTATTATTATGCAAATAATATGTTTTTCAGGGATTCAATAGACCCGTATGAAACCAAAATCACCAAAGTGGTCTGGTGGTACAACAACGCAAACTCCATCTTGCTGAACGTTCTAGTATCTCGGATTAACGACGCAGATGCTTCGAACATGTGGAGGTGAGTATTAATAAGGGTCTCAGGAAGCCGTTTCGAATCAGTCAGGATCGTCCTTTCATTAATAACAATGTGGAAGCATATGGCTTTTTGCATATTTTTGAAATTTCACTATTCACTCATCATTTAGTCCCAGTGCTTAAACCTATGGCTTAGACCTGGTACTCCATTTCATTTTAATCCTTCGGGCCAGCCCTATAAGAGCTGTTAATCAGCTCAGTGGTCTGGCTAAACTGTTGTATGATAATAATAATCGTTATTTTAGACCAGTGACCTAGATAATTATGCCATAAGTTTTACATACCAGTAATTTCTTTGACTGAGTTGACATAATTTAGCTTCCCCCACCCCTTAAGGTGGCTCAAACTCCTCTCCTGTGTTCTCAGGTGGTTTGAGTACCAGCAGAACTACTAGATGTGTCTGCTAGGCCATTTCTGACACCCCTATGTACCGTTTCCATACTTGCCTTACGATCAGCCTGAGAGTGCCATTATTCGTAGCGTCCATTTATTTATTTATTTATATATGTATTATTTATTATTTTTTCCATTGCATTGTCCTTCCATTTTTATATACCTTTTTTGTTTTTTGGTCATGTGTCTAGTTTCCACAACACAAGGATGAACATGGAATCTTCCTCACTATTATACAGATGCCTGGAACTCTTTGATGGACTTATAAGAACCTTTTATCGTAAGGCAGTTGGCAGAGACTGACGCAAGGTTTCACTAGCCAAAATTACTGTATATACCATTACCTCAGAGTAAACTCTTTCGTAAAGTTTTATCTAGTCAGTTGCAATAGTGGGCCCAGAATAACATTTCACATTTTGGCACCAAAAATGCATAAATTCAAACCCAGTAGATTGTAACAACCCTTTGGAATTCAGATTACATTTCCCTGAATAATCTCCTCAACAGGACGCTGGTGGCTTACAAGAACCTCATCAGGGCAGAGGAGCATTTTGGAATTGCCATGGTGTACGGGTCGGCCTATTATCTCCGAGGGGTCATGGATTCTTCGACGTATTTAGCCTGGGTAGAAGCCAACTCGCTGGCCTGGTCTTGGCTTAACCAAACGCTGGCTTTATCCCCCACTGTAGAGGAAAGGTTGAACAGGCTTGGGATCTATGATGCTGATATGGAGGATATTGCAGAAATGTGAGGTGGAGGCGGATGTTCTTAAAAACCTTAGACTTATGGCGTTGTTTGCAAAGATATTTCTAGTGGGTTCCATATAAAAACTTGCATTCCTTTCCTTTCAATGTTTGCATTATCCCAGAGCGGTTCTACCCGTTGGAATGTTATTTACAATGTGCTGATTTATTTTGCATTCCAGAGAAGAAATAATCAACAACCAGCCTCGGAACAGCTCTCTTGAAGCTGCTAACAACTTCTTGCAGGAGACTGCATCCTTTCTGGATTCTGTCCGGGAGGTTGAATCGACTCTTGTCGTAGATATCAGGTAAACTGGAAGTCTGTGTATTTTGTGTATTCAGTCCAAGTATACACTGTAATCAGTCGTCATATACAATATCAATTATTGTGTACTTCCAGATTTTGCATTCAAAGGAGGACAATAAATATTATTGTGATATTATATTTACACTACAACCTATCTTGATAATGTCTGTTTAATTTTGTTCATTATATTTCATTGAAAAATATATCCTATTTAGATCAAGTATAGATGAGTGAATACGTTATGGTTCTGACTATACTGAGGCCTTTGCCCAGTAATGATATGCCAGATATTTAATTATGACACTGAAATATTTCAATTAAAAACTCACACGGTTTCATTACATCACCCTCCTTCATTATTTTCTGCACTGACAGAATCACAGGTAATTCAGCTTAAATAAGTGCGGCTGACTGGGCATTAGCAATGGGCCAATAAAGAAAATACTTAGAACTAAGAGGTCTTGTTATTGTTTCAGGAACAAAATCGCAGAGGACCTGGACAGAGCAGACCGCCAGTACACTTTAGCCCTGGTGGTGTTGGTAGTGGTCCTCGTCATTTCCCCAATCATTATTCTCCTGGTTCGGAAGGCTACAGGACTCGTACATGTTAGTTACAAGTTCTAAATGGATTTACTCGTGTAGTCTGTGATTCAATATGTAGGTTTTCAAAAAAAGAAAGCGACATTCCGTCAGGTGGAAGTAGGACCCAGCTCAGATAATTATACTCTGATTAAGGTCTCAGCATGAGATACAAGGACACTGCTCTTCTGTTGTCGTGGTTTATCAAGCTAGTAAAAGGGGTGGCTCCACTGTGAAAAGAGTAAGGTGCAAAAGAATCAAGTGTTTTTAATCTCTTTGCAAATCTATTCTTCGTTATTTTTTTCAACTAGTGAACCTTATAGGCCTTAACCTGTCTTAACTCACTAACTTTTAGGGTTTCAGTAATGACTTTAAATTCAATTTTTTTTTTTTTTTTTTTAAGGGGAACTGGAGATTCCAACTGCCAGTGTTCATAGATGTTGTTCATTGATGGTTACTGGTTCGAGAGAAGGACGGTAGCAACCGCTTGGGCCTGCTGAGATGATGAAGTTGCAATCATACCATAAGCAGTAATGCTTCATGAAGCCTTATAATTCCAATCAGTGCAGGATCCCTTATGCCATCATTAAGACAATTTCCCTGAGAAGCGTGATTTTATTGAGCTCTTTATTCTAATTTTCGAGGCCCTGACTGATGAGATGATTCTTGTAAATTATATATATATATATATATATATATATATATATATATATATATATATATATATATATATATATATACACACACACACACACACACACACATAGTAATTTCACGGATTTAAAGCTGCTTCAAATTCTTGCAACGAAATTCCCCTTCATTCAGGCTGTCCTACATATCTTTGCACCAGTCCTTCCTTATCTCTGAATTAAGTGTCCTACTAGCTCCAGTTTTTAAGGAGTACCTTACAGAGAGAGAGAGAGAGAGAGAGGCAGCACAGCAGAGTTCGAAATGCAAAAACAAAAGGTAACATCATGATGACGATGAACTTTAAAAAAAAAGTGCTGGCCTTTGCTTTTCATAATGAATACTCACTAGTCTGCCGTAAGTAAACGCCTTAAGCTCTACAGAAAATGTAATTTGATGTCAGGGTAACCTTAGAAAAACTGCCAAGTTGTTGCTAGTTCGGAAAGAATTTTCTAATAGTTACAGTATTAGAAATTCGTCTTCAGTTTGCAATTAATTATTATCCTTGATTGTTTCATTTTGACTACCTTTGGTTCCCGGGCTTACTGACCACTGCCGTGCACGCCAAATTCCCAGAGGCTCTTGCAACTTTCAAAGCATTTCAAGTTTTTTGGATGGGGTGTTCTTGTTCCAGAGATGGTCACGGAGGCTTATGTGCCAAAATGGTCCGATATTGTTACCGTTATAAACATAAACTGCTTTTCTGCTTATTTCAGTCTTACGCATCGAATCTGCTTTCGAAGTCGGTTGAGGTAAAACGCGAAAAACGGAAGAGCGACAACCTGCTTTATCAGCTGCTGCCGAGGACTGTTGCTCATTATCTCAAGCAGTCCAAACAGGTAAATAAGAGAGTAGTTAAAGGTTTCTTTTTAAAGAGTATATGATGATTTCTTTCCTACCGTAACACTTGTGAGGTGGTGCATCGAGCTGTCTCAGCTATGGTCCGTAAACAAAGGTTTTGACGTTTTGTTGTGTATTTTGTATTTTGAATTTTATCTCATATGAAGTATGCACCTTTTGATAAAGTAGGTTTACAGTTTCGTCATAGTTAGACCTTAGTACTACATTCTTAATAGATTTGAAACATATCTTTATTTCTGTTTTTTCTTTGCACTTCAAACTTTAGGATAATGAGTCCTCCCTTGTAAAAAAAATGGTAGACTAAGAAATGTCCAAATTTCAGTGGTTTTTCTACTCACGATTTTATATTTGTCTCCAGGTTCCGGCAGAGTTTTTCGAATCGGTCACCATTTACCTCAGTGACATCGTTGGTTTCACAAGGATCTCCTCTGAAAGCAGCCCTTTGCAAGTAAGCATCTTGGAGGGAGATTCGGTGCAACACTTGACTCTAATTTAGGTACCACGCTAGACACTGGATTCCTCTTGGTGTCCATCTGGATACCATTTGGTTATCACATTGACAGTTATCCTTTTGGTAATCTTGATGATATTCATTTATTTTTTATCTTTGGTAATCATTTTGATTTCCTTTATTTTCATTTCCTTATTTGCAGCCATGCTGCAGTCCTCAGGTAAACAAAATATTTTTATTTGGGTGAACTTAATTATGCATTTTCGTAGACATGCTAGTATCCTTTTGAAAACCTATTCATTTCCTTTCTGGTAGCCAAATCAGTACCTATTTGGTGGCTTATTTGGCTGCCTTTTGGTAAACATAACTTCTCGGTTGGCAAACTGCCTTAGGCTTGATAGCCAGGGTGTTCTCTTTTTTGGCAGCCACGTTGGTAGCCACCACGGGTGGCAGAATTGAAGAACCCGACATATACTCATTGCTTTCTTTCATTTAGCCACAAGGCAAGATGACACTTTCTCACAGCGCATATATATAAATATATAATATATATATACATATACAAATGTATATAAAGTATATATATATATATATATATATATATATATATATATATATATATATATATATATATATATATATATATATATATATGTACACACACACGAACTTTCATTCGACAGGTGGTGATGCTCCTCAACACCCTCTACAAGCAGTTCGACACCAACATCGAGAAGTTTGATGTTTACAAGATGGAAACCATTGGAGATGCGTACATGGTGGTGTCGGGACTGCCTAACAGGAACGGTAACTTGTATGAAGTTGCTAAAGGCTTTTTACGATTATAACCTACTATTTGCACCTCCTCTCATATTCTCTTTCTTCCATCTGACTTTGAACCTTCTCTAACAATTGTTTCATGGAGGAACTGCGAGGTTTTCCTCCTGTTACACCTTTCTGACCTTTTTACTGTCAATTACCCTCTCAGTGCTGAATGACCTCATAGATCCCGGTGCTTATATTCTGTTCTATAACCTACTATCTTTATAAATACTACAATTTACTCAGTTATGAAGGCAGTGGTTATGTGCACAAAGTGAGAGAGAGAGAGAGAGAGAGAGAGACGTGACAGCAAATTTCACCCAAATATTCTACCCAAAGCACTCCGTGAAATTGAACAGAGAGAGACCCTCGCAACTGAAATAAGGTCATGAGAGAGAGAGAGAGAGAGAGAGAGAGAGAGAGAGAGAGAGAGGTGGCAATAGCTTCAAGCTAATATTCTGCCCAAAGCACTCCATGAAGCAGAAGCTGAGAGAGAGGTGGCAGTAGATTTCATCAAATATTCCATATTCAAAGCACTCCATGAAACTGAACAGAGAGAGAGAGAGAGAGAGAGAGAGAGAGAGAGAGAGAGAGAGAGAGAGATACTTAAGCAACTATTCCACCCAAAGCACTCCATGCAGCTGAGCAGAGAAAAACTTCCCAACCCAAATGAGGCCATTGACCTTATACTCCCCTTATCCTCCAGGTGACCGCCATGCCTCCGAGGTCGCTGAGATGTCCCTAGTCCTTCTGGACATGGTTTCCAAGTTCGAGCTTCTGCACAAGAAGGGGGAGATGCTGCAAGTGCGCATTGGCATACATT
>NC_089760.1:35820000-35822500 GCF_040412425.1 Macrobrachium rosenbergii | reverse complement strand
TGCTTGGCCTTTGGCCTAAACTCTATACTCCATTCTATATGAATGAATCACTTGTATATTTTTAGCACCCATATTAACTTTTATTGCTCCATCTTTACCTTGTGTAGAACCCAATACTCCTTTTAAGCCATCTGTTATATGCCTGTGCTCTCTTAATTAAAAACCTACCATGTGCTTTCCCTAGAATGCAAAGTAATGCTTTTTCACAGTAGTCCTTAGTCACTATTCTGCCCTAAAATGGAAAACTGCAGTATCTACAAAATTTTCGAAATTGAGATATGCCACCTATTAGGCTCTTGAAACACTAACACACAAGTTACTGCAGTTTCAGAATGATTCTTCAGTGCTTTATTTATGGAGTCCCATTTGCACTGTCTGCAAAATCAGTAATAAGACAAGGGAAACTGCAGTATCTACCACTTTTCTCAGTTTTGTATTTTTTGCAGATACTGCAGTCTTCCATTTTAGGAGAGTATTATCATCTTTACCTTTATTTAGTGGAAAATTCCTCTCGCCCGTTCCTTTAGTCTTTCTCTCGGCCAGATGCATCTTGCACAATATAGCCAGCCACTCAGTTACACTACCGTACTGCAGAAACTCTTAGTTTCTTTCCATACTTCAACCTTTTAATACCATTCATTTTGCCCTTAACATACAGTCACTTCCATGAACATTCTCATGCTAGCAACATTCCGTTCCATTGTTTTTGCACAGCTCAGTCAACTCTCTCTCTCTCTCTCTCTCTCTCTCTCTCTCTCTCTCTCTCTCTCTCTCTCTATATATATATATATATATATATATAATATATATATATATATATATATATATATATATATATATATATATATATATATATATATATATATATATATATATATATATATATGAATATATATATATATATATTAACTTTTATTTATCACATCACCTTGTGTGATTCATATACAATCCTTTTAAGCCATCTGTTACAAACTGTGCCTCTTAATATTCAATTCACTTTACCTAGAGTAATATATTTTCATATATGTTAGTCACGAATTCTGAATTTTAAAATTGATAAAACTGCCGTCCGTGGTCAAACCATTGACGGACGAGGAATCAGGCTCTTGACACAACAACCAGTCGACTGGTTAGAATGTGTCACTTTATTCCTGATTCCCATTTTGCACGTCCGTCGCTGGTCTGACCCCACCACTTTTGAGTTTTGTATTATTTCGACTGGTCTTCCATTTTAGTGTGTCACTGTAGTCCTGATTCCTCGTCCGTCGCTGGTTCGACCCCACGGGACGGTGGACTTATTATCAACTAAAATTACTTCAACCTTAATACCATTATGAAAATATATTATTCTCCGAGGTAGAGTGAATTGGATATTAAAGGACGTTTGTAGCTTTCTGATTATATATATATATATATATATATATATATATATATATATATATATATATATATATGATGTAATTTGTGAGTAAAAAATGTGTGTATATACGTAACATATATATATATATATATATATATATATATATATATATATATATATAATATATATGTATATATATATATACTGCACATATTTAAAATTATACGTATATATATAGATAGATAGACAGATAGCTAGATAGACCGATAGATAGATACGATAAAAATTATCACTGACATCATAATATAAGCTCTTAGATATTCTTTAAAACACAAGAAAAATAATAGAGTTTTCACATTTATAACCTCTAAACGCACTTATTGCATTCTAGTAAAGTCTAAGCTTGCAGCACTTCCTGAATATATTCTACCTACAACTATGCAAGCATGTTTAATGCATTTTTGAGTACTTCACTTATCACTAGGGTTGCATGAGTTAAACACATATTGTATGAGAATTAGCGCTACTGAAGCTAAACGTATTAAGCAACAGAAAGGTATTTATAATATTTTAGTTAACTACATTGTGAAACTAGGGGTAAAAAAAATATTGAGGATTGCAGAGGCGTTTCCTTTAAACCTGAATTTGTCAGCGTTACCAGTCTTACTATATAATTATTATTATTATTATTATTATTATTATTATTATTATTATTATTATTATTATTATTATTATTATTATTATTATTATTATTATTTCAGTAGATGAAACCTATTCACATGGAACAAGCACACCAAAGGGACCATTGACTTGAAATTCAAGCATCCAAAGAATGTTGGTTTCAACCTCCCACCGCAGCAGACTCCACACTGCAGCTGTAACTGATCATGATACAGAGCCAGTGATTTTTCATCGCCCTGGGGAGATGCGAACCCGCGACATCTGAGTGGCATGCCACAACACTAACCACTACACCTGGGCACCAGCATGAACCTAATATACGTTCGGAAATGCAAATACAAATTTGTAAGGGAATTGTTGAGAAGACGACTGTTTATGTAAACAAAGCACAGATTTTGAAACGGGTGAGATGAACTATTTGGGAAGTATACGCTGCATAGGAAGGATTGAAAGGATGGT
>NC_089760.1:35797500-35807500 GCF_040412425.1 Macrobrachium rosenbergii | reverse complement strand
ATTTGAAAAGTTAAATCCAGCGACCATTGGCGTATGACCGAAAGAAACTGTGCTTTAGAAAATATAATTCATTTTTTTCTCTGCTTTTTCTTGTTCCTCGTCTTACCCAAAATCATCAGCGTATTATTCATCTGCGCTCTTTCAGACAGGAATGATACTCATTGAATTATTCGGAGGTATGCTGCAGTCTGTAACTATTATGACAAGTGAACATTTTCTCATGAGTATCCTACTATTGACGAATATTCTTTGGCAAAATTAGGTAAAACTTTTGAGAATTTTCTCTTAATGTAATACGTCATATCTGATATGAAACTTCGTTACTGTGTTTTCCGGAATATTTACAGTTATTATAGTGTACTCTGCAAATGCTCCCAGTGGTATATACAGTATGTTACAGGGAATATGTGAAATCAGGGATTTCACATATTCCCTATCCCAAAAATTTTCTGCTTTTGAATAATCTAAAATTAAGAATCTATAGGACACTGAGAAATTTTCATTTCCCTCGAAACTTAAATACAATAGAGACCAAATGTTGGAGAAAATATTCCCTAAGAAATTCATTACTGTTTCTCTCTACAAAAATTAAGATTCTATATGGCTTACATAATTCCCCCCCGAAGGGGGAAGGAGTTACGGGAAAAGAAAATTATAATAATTATGAAAATACTTGACGAAATTCTATTTGCATTGCAGATCGAACCGAGTGTAAATTGTCATAAGACACGTGTTACTTAATTTCTATGTTAATGAGAACAAACTTTTCATCCAAGTTACATTTACGTAAATGAAGAAGTTTCATAACAAACACTCACAAACACACGTATACACTATATATATATATATATATATATATATATATATATATATATATATATATATATATATTATATATATATATATATATATATACTGTATATATGTATATATATACATATATATATGTATATGTATACATATATATATATATATATATATATATATATATTATTATATATATATATATATATATATATATATATATATATATATATATATATATACATATACATATACATATATATACACCTGTTGCATACCTGGCGATCTGTGACATAAAAATATTATAAAATTAAATGTTATTTTGAGTTCATCTCTCATATCTCTAAAATACTGTATCTCTCTCTCTCTCTCTCTCTCTCTCTCTCTCTCTCTCTCTCTCTCTCTCTCTCTCTCTCTCTTCCCTTTGACAGACTCATATTTGCCTTGGGAAGAGTCCACGGTTATCTCTCTTTTTTTGGTTCCTTAGTAGAAAATTTGGGTGGGATCTGGAAGTCCCGTTTCAGTGATAAAATTGCTGAAGTATCTCTGCTAATCTTGCCAAAACCTCCACTCCCGAACTTTACAGTAGCTCTCTTCACTGGGTGTAGCTGGCCCAGATGGAACAAATGAGAATATTTTAACAACGGCTGCATAACGTCAGCCTCAGATCATCCTAACAGTCACCAGAGAAGACTGTAGACTGACAATTTGGCACACTAACGACCAACGATAGCCTATGGACTGGTTTAAGACTTTATGTAACGCTGACAAAGGAAGCCTGATGTCTCATGACAGGACAGATCAATCAGAAGAACCGTAGATCTAAGGACGATTTCCATCAAGCTAGCTGAATTTTTCAGCGAAACTAGGAGCCAGAACAGGGACAGGAAGGACTGTCCGTGCCACAGCAGAAGTGGCTATCCAAGAGAGCTTCACTTTAAGGAGGCATGGTTAGATATTAGCTGTTGTATACATGGGCCCTCGAAGTTGATACCCTGTCAGGATTGCACAGTGAAGTTGATAAACTTATTAGAGACAAGGCATGTGTGCATTACTGATGACTGCACTTACTAGAACAATAGAATTCAATCTTTTCTCCATAGTGTCTTGAGACTCCGAAAAACCCATTACAACTAAACAGTTGAAGTACTGGGAACACCTGCGGTTCGGGAGTAACGGCTTAGAGCAAGTTCGCCTGTCCATCATCGACAGTCCAGTCCACAGTTTCCAGAGAGAGAGAGAGAGAGAATGAGCTGTCTCTTCTTATGACATTTGACCACGAAGCAGAATCCAGGCGAACGAAGAAGCCAAACATGGATAGAAATCCACTGAACGAGAAATCCGAACGGGTGAACGGAGCGTTGAGACGAAGTTTACTAAATGTCATTATACGTGAATCACAACCGCGTGTTTTTAAATGAGGAAGCCATTTACTCATTTATTATGTACCAATGTGTTTATGTGAATAAGTAAAATCTCTGCACATCTCTTAGCCTTTTCGGTTTATTACTACAAGTCATGACTGGTGTGATTCAGTTTACAGAGGATTGTGTGAAATATTCATTGTAACTTGAAATTAAATCAGAAACGCTATGGTGACTTGAATAAAATTCGTGTGAAGCTGTATTTAGTTGACTGGTTGATACAGTAATTTAGAAGGACATTGTTTATCAAAAAATAGTGTGGATTTTTCCAACCAGTTCAGTTACATATGGTCATTAACTTGCTCTGCAGTTCATAAAATAACTTTTATATATTCACGTCTGTCTATCCTTTGTTTGTTATTAGAAACAAGTCTGTGTGTGCAGTTTTGGCATGTATTGTGTAGTTTTGATAGGTAAATGCATTCATGTGCCTTTTTTTTGGCGTTCATTGGTGGTCATTTTATATACAGTCTATTGGTATGTACTAACACTAATTGACGACAGACCAATGTGCATTTTGATCCTTGTATTACTTTTTATTCTCATATACTTAAAACATCTTTGAAAGCATGTATATAATTCATCATTTACGTAGCCCATACATCTGCTGGCAAAGAAACTATGCTTTCCTAAAATGGAAGACTGTTGTACCTGCCTTACTACTGGTTTTGTAGATACTGCAAATGAGACCCCCTAATTACTCGTGGAAAGCATTGAAGAATCATTCTGAAACTGCAGTAACTTGTGTATTAGCGTTTTACGAGCCCAATAGGTGGCATATCGCAGTTTCGAAAATTTTGCAGATACTCCAGTTTTCCATTTTGGGGCAGAATGGTTTATGTATACTTTGTATAGGATAACTGCGACATGTACAGGTGCCAATTTATTTTAATGTAAACACCATGAATGTTATCGTGAGCTTTGCCTGCTATCATTATCAGATCAATTTAAGTGCTCATTTTGAGATCACTGTATGCTTTTATTTTCATTGTTCGTCAATAGACTTCATATCTTCTTTATTCTAACAAACGTGCTCTGATATTTTTTTTTAACTATTTTGTTTTCTGTAAAAGAAAACTGTTGGCCGGCTTTGTCTGTCGGTCCGCACTTTATTCTGTCCGCCCTCAGATCTTGAAAGCTACTGAGGCTAGAGGGCTGCAAATTGGTATGTTGATCATCCACCCTCCAATCATGAAACATACAAAATTGCAGCTCTCTAGCCTAAGTAGTTTTTATTTTATTCAAGGTTAAAGTTAGCCATAATCGTGCTTCTGGCAACGATATAGGATAGGCAGCCACCAGGCCGTGGGTAAAGTTTCATGGGGCGCGGCTCATACAGCATTATACCGAGACCACCAAGATAGGTCTATTTCCGGTGGCCTTGATTATACACTGTAGCGGCTGTACAGAAAACTCGGTTGCGCCGAGGAAACTTTGGCGCATTTTTTACTTATTTGGTTTTGCAAATAATAAAATGATGCCCTATATTCTGGATTTAATCTGAGGATCAAGATTTACATATTAATTGGTAATTTTCATCTAAAATGATTTAGTATGCGCAGTTATTTTGATTTTTAATTCCTCGATTGCTTTGCATATTAGTGTAATTTGCATTTATTTTGATTTTTAATTCTTTTTTTTTTACTGGGTATTATATTACTAGGTATCCTTTTCTGTTACTTGTAGTTACATGTTACGGTTGTATAGTTAAAGATTACAATTATAAATTGCTGATATTCTACTGTTTTTCGTGTTCTACTCATTCATTTGTTGCTTTGATAAGTTTCTTAGACTCATTCAAGTGAAAGGAAAATACTAAAAAACAAGTAATAAATGCGCCGAAGTTTCCTCAGCGCAATCGAGTTTTCTGTGCAGCCGCTACAGCATATAATCAAGGCCACCGAAAATACATCTATCTTTCGGTGGTCTCGGTAAAATGCTGCTTGAGCCGCGGCCCATTAAACTTTAACCACGGCCCGGTGGTGGCCTATCTCCTATATCGTTGCCAGAAGCAAGATTATGGCTAAGTTCAACCTTAAGTAAAATAAAAACTACTGAGGCTTGAGGGCTGTAATTTGGTGTGCTTGATGATTGGAGGCTGGATGGTCAACATATCAATTTGCAGCCATCTAGCCTCAACAGTTTTTAAGATCTGAGGGCGGACAGAAAAAGTGCGGGCAGAAAAAAGTGTGGACGGACAGACACAGCCAGCGCAATCGTTTCCTTTTACAGAAAATTAAAAAGAGCAATTGGACTCTTACACACTGCAGAATTGGTAAGAGATCTCCTGAGATTATGACGTAGATAAAAGAGCTGCAAAAAGCTATCAGAAAAAACAAGATACCTTGAATATACGTATATTCAAGAGAAAAAGGCAACTTCGTTCTACATACTGTAATTCTGTAGAATACTGACGAAAAGCTTAGCAATCTGAAGCCAGTAATTAAGAAGTCACTGTCAGAGGAACGCAGCTCCAAGCATTGCTTGAATTTGGCCATTTTTCAGAACGCCATTTCTTCCTTGGATACTCTTCCCCCTTTCCTCATTATTTTTTCCAGATTTAGTTTTCTGAAAAGAAAACTGTCGTGCACTTTTTCTGTCCGCCCTCAGATCTTAAAAACTACAGAGGCTAGAGGGCTGCAAATTGGTATGTTGATCATCCACCCTCCAATCATCAAACATACCAAATTGCAGTGCTCTAGCCTAAGTAGTTTTTATTTTATTGAAGGTTAAAGTTAGTCATAATCGTGCATCTGGCAACGATATAAGCCAGGCCACCAGCGGGCCGTGGTTAAAGTTTCATGGGCCGCGGCTCATACAGCATTATACCGAAACCACCGAAAGATAGATCTACCGTATTTTGGGCGGTCTTGATTATACGATGTACAGAAAAACTCGATTGCTCCGAAGAATCTTCGGCGCATTTTTTCAAAAAACATTTTTTCATTTCAGAACAGTTCTAACTAATACGGGCGTTAGAAGCGTAAAGGAAGGCGAGGCGTGAAATACGACTGAGTGAAAGACTGGAGTTCATGTGAATTACAAATGGACAAAATAAAGGACATATTTGGTGTGGCTGCCTTCCTTACCATTTGGTAAACTAATCGAGCATCGAGAGAGAAAAACACGAACTCAGACTAAGGAAGGATGGGAAGAACTGCATCAAAATAAGTCAATAATACTACAGGATTTAAAAAAATGTGATCACATACAACTAAATTGCCAGAAGAGATTGGTGAAAGGTAAGCTGTCTACTCAACAATGCTTTCATATCACTAAAGGTGCTTTTTTTTCTTTATGTACATTGTACATAGATAAATGTCTATGCATATATGCTATATTTATTCTGGCCAAGCGCAAATACCAGCAAGATTCTTAAAAAATTTATGAGCTTCTTCAGATTTTATTTTGCTGCAAAATAAAAATGGTTTTTTTTTATACATAAAATTCAGTAATTTGGGTTACTAGTGGAAAATCTTGTACAATTTCAACCTTTTTTTTTTATTTGTCATTAATTTAATACTTTAGAAAACCAGCTTCTCAGTTCTTCTTCTTTTTGATAATCACTTTGTAACAACAATATCTTCATAATTCTAGCTGTAATTCCTGACTATTGGAAGTTAGTTAATAAACTGTTCCCTTAATACTTTAAACAAGAAAAATCAGGACTTCAGCTAAATCTTTAAAAGTGAATTCAGTCAGTCGTCTTTTTTGTTATATTTATTCCTTCTTAATTTTGTTTGTTTATGTGTATTAATTTTTATTTACTTTCATTTATTTTTACTTGCAATGCTTTTTAACTAAATATATTTTTATTCATTTTTATATTTTTAAATAAAAATAATAATTAAATAGTTATCATAAGCAGTACCACACGAGGTGGCCATAATGGTAATAATAACAGTAACGACACCAACAGCAGCAAATAATGTCGTCCTTCAGTTCTCTCAGAAACAAACGTCAAGGATGCTACGGAGGAAGGTCGACGTGACGGGCTTCAAGGAGGAGGTCGAGCGCTTGAGGAGGAGCAGATTAGCAGTTATCCTCCTAGTCTACTTCGCCCTCGTCATGGACAACATGCTGCTGACTGTTGTCGGTGAGTTTAAATAGCAGTTACGTGGAAGTAATTCTTTAATACGCAACTTAAATCGGCTTTTCGTACGCTCTATGCATAATGATGAAATTTTAAGTGGGTACTTGAAATTCTCGAACCCGTAGGGGTGTAAGTGCCGTCTGTGCATCTCACACGGTGCACCGTAGGCATTATTCAAGGTTCAATGCAGCTTCCCTTAGGCCTCTGACTACAACCCCTTTCGTTCCTTTTTATGGAACTCCGTTCATATTCTCTTTCTTCCATCTTACTTTCCACCATCTCCTAACATTTGTTTCGTATGGCGACTGCGAGGTATCCCTCCTGTTACACCTTTCAAAACATTTTACTCTCAATTTCCCTTTCAACGCTGAATGACTTCATAGATCCCAGCACTTGGTCTCTGGCCTAAATTTTATATTTCTTTCCTTTCCTTTGAAATTCTCGAAATACTAGTAAGAATTTGTAGATGACATGATTGAAAATTTATTTAAGAGAGGGATTTAAGATTTTGGGTGATGCATTACCAGTTTCAAAAGCAAGCAGAGGAATGTTTGGTTATGTAATGTTAGTTATTAAACTTCAAACATATTATTGTCTATCTTTTTAACAAAAGGTATATCCAATAACTTTGAGCCGAGCTAAAAATTGATTGACTGATACATCAATCAATTATAATTAAAACATATTGAGCCTCAGTAAAATGTTTATGAATTTCAAAGCGAATAAAATTAATATATATATATATATATATATATATATATATATATATATATATATAAAAAATTTCGGAGAGAGAGAGAGAGAGTGAGAGAGCAACAAATCACTGAAGATATGTGATGATCATATATGCTTCCATCCAGGAGAAGGGTGAAAAGAGATGACTTGAACTTACCGCTTTCTTGTAGGCTATTTTTAAACCTAACCAGGGTTCAGGCACCAGGAACCCTGATGACTTGTATGAAATACATGAAAGCGTCTTTTCTTTTCACTGGGTTTTCCTGCTGAAATATATATATACAACAAATGTATGTATGATGATATATATGTGTGTGTATATATATATATATATATATATATATATATATATATAGGGTATATATATATATGAACTCTATATATGGAAATATATATATATATATTTCTTATATATATATATATATATATATATATATATATATATATATATATATATATATATATATATATATATATATATATATATATTTGTGGGCCTTTACCAATCACAAGCGATCTCACCCCTGGGGCATTCTTGCCAATGAAGCGTCATTGAGTGGGGGTTTATTTTTGCCAGGGGTGGACCCTTCCCCATTCTCAGCTCCATCAGCTAGCCAAGACAGATGGAATCCTCAGTTATATGACCCTACATCATGTGACGCCTGCAAGTCACTGAAGAACCTCCAGACTCCTGACGGTGTGCCCTTCGATGTCTTAGTGCCCCTGCCACACTGGGATCAAATATTTTGCATATATATAAAAGGCATGAAACTTATGGGATTTACGCCATGCCAGAGGTTGTCACTGTAGTATATGCAAGAATTTGATCCAATATGCATTGCATAACCCATATTTTGCATATATAAAAGGCATTGAACTTACAGGTTTTTACGCCACGCCAGAGGTTGCCACTAGAGTATATGCAAGCATGGGATCCAATATACAATGCATAACCCAATTCACATATGAAGTAGGCATGAAGCTTACGCATATGTGATTCGGCACTGATATCCCATCCCGAGGGTATCATGTGGCAGGAGGGGGGTGCACAACAGTCCAGTCTTGGAAAGGAGGTGCACACCAGTCCAGTCTTGGAGAGGAGGTGCATAACAGTCCAGGCTTTGAGAGAAGGTGCAGAACAGTCCAGTCTTGGAGAGGAGGTGCATAACAGTCCAGGCTTTGAGAGAAGGTGCAGAACAGTCCAGTCTTGGAGAGGAGGTGCATAACAGTCCAGGCTTTGAGAGAAGGTGTAGAACAGTCCAGTCTTGGAGAGGAGGTGCATAACAGTCCAGGCTTTGAGAGAAGGTGCAGAACAGTCCAGTCTTGGAGAGGAGGTGCATAACAGTCCAGCGCTGAATGACCTCATAGGTCCCAGTGCTTGGCCTTTGGCCTAAATTCCATATTCAGTTCAGTTCTATTGAACAAGCTACCATTTTGGACAAAATTCTCATCCTCTATTCTTAATGACAGGAAGTCGACTCTTGAACATTAAAGTAAAATTCAATTTTTATTGGTAGTGTCACTCTAAATGCCCCAATTTCCAAAAGGATATAAGTCAAATTTTGCTTTCACAAATTTGATAAAAATGAATTATATAACTAGAGAAACTTAATGGTCTGATATAATAATAACAATTAACAGGCTGCGATACCGTGCCTTATAGCTATCCCTCCGTTTATTGTGAAATAAGCCAAACTTCATTTAATATAATTTTATTACACTGTTGAGCTGTAGTTGCGTAATTGAAGCTCCAAGGTGAAATTTCACCCTCGAAGCTGTGCCTGAAAGAAAGAGTCTTAGTTACAGTCGCAATGTAAATTATGTCTTTAACTAGTCATTTCTGTCACAAATATCATTTTGCTTAGACAATCCAGCGAAATATTCCATTACAGCAGAAGAAATTAAGTATCAATATTAAGCCAGAATGTCATTTTAACTAAATGACCATGATAACTTTTGCAGTTATTGTTACCATAACTTGGATTACCCTTTTGCCATCGTTTACCTGGTACTGGGCATAATGGCCTACAAGTTTTGTATATAGATCAATCTAAATTCAGGAGTAATTTTTATAGATGGAAGCAATATAGTTATTTAGAACAATAACTGATGGGTGGAAAGAGATAGAGACAGATGTTGGCAAAGGTAAGTAAGTATGTAGATAGATAAATAGAGATCAGGCAGAAAACATTTACATGTTAACGAATACTCAATACCAGAGAATGTCTTGAAGAACCTAAATGCCAAATTTCTTCTCTTTTCAGTGCCCATAATCCCAGATTACCTTTATCAGATGGAATACCAACAGACTGAAAAGCGGGACGAGGAAAAGTTAATTGGTCCAAACTTACAGACAACTTCGAACGCCAATCCATTAAGCTCATCGTTTGGAAACCAGCAACTGGAGAATTCTGTAACTTCAGCAAAGGCACAAAGTGATTATTCGAGTAACAAACGGCCTTTGAAGGGATCTCAACAATACAATTCTGGAACATATGATGGAAGTACTTTAAAGCAAAGATTTACTGAATCTAAATATTCGACAACTTCCAGTGCAGGTTCCATGGATCAAATGTCTGTTCAAAGTGGTGTTTCTCTGGTAACAAGGGCCAGTTTTCCAGGAAGACCCAGTGACACAGAAAATTCAGCTGGTTCAGTTACTCTTGAACGTTCAGAACATGATGGTTTCACAAGCGCTAACAGTAAAGAGATGTTGAAAGAAGGAATGTTACAGAATCTTAAAAATGACATTGACATGAAACTAATGAAGCTCTTGAAGAGAAACGACAGACCTCTCGTACAGGTTCCATCGGCAGAACAGAGTAATTTCTCTACAGTGGTTTCTGGAACTCAGAAAGCGGTACAGCCATCTGTCCATAACACATCTGCAGTACTTAACCCCTCTCCTTATGTAGAAGACTCTAATAGGACAAACCAAACGTCA
>NC_089760.1:35760000-35790000 GCF_040412425.1 Macrobrachium rosenbergii | reverse complement strand
CACCTTTGAGTGGTTTGATCAGAGATCCTTACATCTTGATTACTGCTGGCGCTGTGATGGTCTCCACCTCAGCCATGGCAGTGTTAGAACCCTGCCTTCCGATCTGGCTCACTGACACTCTGCATCCTCAGGTAAGAGACCGTTTTTTACATCAGACACACATCCCGGAGCTGCCAATAGTAGTTGGGTAAAATTAAAACCCACTGTGCTATATGGTATGAGTCTTCATAAGAATGATAAATACTCTATCTTCTTTTACTGTAGTACTTTAGGTTATGCTGAAATAGGCTGTTAATTGTCTTTTCTTTTCAAAGACACGTCTCAAGTCCTGCACGTTTTTTTGTTATCTGAACGTTAAAATATATTATAAGTTTAAATTTCATGCTTTTTAACACCAGTATTTACGAAGCAAGAGTAATCTGCAAAGTGCATATCTTGCAAATTATGCAACATCCCTTGCTCTAAGCAGAAATATGCGATAACAGTCTAAAATCGATAACATTTGTATGTAGCCTTTTAAAGCATCAAAATCCACTGGTGAAAAGATTACATCTTCTACTTCGCTGTTGGAGGAAATTTAGAAAGGAGAAACTTTGAATAATAGAATCAGTTCGAATAGTAAATCATTTACGCGTAAAAAATAGACTCCATTTTGGTCTCCCTTTAAGAATACACTCATGCTTTGTACCAAAACCTCAGGAGCAATTGAATAACTTTTGTCTTCAGAGCGCATTAAGATATCCCTAACGAAGGAAAACCAGTGATATTCAGCACTTCAACACCACATCTTGTGAGAACTATGGGATTTGTTTAGTTTTCTGATGAACAAAAGAGGCTCGGCAGAAAGAACTAGATTCTCTTTTTTTCTGCTTTTCAGAAATGGCAGCTTGGAACAGTCTTCATCCCTGACAGCATTGGGTACCTAGTGGGGACAAGTTGTACTGCCGGTTCGTCGTACAGAATTGGACGCTGGAGAGCAGCAGTTATAGCGATGATGATGGTGACATTTGCATCGGCTACAGTAGGTTAAAGTAAAGTTTTGTACAGAGTGATCCGAATGAGAGCTGGCTATGATTGCCTTGTGGTGAACCTTGTGGATGAGTACTTGGCATGATCACATTTATCCTAATGAAAAACTCAACTGTTTGTTCACTTGAAATGTGACGGGAACTAGTTGAAACTTCCCATTACTAATATTGTTGGTCCTCTAAAACGCGTCTAAAAGTGAAAGTAGTATTAGACGTGAAATTTTTTTTTTCTTCAGCTGATATATTTAAGCTTTAAGCTTCATCCTTAGATGTCATTAATTTGAACATTAACTTCGTCTTCTTGCCAGGTACTATATACTCACATCTACAGATCTTGGAGGTTGCAATTTGTTTTCTTCCTACATGGCAATCCTTCTTACCTTTCCACTGAGCTGACTGATAAACCCTTTTCATCTCGCTTGGTCAGACCGTCCCAAAATAACCACCTTGAAAGTAGCAATTTTCCATTTTGTCTTAGATGCTGACTTTTTCCTCTTGCCCCCTCCTTTCCTTGCTTTTATTTTACCTTCCAAAATAAGCAGGTTTCTCTCTTTCTTCAAGGTTATATACTCGTAGAGGGGTACTGCCGTCAGTGCACCTCATGCAGTGCACTGTAGGCATTACTTTAGGTTCTTCGCAGGGTGCCTTTGGCCCCTAGCTGCAACCCTTTTTGTTCTTTTTACTGTACCTCCTTTCATATTCTCTTTCTTCCATCTTACTTTCCACCCTCTCCTAACAATTGATTCATAGTGCAAATGCTTTGAGGTTTTCTTCCTGTTACACCTTTCAAATCTTTTACTGTACTATCAATTTCCGGTTTAGCGCTGAATGACTTCATAGGTCCCAGTGCTTGGCCTTTGGCCTAATTTCTATACTCAATTCAATTCAATTCAAGGTTAGATTACAATTATCTTTCATTTTTTCCTTTCAAGTTAGGGTTATATAAGGGGCATATAAAGATGGTATTCACATTTACAAAGTCCTAAGGCTAATTGCCTGAAGCCTTATGTTTTCTCATCTGGACATCTTAATTTCCATCACATAATAAGAATATTCTTCATGGTGGAAAATTACTTTATTTTATTATAAAAAATATTTGCCACCATAATGAAATTGACAGTTTGGTGCCTTTTGTGATACTACCAGATTCTATGTACAGATACGATATATAAATTACTCTACGTATATTCATAAATACAGGTTAGGTTTGCATCCCTTGCAGAACTAGAAATGTGCAGTATCAGTTAAATATTTTAATAAAATGTGACATCTGTTGACCACTGCATTAACAAAGATGCTGCATCCCCTGACATACGTATAAAACCGCTCATAAATATTACGGTTTTTGGAAACCTTTGTTTTATTTACAAATTCGATTTCTTGCGAATATCAGGTACCCGAGGCAAGGTCAATGCTGGCCCTTGCAGGACCACACTTCTTCCTTGGCATGGGCGTTGGCACCGTCGATGCTGCCCTGATGCCCTTGTTGGCTGCCATAGTGGACGCTCGCCATGTAGCCGCTTATGGAGCTGTTTATTCCATAGCCCAGGCAGCTGTGGCCCTAGCTTATGGATTCGGTAACTTTGTTTTATTCTATTTTGCAAATACTACAGTTTCTGATGAAATCGTTTGTAACTTTGTTTAGTTCAGTTTTGCAAATATTACAGTTTCTGATGAAACCCTTAGTAACTTCGTTTAGTTCAGTTTTGCAAATAGTACAGTTTCTGATGAAACCCTTGGTAACTTTGTTTAGTTCAGTTTTGCAAATATTACATTTTCTGATGAAAGCCTTGGTAACTTTGTTTAGCTCAGTTTTGCAAATATTACAGTTTCGGATGAAACCGTTGGTAACTTTGTTTAGTTCAGTTTTGCAAATATTACAGTTTCTGATGAAACCCTTAGTAACTTTGTTTAGTTCAGTTTTGCAAATATTACAGTTTCTGATGAAACCCTTGGTAACTTTGTTTAGTTCAGTTTTGCAAATATTACAGTTTCTGATGAAACCCTTGGTAACTTTGTTTAGCTCAGTTTTGCAAATATTACAGTTTCGGATGAAACCCTTGGTAACTTTGTTTAGTTCAGTTTTGCAAATATTACAGTTTCTGATGAAACCCTTGGTAACTTTGTTTAGTTCAGTTTTGCAAATATTACAGCTTCTGATGAAACCCTTGGTAACTTTGTTTAGTTCAGTTTTGCAAATAGTACAGTTTCTGATGAAACCCTTGGTAACTTTGTTTAGCTCAGTTTTGCAAATATTACAGTTTCTGATGAAACCCTTGGTAACTTTGTTTAGCTCAGTTTTGCAAATATTACAGTTTCTGATGAAACCTTTGGTAACTTTGTTTAGTTCAGTTTTACAAATATTACAGTTTCTGATGAAACCTTTGGTAACTTTGTTTAGTTCAGTTTTACAAATATTACAGTTTCTGATGAAACCTTGCATTAATATATCTCTCTTAACTTGAAGTATCTTCCATCAAAGTAGACAAGAACATCAGAATCAAATTTCCTCTTGAAGAAGTTGACAGAATCAACAGGATCGCTTTAACATTTCAGGTCCACTAGTGGGAGGAGCAGTAGTTCGACAGATAGGTTTCCCTTGGCTTATGAGGGGCGTAGCCATCCTGAATCTCTGCTATTGTCCTCTTCTTTTTATACTCACGACGTTTAACCATGATCCATCAGAATCTCAGGTAGGCTATGCATTTTCAAAACCTCAGAGTTGTTTCATGTGGTCTTCCGTCAGTTCTTTGCTTGATATTTGTCTCGGGGTAAGATGCATGTATTAGGTCTACAGTTTCGTGTATCAGTTTACAAATACCCCTTTCTTTTTCAGTAGGTTCTATAAATTTTTAATGTAAATTATGTTCCTGATGTGCGTGTTTATCTCTACACATTTTTGTTAAGGTTTAGATGGCTATTCCTTTCAAATACCTCTGCAAAGATTGGTAAAGGAGGTTTTTGTCATCGAAATAGTTTGCTTTGATTTTATTACAACAGCTTTCACGGTAAAGTTTTGAAATGGTTAAATTCTAATTAGTACTAATTACTGAGGTGTCTTATAAAAACTACCTGACAACACCGTTAAAGTTGACAGTATCAAAAGTGGTCAGAACTAAGGTTATGATCATATTTTATTCTTTTTGCGTTTTCTCATTCAGCTTTCCTTAGTTTATGTCCAGATGACATTGACTTGACCAATAAAGTAAAGGAAATTCCATCAGCCAATTCATGCAAGGTAAAGTAAATCAAAGAAGTAATCTTACACACAAAATAAATAGTCTGTAACCCTGTCTTCCTTGTGAGTAAAGCCAGTCCTTCCTCGTGAACCCAGATAAAAGCCTTATAGTTTGTTGCTAATTTCCTTTATTTCAGGCTATTCTGATGGCAGCCCCTGATCCTAATGACTACACTTGTCACACTACTGCCAGTGTTCAGCCACGGGAGGCGTCTTTGAGGTATCAGCAACTTTTCCATGAAGAAGAGGATTAAGAAGAGCCTTAGGCTACAGATATAACGGTAACGAAAGGAGAGGCTTGAAAACTTCACAAAGAATTTCATAGTCCTGCCTTTGAAATTGTCAGCTGTGCTTGTCTATGAAACCTTATCCTAAAAGTTTTTTGCAATCTAGTGCTTTCAATAGATGCAACAGCTTTTATGATTTCTTTTCAAGTGTACTCTTATGCAGAAATGGATGACAGAAATGGAAAGTCCTTTCTGGATACCCTGCTAAGAAGTAGGAATGAATCAAAGTGAGGAACATATGCTTGGGGTGCCAACATTGAGTCTTCAGCGTAGAAGGAAGTGACGAAAAATAACAGGAGGATATACGAGGATAGGATCTGACCAAACACTGCAAGTTATGGTAACTAATTGCGATGACAGGATTATATCTGTTTTTTTTATTGAAGGCCGTGTGGCATTATTTGCTAAATACGAGTGTCTACTGTGCTGAGATTAGATTGTTTACTGAAATCATAAAATGTTTCAGAAAAAAATTAATGCTATTTTCGTATCTTTGATACAGATAATGCTTTACATCCAAAGTGCATGCTGAAGTGTTATCAGTCAAGATATTCTAAGTGGAAAAGGCTTAAATAATTTGTATCTCCATAAAGCAGATTGTTGATGAAGCTTAATGCTGGTTAAAGGTTTAACGTTAATGTTATTATTTTAGCTCGGAATGGAAATGTTTCATGGTTGCATAAATGTCAGCTCTCCGAACGAATTATTGGTGCATTTACTTTCTGAAGGATATGAATTGAGTAATGCTGGCATCATTTCAAAGTGAAATAATAATTCATGGATGTGAGACTCATGAGTGTCTGCATTCTAACTCGCATTATGAAGCAGTTCTTGTCCTCGCCAAACGCAGTGTTGTTGATGCACTGTGGAAAGCAGAACTTGGATTTTGGTGCTTAGTGTTTAGGATTTTCCTTGGCTCCAGATCCCATCTCTGCAGACCGTGAGGTCCAAAGTTCCACATCTGTACAGTGTGAATTGATAATATTAATAATCCCATTCCACAACACGGAGAACGTCTTTTTGAACTTGGCGAACACTATTAACTATGTTGTCGTACAAATATAAATGTTCCTAAATGGATATTACTGTTGTTCATGCTTATCTTTTACTGGATACTTAATGTGACTTACATTTCTCTTGTTGAGTGCATGTTGTTCACACAGTTATCATAACTTAGTTTAAGTGAAATGCAGTGAGGTGTCTGCTTGATAAATTCATCTTGGTTTATTACCTGTGTCGAAGGAAGAACAACTGTAGAATGAGAAGGACATTCTGTCAAGTGAAGGCAGATGAGAAGACTTCTGGTGTTACTGGAAGAAAATGCCTCACTGTGCAATTACACACGTTAGCGTTCATGTTAACAAATGTATCTGGAATATATCATTGAATTTTATATCTCTTTGTATATGTGTACTGTGAGTAAGAGTTATATTATATAGGGTAAAATTACACAATTACCTGTGAATGAGAGTTATATTACATAGGGTAAAATTACACAATTACCAGGACTTTTTACAATATTTCCCATGTAATTTATTACTAGCTATATATCGTCTGTAATAGAAGTGAACCAGTGATTTATGCGAACACAAACAAACTCTTCAAAAATGTGAGACTGTTACGATTAAGTAAGTAAATTATGATGAAAATTATTTGCAATCACAGTGAAGCACCATATCGTCCTGGCAGTAGTCAGCTAACTGGTGTGTAGAGTGCAACAAGTAGACTGACATTTACTTTACTGTGGACATAGTTCAGATGGCTTTCATTTACATCAAAAGTGGCTATCAATCTGTGTGGTACAGTGTTACTGCAGAGCTCCTGTAATCTTACACTTATGGGCTACGCTGTAATTTACAGTTCCCAACCCCATTCCCAAACTGATTCAGTTATTTTGAGGAATGTTCCTACATCAATTGCAGTATGGTTGTAGTTCATTCTGTGGTCCTGGAATCTAGAAACAGATTAATGACGAACAATTTCACAATTTCTGACAACACTGCTACGGCTCTAAAAGCATAATCCTAGATGTCAGAAGACTACTCAGTCATCACTACTCTATAAATATGTACTAAAAGTAAGGCTTTAATGTTATTTCCATGACCAAAGATCAGAGAGCAACATATAAGATCACATTACAGATCTTTGACTGTTCCTTTTGGTTAAAGGATAGAAGTCGTGTAATTATCTTCATAAATTGTAAATAAAAATGGGCGAATTCAAGACCCATAATAACCAAAACTGACGACAGAAGGATTTTTTCAGTCGACAAACAGCCAAATCTCTGAATACTTGGAAAGGATACCCCGTGCCAAGGATTACTGACCTAGATAAGGATAAGCAGAGAACTGGCCAAGTTCTCTGGCTAGTGGTGATCTTTAGAATGGGTCTCCAGTTGCAAAATCAAAGCAGTCACAATAAAAACAATGATAATTAGAAGAAAACATACTAAATATTTTCCTGACGAAAATACCCACTTCTAAAACTTCACAGGATGCCAAACAGACATCTGAATTCACCATTATAAATGATTTATAAGAACAAATTGCCAGGGTTCATGCAACCTCTCCAGAAGCTCTTCACAGAAAATCGTATTCGCTAAACCAATCTGCTTGTCATTGTCAGGGGAGATGTACTTCAATATATATATATTTTTTTTTCTCTTCAAAGTAAATTATTTCGTGGACAGAAGTTTGTCTGACAAATCACAGTAACCACAAGAAATGGAACAATGCATTTTAAGGTGGAATGTTACAGTAACAGTTGCTTTTCTTTGATATATTTAATTATTTAACTTAAAAAGCTGAATTTTGTAAAAATGAAGCGCACTTATCTCAAGAATGAACATTTTCTGGGATCTATTCAGTTCATAACTGATTTTGAAGAACACTGGGAAGGAAAAATAGGATATGCTTGTGGGTTAGCCGAGGTGCATGACAAGAGAACAGATAGCACAGGCTAAATCTTGACAGGCTGAGATTTAGAAACAAGAAAGCATTGTAGTGCTAGGTGACTTAAATGCAAGGGTGGTAGACAGAGTAAAGGATTGTGCAGCTGATATGCATGTATTGCGCTCCTAGAATGAATATTTGGAAAAGTGATCTTACAAGGGTTTAATTTTGGGAATATATCGTTTTCAAAGAAGACTACTTTTTTGTTAGACTATTTTAGTACAATAGATGGAAGAACAAGTTGTTGGATGTACTGGTGAAAAGACAAATGACTGGAAGTGTATCTTGATTTGTTATCTTCCTGAAATGAAATGAAGATGAAAGTAGAACGTTATTTTAGAAGGGGGGAAAAGTTTCAGCGTTCTTTTCAATGTAATTCAGACAAGGGAGTGAGAATGTCAAATGAAAATATGAATGAGAACGTGAATTAATGTTAAGGATGGGGTCACTGGAGTGAACCAGAAGTTTCACTTTCCTACCTTTCCACGGACCAAGAGTTGAAGAAAGAGTTGAAGAATATGTATATATATATATATATATATATATATATATATATATATATATATATATATATATATATATATATTATATATGTATATATATACATACATACATGCATGCATTCATACATACTTAGCCGTTTTGCCTAACAGGAGCAGCTTCTGTTAGGAAGTCTTCCTATACTTATGTAAGTATGAACTTAGGAAAAACTGCATTTACACACATATATGAGTATTAATCTACTTCCTAGTTTTATAAGAGAATATAACAATCGAGGCTGGAGTTGAGTATATTCCCTAATAAATAAATAATGTTCCTAAAGTATTCAGAGGTATTTCTAAAGCAAATAGCATTATGTAGCAGATACTACTTTCTGATGACTTTCCTACTGCATGTTTGGAGAAATAAAGTGTATAAAAGAACTGTAACTAATTCATTTTGTCCCTAAAAAAAACTTGTGTATAATTTATCATAACTCGAATTTACGGTAATATTATTTATTTTATGACCTCATTCGTATTTCCGCTAGGCCCAGAATGATTTTGAGCTCAGTATGTTCGATACGTGCAGTAATGAATATTTAGCGAATTATTACCTTAGTTTGTATGATTTATATTGCCATTCAAGTACGCTTGTGTTTATTTATGATTGGATCTATTTGTATTTATTTGTTATCCTCTGTTTTCTGTTTTCTCATTTTCACGTACATAGGTTCCATTTAGTGTAAGCTTGCTCTGTACGCTGAGATCCATTTATAGTGCCTTTTTATTAATAATAATAATAATAATAATAATAACAGTAGTAATGGTAATTCGTTGTGCAGTGTTGCCACACTCAGGGGTTCTTTTATGTAAATTGCTTTTATTTTATTTTTTTTTTTTGTAATATCCTTCTCCCATCAGGAAGCGGAAGCAGTGAACTTCCAGGGAGGCCATTAGTATTTATACGAATATACGCTCAATAAATACACAACTTTCTCAAACACATACCAGATATCTTAATTAATATTGCCCTTTTTATTTCGCTCTTTTTTTATAAACTATGTCTCCATCAACACTATTATTACTCTCTTGTTTGGCAGATATTCTCCTCATTGTTCGAGTAACTGTTTTATGGCAATCTCGTTCGTTTTACTTTGCTTCATCGAGTATCATTTTCGTCTTGTTTCCCAAAAGAAATATTTCCCCATCAGTAGTACAAAGTACAAACTCTCTTGCCTTTTGCATTGCCCAGTTTTACGGGATCCAGGTTTGTCTATCTTTGATTGACTAACTTGTCATTAGACAGGCTTACTAGTCATATACGGCTCTTTTTAGTCTAGCAAGTTCCAAAGTTGAGTGAAAACACCAAGCGCTTAGTCAGTAATCGTTTAGAACAAGAGAAAGGACAATATAGTCTCAACAGCTGAGAACAGTGAGCCATAGGAAAGAATGCCTATTCTGATAATTGCGAAAGTAACTCGATCAACAAGCAACCTTGGTTTGAAGAGGTTTAGTCTTATATGCAGCTGGTCACTCATTCAGCTCCTAAAATTAAACGGTCTGTTAAGCCAGTTAGCGAAGGGACATTCCACTGTCGTCTTTGGAACGTCAGTTTTTTAAAATTTCCTAATTCATTCAAGTTTCAGTGTTATGCATCGTCGTTTTTTTCTTTCCAGTCATACTTTACCTTGTACTGAAGGTTTTAACTTGTCATTTTTCCAACAAAGTTACAAATTCAATCGACAAGCAAAACCGAGGAGACGATGAGAGTAGTGATGGCCTTCAAAAATCTATTTCGCTTTAAATTTTTTAAAATACATTACTAATATCATTTTGTTAACCTTTTGAGGGCAACTAAACAACAGGCTTTTGAAGGCCACCACGCACAAAAATTAACATTTACCTTCCATTCATAAAAGAAGAATCACAACCTCTACATAGAATCCAACATCTACATAGAACCCTACGGTGTTGTTTGATATTCATTCTTCCAAATAATAATTTGAGTCGGTGAGTATTTCACTCTCTCTTGGTTAAGACAGACGAAACCTACGCCTGTTGTACCTGAGCTCCGTGTGAAAAATACGATTACAATTGTGACTTGGGTTGTTTGTAAGAGAAAGACAGTTTATGAGTTAACTGGCTTTGCCTCGGCAACTGAAATCACCTCTCCGAGATCCTCTTGTCTTAATCAGGGAAGGCTGTGCCTTGGGAACTGAGGATTGATAGCTCGCATGCTTTATTTCTAACCCCCTCTTTCACACCCTTGGCTGCAACCCATTATAGTCTGCAAAAGAAAAGATACATTATTTGTACGTAAATCAACACGACCATTAGGGAATTCCAGAAAACGGGCAGAAAATTGTCCCGCCACCGACGAGAGGGAGAGGGAGAGAGACTAGTACAGCAAAAGCTATCCAATAAATGTCACCTTGAAATTCCAAAGTACTGCAGTAAAGAAACACGTACTTTGGCGAAGCGAATACTGATGACTAAGGTCTTGATAGTATGTTCAGACACGTAAAATTTTTTAGAAGTATGCTAAATTGTATACCATTTGTTTGCTTTTAACTTTCTGAGATGATTCAAAACATGACTTCGAAACATGATTGCCTGTAATTCAAGACATTACCCTCAAGGCTAATGGTTGAACATGATTAGGTCTATGTAACATTATAATAACGATGAAAATGAGGTAAGGCTAATTGTAGGTTTTATATAAACGATTTTTTACAACCCCAAATATTCCTGACTCACCAGAAACAGTCCTAATATTCCGTTACGGCCAAGAGTCACTGTCACTTGCTCTGCCGTAGACTTCCCGCCAAAACATTTATCATTACGGCTCAGCATATATATATATATATATATATATATATATATATATATATATATATATATATATATATATATATATATATATATATATATATATATATATATATATAGCTTAATAATTTCAATTGAGATTTACTTGTTGCAGTACTTAGACTTTATTGCTTTATCGCTGGATGATAACAAGAGAGCAATCCTTAATCACGGGAAACACATTTATTATTACTTTCCTGCATCAAATACCGATAGATAGCCTAATGCATGTCACACACACTACATGCTAGCGAAAATGTTTTGGTGTGTTGTCTTGGTTAACTTAGACTTCCGACTGAATTACATTTATCCAGTGCTCTCAGCCTGTCTTATTTTCTCTCTGAAACCCGAAAACTTTCCTGAAGTACGAGGAAGACAAATTCATATGTTTCAACTACAATCAGAAAAGTAAGGCAAAATACGTTACTATATGTATGACTTTGCGTCCCCCCAAAACCTCAAACTGTGATTGGCTGCTGCCTTGTAAGGCGGAATGCCAACCAATAATAAAGCAGCATTTTACTAACGTCATCAGGCCACCAAGGTTTCTCAGATACATTCCAGGGTGGATATAAATAGTTGCCTTGATTTCCAGTTGAGCCTTTTTATTACAATTAAAAATCATTTGCTAATTCTTTGTAGGGAATCTTTCAAAGTAATTCAGTATATTTCACCTTACGTTGTGTAATTATACTTAATAAGTGCTGGAAATCTTGATTTCATGTAAATTGTTTCCAGTTGCAAAGCTTTGTCTAGACTCTAATGGATAGAGGTAGCATCCCAGTGCTTGCGCCAGTGTCATTGGCGCTGTCATTGTGTTTGACATGTATTAGCTATCTTAAAGCCGGCTTGCCTTCGTTAATGATGCACGGAGTGTCACAATAGGAGCATCACTTGTTTCTGCGCCTACACCAATATCATACTAAATCTTGAGTCACAACTTATGTAGTACGAAGCAGCACAGAAGGCTGAGAAAATGCGCAGTGTACAGTAAAAATAAAAAGTACACACAGATACATATATACTGTATACATATATATATATATATATATATATATATATATATATATATATATATATATATATATATATATATATATATATATATATATATTATATAATATATATATATGTGTGTGTGTGTGTGTGTGTGTGTACAGGTATATTGTATGTTACATGAAGATTTGCATAAATGTGAGAACGCCATATTGTGAAATAATACCCAACAAATTATTTGCCGGGAGACAAAAAACGTGCCTTCCTCAGTGGATTGCCAATAGCTAATCTTACCCTTCAGGGCAAGATATTATTCCTCGGTCTAGTTTCTGAAGGAGTCAACTTCTTTTCATATCCTTTTGAAAGCATCCCTCTCAAGGTCATGATGATTAAGTGAATCTTCAGGAGAATCATCTCCTTTGCAACCTTCCTTTTTTTGACGCCTGATCCTTCCGGGAAGTACACTATATGGTCTGCTGCTCTTCCCTCTGCAACTAATAACAGCACGAGTCGGAATGCAAGAAAGCAGTTCCAGTGAGGCATTGCAGAATGCACTGTACATGCAATGATACATAGTGATTTTATGATTTTATTACATGCAGTACAGTATGTTTATGGGGGCTGAAGATATTACTTAACTGTGTAAGGGGAACGAATATTGCCTTAAACAGAGACCAAATTTTATGCTTCTTATGCATTTGCAACGTGCAAGGAACCAGTTCCGAAAAAAATATGGTTTATATACGTGTGTATATAAATATATACATACCGTATATATATATATATATATATATATATATATATATATATATATATATATATATATATATATATATATTGTGACGAAGTGTCCAGTGTCTGTTCTTCAAATCAAACCTGATATCTACGTGCTTGTCCCGGAGTCTAGTGCACCATTTATATATGGTGACCCCGGAGTGTCCAGTGTCTGTTCTTTAAATCAAACCTGGTATCTAAGTGCTTGATATTTGATTACCAAACTTACCATTTATTCAACAATTATAGTTACCTCACAAAAGCCAGACACCTGAACCCTCATCACACATACAAGACGACTGATTTCTCTAAAGGCAACAGTGATCCCTTATAAAACTTATCAATCATGAAAGAAAGCAGATAAAGTTTGTTAAATGGGTGTGAGGTAAAATCTAAGGGCATCACTCCATTAACATTATAAAAGTTCAAATATTTCTCTTTATTTCATTTCCCTGGTTCGAGCTCACTTCAATTACTTGAAGGAAAACATCTCACTTACCACTCTATCTCTAATTCAAATCAAAATTACTGGTGGGTCAATGAATTAAACTCTGATATAATATTTTAAATACAAAAGTTTATTTCTAAATTCAAAGATTATACATGACATTAACAGTCTCAGGGAAATTTATTATTACTTGAAAAATTGGATTAAATCTGAATTAATCATCATTCAAAATTAAATCAGAAATTAATTTATTAATTAATCAAAAGGGTTATTCAAGAAGAATTTAAATTGTTGAGTAACAAAACTTCAATTCCCAAGTGTTAAACAAAATAAGGCAAATAAATCAATCATGTAAAAATGTGGATACAAAAGACACAGGAATATATACTCTGCAAAAAGATTAAATATCAAAAAATGTAAAGCAGAAATTAAGGCAATAGCAAATACATCACATATATGCATAAAAGAAAAATTCTTCAAAAGATAAAGCATAAAACATATAACACGAAAAAAATATTAAAAAAGTGAAAAGGTATCTTTACATATAACCACTGCAGATATTATTTTAGTGCACTAAAACCAGTAATTATGTTACCATACCTTGGTACCAAATTGCTTCGTGTTTTTAACCAGGCGCCGTTACACACACACTTAATAAAATACACTGTTCAGATAACTCAGATACATTTACTAAGGAATTAAACAGTTAAAGGATATGAGTGACCATCGTCTATCTAAATATCAATTACGTTAAAACAGGACATTCGTAAAAAGCAGGAGAGAGAGAGAGAGAGAGAGAGAGAGAGAGACGCGGAGCGAAAAAATGCAGCCCTTTGTATATATATATATATATATATATATATATATATATATATATATATATATATATATATATATATATATAGAATGTTATATGTGAAATAAACATTCATAGAACCCTTTTTCCAAACTTACCTAGCAAAAGTCGCTGAGGTTGGTAGCTGACCAAAGTGAACTAACTCTCTCTCTCTCTCTCTCTCTCTCTCTCTCTCTCTCTCTCTCTCTCTCTCTCTCTCTCTCTCTTAAATTCTGGTACAATTCTACATCAAAACGGGTATGTTTGAATCAAACCTGGGATACAAAAATAGACTTTATTTCGTACATCCAACATGAGATTGATTAAATAAAAAATGAGCAAATAGCAGGTTATTAAACTCCCACTTACAACGTCACTAAAACATGAGTGATAATAAAAGAGAAACCAAAATCCTTCCCCCACATTGATGCTAAGTGTCTCATACTAACACAAAAGTCCATTAGTCAGACACAATAAAGAATAAGGACAGATGTCTAAGACAGTCACCCCCGACCATTGTCCTTGCTATTTGCACACTTGTGCGTGGTTTATCCCAGTAACATCTGTCAATCAAAGAAACATTCTATATTATTTTGAATATGAGATAATGCGGGATATTTCCCATAATGTAATTAAAACCCAAATAAAGAAAATGCGCAAATAAGAAGAAAAACCCCAAGCCTTAAGAAATGATAAAATATACGGCAAGGCATTGAATGTTCACCCTTAAGCTTACCTTTCCAGCGGGTAACAGAGAGCTTACCTTTCCACCAGCTCCAACAATCACAATGCCCCATATTTCACAAAAGATCTCGCATTTGCCTTATCGGCCACACCCATTCGAACATACGAACATACGTCACCGAAGTGACACTCCCTTCAAGTCCGGATCTGTAACCGGATAAGGCTTCTGAATCCGAAAAACACCCAAGCATCCGCTTCTTGCCGTGTTTGACCTCTGCACAAGAGTGGCGTACGAATATTCAATAAAACATTATATATATACTGTATATGTATGTATTTATACGTATATATGCATGTGTCTGAATGGATTTCTATATATTTTTCATAAAATCTAGGTCTAATAACGGAAGTCATATATTAACACGGTGGCAAACTAGCCAGCAATGATAGCCTATATGACCGAAAAAAGATCACTTCCTGGAAGACAATACCCATTGGTGCACGAAAATTGACAATAGGTTCCATGGTCCTCATCCCATCGATTGCGTGCCGTGCTTGCTTGGTCAAACCCGTGTTGAATGGACCATAAAAACAGACATAGCTGTAGTATCACACCAAAACGTATTTGTCATGATCAGAATGACCCTATAATTCAGGTGGAAGGACCTTTAACTGGTGTTACGCCGAGGAAAAAAAAATTCTTTTTTATAGGTCTGTCTATCTACCGTCAGTTAAGGAATAATTGAGTCAGTGTCTCTCTCTCTCTCTCTCTCTCTCTCTCTCTCTCTCTCTCTCTCTCTCTCTCTCTCTGTGCGTGAGCTAATGCACTTTGTTACTCCACTACCGCAATTCCTCGTTGTTTTGTATGTTTATGTAAGTTTTTTACTTTGTTCTTTGCTTCTCGCAAAATCAGATTCTTAACAAGAGAGAGAAAGAGGGATAGAGAGAGAGAGAGAATTTCTTTGTCGAATAAATGACAAAGCTGATATGTTTTCAAAAGATTCGGAGTTATATAGCGCAGCACACTCAGTCCAGTCGAACCCAGCGCGTTTTATTTCCGCTAACTCATCTCCCAAGAGACCCAGAGGAGATGGGGTAGGTCTTCACCATGCCGTAAACACAAAGAGCCTTCACAATGAGTCGTTAACGTGGGCGAATGCGTGTAGTCATCATTACTTGCTTTATCTCTGTCAGGTGATAACGCATGCATAGAACATATACAGGCGCACACCCACACACAAACATGCACAATTATACACACGTGCAAGGGCTCATTCACACGCACAAGCACACGCGCGCGCACTTAAAGATGCACGTAACTAGAGTTTGCAGGCACAAAAACATGTACATAAACAAACACGCATCGTCATTCGACATTGAAATACATTTTTGAACATTCCATCCCTTAGATCTATTCGGGTATTATTATTTTAGGAGTGTGTTGAAGGTATCTTCATTATTTCATAATTCAAATATTTGTTGGTTTTGTTTATTCATTAACATTATCATTACTTACAATGATTTCACGTAATATATATATATATATATATATATATATATATATATATATATATATATATATATATATATATATATATATATATATATATATATATATATATATGTCTTGATACTCGCTTCACTAAGAAAGAGGACGTAATTCCCCAGGAGACGGGGAGATTCGGTTGTCAATGTAAACCTAAGCGGTGAATTAGTACATAGTAATTAGTCAGGATGGAGAAATGCAAGAGGGTTGTCAACCTCACCTATAAATATTGGCTAGAAGCACCTGCAAGAGCTACCTCCCTTAACAGGGAGGAGCCGTTTGGAGGGAAAAATGGTTGCCGTTTTTAAAGAAAACTTGCATACCCTTTCCATGTCTACGAAGGATGTTGGAACATTCACTTACGAGCAAACACGCTTGAGCGTTTGCGTATTTGCATGGATGCAACAGACGTGGACAAATTTACAGTGAGACCAGAACCAAGTTAAAATGTGGTTTTTATCGTCTATTTCAGTCGTTGAATTTCGATGCTTTGCATTAGGAAGCAGTTATGTTGCGTGACAGTCTGAGTAATAAGTAAACATGGAGAGAGAGAGAGAGAGAGAGAGAGGAGCTTCAGTGGTGCAAGGTTATCCCGGTGTGGTGAGTTGCCAGTTGTCTCCAACTATCGCTGCCTTGCAAAAAATAACTACATTGCTTTTTGAAAAATATATACATCTATAACTGTAGCTATCAGTGTTTACAGAGAATGACATTAATCTGTAATTGAAGCGTTATTTGCATAAATGCTTAGGCGCATAAAAAAAAACTGTCGGGTTACGTGGGGTTCCAGAAAACTGCCGTCAGGCTAGCGACCAGCTGCCGGGCCGGCATCCATTTAAAAACAGTTCTCTTTTGGTAGTTGTTAGTGTTACAGCTTTTCAGTGTCAGTGTTACACCTTTGCTGGGATTCCGTTAGCTTTTACAGTTTGTTGATGAGGAAAACCTGTATAGTTATTATAAAACTAAATACCACCATTCCATTCATCGTCTTTGATTTTTCTTCAGTCGACTTTTTTTTTAGGCAAACGTTTCTTAGAAGAAACTGGGATCAAATTTATTTATTGACGCGAACAATGTAGCTTGTTTTTATGTGCTACGCGATGAAGTTATCAAGGAAACTCATTTTATGGTCCCTCACTTACCGGACAATATATTTCTTTTTAGTGATATGAAGGGTTTTCCTTAGTTTGTGAGAATGGTGTTTTCTATCTCAATTTTTATGTACATTACTTACAATTACTTACACACACACACACACACACACACACACACACACACACACATATATATATATATATATATATATATATATATATATATATCTATGTATGTATGTAAGTGAAGGGTGTCATCTTGTACTTAAAATAGTTTATTGGCAGATGTTTTTAGTCCCTTTTATATATATATATATATATATATATATATATATAAATATAAAAAAATTATTAACATTTATATATATTTATATATATTTATCTTATATACATATATATATATATATTATATATATATTTATATATATATCACACACTCCAAAAATATTGTTAAAGGTCGTTGTTTCACACGCTGAAAGAAAAGTTGAATGATCCCCAACCCCCGAAAAATGGTTTAGGCTAAAGAAGACAGACCAAGCTCTTTTTCAGTTTTCACTTTTTTTTTATTTAGATTGAGCTTGCTGAAGCCAAATGGAAACTTTACCCCGTGGCGGGCCTTAAATAGGGCGTTGGAAAGATTAAGAAGCTTGGTTTTGGGCAGGCATCAGGGAGATCAGAAACTCTCGAGAGCGTGCTTAAAGTAATATCTACAGAGGTGAAGTGTATGGAAATGAGTTTAGTCCCTAAATAAAAAAAAATTATTAACACTTGCTATTAAGGTCTTCTGTATAAAGACGAGTAAATCACACATCTGAAATAACTGTTTCACAAAGAAGTAACCGCAGGTTTAAAGAGCAAACCCAGAGTTTATGGAATATGTCTAATAAGTCTAGATGAGTTCTCTCCAAGGAGTCTCGCTTGTAATGCAAAAGGCTGATATTTATACATGAAATATTGAATTTCCACATTCTCAACATTATTGGGAAGCCAGATAGTTACTGAATAGAACTGAGAAGGGTAGCTTATTTCGATATGATCCAGGGTTGATTTACGGTATCGTTTCAAGATGAAGGATACCTTGTGATGAGTGTGTTCATTAGCACAAGAATGGATGGGACTAGGGTGGATGTGCAGTAAAAGAGTAAAAAAGAAGAGAAGTAAAATTGTACAGAAAAAAACTAAATTCACAATGGAAACAACCTGAGATAAGCAAAGGGTCAGGTATAGCGTGAACAACCACTACAGAAATATTGACGTCACGAAATAACTTGGACTAAAAGGTCTTGATCCTTTATGTGTACATTTAACTCATCAATTGAGTTACTTTTCTATATTAACACCATATAAATCATTCTCAAAGCACAGGTCGTAACTTAAGAAGTGACCAGTATAAGGAGAACGAAAACAAAAACAGGTATTCCAAGAATAAACTGAGGAAAAAGCAATTTTTCCCGTGTATTTACAAGAACAACATCCCCTCAAGGTCTGTCTCGGGGCCTTGGAACTCAGTCCAAACATGGCACCTCAATCAGGGCCGGATGACATTAAAAAGAATGGAGATTCGATATCAACGGGAGTATCGTTCACGATCAATGGGAAGGTATACGAAGGTGAGTCTAGATGTTTAGAATTCACGTTATCATCGTTTTCTTTGAATGTTATGCATCAGTATCGCTAATCTAAAAGCTCAAGGTCTAACAAATACTAAAAATTCTCTCTCTCTCTCTCTCTCTCTCTCTCTCTCTCTCTCTCTCTCTCTCTCTCTCTCTCTCTCTCTGGGTCTAAGGTTGTTTGGGTTAACAAATTAATGTTGGAGTTGGCAGTTAAAACTGTTACAGTCATCGTGCCATTGGAGGAAAAATTAGCGTAAACTGTGAAGCAAGGACGTATTGCTTACACAAATTTTGATTAAATATTCAGTGAAAATATCCCAGTCTTATCCACTGGCTGATTGCAACGACTATAAAATCAGTCACATGTGAGAAGTGGGTAATAAGACCACGGCTAACTGGTGATAAGGATTGATAAGACTAGACCCTTAACTGATATTACATCAGATTTTCCAGGTTGTTTGTTTACGTTGAAAAGACCGGGACAAAAAGGATGCCCAGATAAGGGTATTGTAAACACTTAGGAAATAAGAGGATGGTTCAGAATGTCATATTGATAGTGAATGTAATGCTTAATCATTCTCAGATTAAATAAACGGTGTGTAGGCCTCAGTGCATGAAAAAAGTTGAAGGGCTGTCTTCCCGTTTTACAGTTTGTAAGAGAAACGATAAAAGTAAGTTACTGTTTAGCTTAGCTCAGCTGGCGTAGTAGAGAGAAGATGCATTCCCAGTATTATGAAAAGGAAAGGGAGGATCACTCACTTTAAATCTGTTCCCAACAAACTGTTTAATGTATTTTTAACCTCTCTTCCTTCAGTGTTCATTTCGTCCTTGAGAACAAATCCTGAGGGCGAGATTCCCCATAGTAAAAACTGAATTCAAGGATCTTGTTGAACTCTGTCAGGAAAATAATAACTATTAAGTTTCCTTAAAAAAAAAAAAAAAAAACTTTTCCCATTATGTTAAGAGACTATAATACATAGACGCAGTGCCGGGCAGCATTTTCCCCGAGATGTAACCGGATACCGAGACCTTTCCCTGGAAAAAGCGGGACGCCATTTCTTAAAAACTAACCATAGAATTTTCTTGAAAATAATCACATTGTTTCCCACACCCAAAGTATTACTATTGCTGGTCATATGACCTAGTCTAAAAAAAAAAAACCGGGCTGGTGTAATACTAGTATACATCTCAGGAATTTGCTGCCGGGCAGTAGGTGTGTATACAAATTTAAAAAAAACGGGAGGGGGCTATTTTGTGCTTTTTTGTGTGCGTTCCCGGGCAAGATTGCGCATGCAATTTATGACTGGACATGCTCGCCTGAAGGAAGATGACTATAATTACTGGAAAGACCTTCTTGGGCTATAGAAGTAATATAGACGTATACTGCAGAGGTTTATGGTGTCCCACGGTAGGTGACTTAGCAGGGATCGGAGGATTGGAGGGGTAAAGGATGTTTACCCGACTGTCCTTGAAATGCTCTTGAAGGCGTTACTGGTTGTCGTTATTCAGTTCTGTTATTTTTAGACATTATATACCCATGGTTGTGACGTGGTTTTTATATATGGTTACTGGTTTGTATGACGTTCATTTCATCTGTTTATTTCCATCAGTCTCAAATTTTAGTCGAAATTGTATTGATCCGATTCACTGTGATAAAGAAGAAAGAAAGAATACGTTCCTCCAGGTTATTATTATAATAAGTAATGATTCGTACCAACCACAAACATTATATAGATTTTTTTTTTACAAAGCCTCTTTATATTCAGTGCTACATTATTTTCATACGGTCAGGCATACTGCAGTCCTTCGTGAGTAGTCTGAGAACAAAATCCAGCAGGTTATAAATAATATGCTTGCTTAGTTACTTAGGCGCATACCCGGCTCTTGTCAGCGTGATATCACGCCTAATAAGAATCGTTTTAAATTCCCTGCGAAATTGACAGTATCCTGTTTGCCACGACTCTTGTTCTGCTTGCCGAACGAAGTAGAGTTATCCTTTTTATCCTTTTTTGTTCCCAAAATTTAATTAATGGCCTCCTGCGTCCGTTGCCGTCGTGCATTTAAGGCCGAGTTCAGTAAACATAGACCACAAATCGAGGTGCATCTCTTAACCTCCGCATTTCTTCCAAACAGTTGGCTCTGACGTGGCTCCGTGGACGCGCCTCGTCGATTTCCTGAGGGAGAAAGCTCAGCTCCCCGGCACCAAGGTCCTGTGCAGGGAGGCAGGCTGCGGTCTCTGTAATGTGGTCGTTACAGTTCCAGATCAGGAGAAGCCGAGGGCTACCAAGACTTACAGTGTCCAGAGTGTAAGATTTTCGTTACAGTTACAGTTCTTCTCAGCAGAGCTGAAGCTCTTAGAAACTGAATTGAATTGCCAAGCTTTTTAGACCTATTTATCAGTATGTTTATTAATAGAATTGTCTTTCAACTTATGAGTACTCTAATGGATTGAAATGCCATCTACCTCCCAAATACAGTAAAATCCCAGACGTCCCGACAGTTATGCTTAATTACCCATATTCATTTCTTTTTATTTATTGCCACAGTGCCAGGCCCTTGTATACGCCTGCGACGGCTGGGACATTGAGACGGTGGAGAACTTGGGAGACAGATTCGACGGTTACCACCCTCTTCAGACGGCTCTCCATGGCTTCGCTGGAACGCAGTGCGGCTACTGTTCCCCTGGGATAATCATGACGATGTATGGGTAAGGGATTCCAGATAGTAACAGGTTCCATATAATAGATGTCACGTAAGGGTGATAAGATACAGGGCCTTCAGAGACTGCAGAAAACTGAAAAAGTTTCTCTTTTGATTCCATATAATTATTGTCCAGTGAGCTTGACAAGAAGAAACGCCTTCAGTGACTGCAGAAAACTGAAAATATTTCTCATTAGGTTCCACATAATTATTGTCCAGTGAGAATGACAAGAAGAAACGCCTCCAGTGACTGCAGAAAACCGGAAATGGTTCTATTTAGGTTCAATAAAATTATTGTCCAGTGAGCACGACAAGAGAAAGGCCCTCAGTGACTGCAGAAAACTGAAAATGTTTCTCACTTACATTTCTCTTCTGATGTCCGTCAGTTGCTGCATTTCTCCCCTGCATTCGGCTGTTTAATTGTTTTTATTTTCATTCTAGCAGGTTATGCGTATTTTTAAAAAGTTATTTAGTGTATTAACATACGTGGTTTACGATTTATTACTTGCACGTTTATTTGGAGCTTCATGAACTATGGCTAAACCTTAATTCCTACTTTTTTGTCGGGAGTAAGATCTATTGCTTGCTCACCCTCTGAGAACGAAGCGTGTCATGTAGATTAATATAATTGCACCTTATCAATAATGCACAAAAGTCGTTTATGTCAGCTTTACTGTTTCGTTCCCTGTTAATTGCCAACATATAATTGGGATCACGCGTGTTTAATGCACATCACTGTAGTCCTGAGTTCTTCTCTTCCGTATTTCGAGCCCACGAGACGACGAACCTATTATCAACTAGAAAATTCCCCTTCAGATAGCATATATGAAAATATATTATTTCCATGGTAGAGCGAATTAGACATTAAAGGACATTTGTAACTAATGTTTATATATGAATCACGGTGATGTGATAAATTTCACTATATATATATATATATATATATATATATATATATATATATATATAAATATATATATATATATATATATATATATATATATATATATATATATATATATATATATATATATATATATATATATATATATATATATATATTATTGCGTTTTGGTATTACAGCTCATTTCTTAGTTCAGTCATTCATGAATTATTTTTAGAGATTAGAGTCTGTAAGTGATAGTTTTCTTGTCCTAATCATGAGTGGTTGTTTTCTCAAGATCTTAAGTATTTCTTTTAATGTTTGTTTCTTAAACGAATCCCGTAAACGTATACAGATAACATTCACTTTCTGTTAATTATGATATAATATCTACATTAGATAGATATGAATTCAGGCAGTTAATGATGACTCTTATTTATCAACATCTTAACTTACATGATGGAAGTTAACAGTTGCAAGTGTAGTTTCAGTATCTGGTAGAATTGTTTTGGGTTAACTTAGATTTATCATGTCCGTTGCTTAAAGTTTACGTTTATGGAACTTTGCTGTTTTTCTTTTTTTATAGCCTTTGGTGCAAACCCTTCCTCAACTGGAAATTCATCAGTGACAATATATATATATATATAATATATATATATATATATATATATATATATATATATATATATATATATATATATATATATATATATATATATATTTGCCTATATTATTTTGTATCATGTTGCTTTAGAAACCTCCAAATCGGGACATGACGTTGATATAAGCTGCAGTTTACTCGAACTTCTTGCCCCACAAGACAAGTCGATTAGTGCCCAAGTCACCGTGACGGGCAAAAACTAACAATAAACAATCATCACTTGCTAACCTTAGTGCTGTGCTACAAGCAGTGATTTCGAGAGTTTTATCTTTTATTAAGATTGAACAATGGATGCTTCTCTTTCTACCGTGAATAATTTTATGATATTGAACTGCTTGTGGAAGACGATGGTACAGAATAATAAACATGTTAGATTATATATATATATATATATATATATATATATATATATATATATATATGTATATATATATATATATTTACTGTATATGTACAGTATATATATATATACACATAAATTTAAATATATACATATACATATACATATATATGTGTATATGTATATATGTATATATTGTAATATTTGAATGCAAATTATTTGTAATTTGAATTTATTCGTCACTGTAACGTTAGCTTGTGTTTTTTTTTCTTTTATTGCTCAGTCACGAGAAGCTGAATTAGGGTCTTTTTTCCCCCACCACGGGTTTTTCTGCGTTTAAGTGGTACCTCGCCCATGAGTGTGTGTGTGTGTGTGTGTGTTTTTTTTTTTTTTTTTTTTTTTTTGGTCGTTAGACGGCATGCTTTATATCCCCTCCTCCCATGCATTGTGGGATCCTTTTGGGCAAGTATGCGAGAGTGTGCTCGGCTGTTTCATGCTGGAATAGTAATACTTTTACCTAAGGCTTTACGTTGGTAGTATCTTTGGGAGAGTTAGATCACGGCCTTGGAGGATTGTTTATAGGACACCTGGGTGCTTTGCCTTAATCCTTCACCTGCAGACGATTACCTCTTCTTGGTCCTGTGCGTTGACTATGCTCGTGTGCCTCCCAGAGTTCTCCACTGCTTTTCCTGCCTTACCTGCGGGTGTGATATTGGGGCTCCGCTCTCGCCACTGCTGCCGCGCTTGTCCTTCAGAGTTGTGACAAGGCTTACTCTGTATGATGCACTTGGGAAGGGCATAAGAATTATTCATTTCCTCTTTGGGACGCTACTGATGCGTGTCAGTTGTCACCCTGCCAATGTGTAATGTTTCTTCATGCCTTTTGGACAGCTTTATTGCTGCGTTACTTTGCTGTGTTACTTCAGCAGTCCTTGTCAGCATCAATTTATATATTATATTCCTTATAGCATCATCGATTATCAGTGTAAATATTAGTTTTTTCCTGGATATTGTATAAACTGCAGGAATAGGATTAAGGCTTCTCTTCTGTTTTTTTTTTTTCTCTCTCTCACTGTTGTGTGCTAGAGTTAATTACGTACTGGTGTGTAAGGTAAATTCCTACTTCTCCCTAATTTCTTTCCCTTCGACTTCATGAGCGGAAGTTAGCTAGGCGACTGATGGTAGTATCTGTGTTTTGTTGTTGAATGTGTTTCTAACACACACCCACACCCTTAAATATTCAGCTTTTCAGGAACTGTCTAAATTTATCAAGATATCGTTTGTGATAAATTTGTTTGCTTATTTTCTAGTATTTTTATCCATGTGGCCCTCATCATTAAGATGTAAAAGAACCTGATTTAGGTAATATCTATATAAAATATTTTGATGGTCGAAAGTGGTTGTTACAATATATATATATATATATATATATATATATATATATATATATATATATATATATATATATATATATATATATATATATATATATATATATATATATATATATATATATATATATATATATATATATATTATATATGTGTGTGTGTGTGTGTGTGTGTGCAGGCATGTTTTTGTCTATGTGAATAGCAGTTAAATCCCATAAAGGAAGCTATAGAATCTATAGGATTTCAAGTCTCAGTTTTAAATCTAAGGTAATACACACAAGAGTTACCGAAAACCCAATTGCAGAATGCAGGTGAAAAATACTAGCTTGTAAAAACGGCTCTTATTCTATTTTCATGACTTTGTACTTATGTTTTAACCCAAAATTCCCTTCTCACACCCCAGGCAGATGAAGAACGGGCCACTGACGGTTTCGCAGGTGGAAAAATCCCTGGATGGCAACCTTTGTCGCTGTACGGGATATCGTCCGATACTGGACGCGTTCAAGTCCCTGGCTGTGGACGCTGGGGAGGGTCTCAAGGCGAAATTGGTTGATATAGAGGTAATGTAAATCTACGCCATAAGAAATAGAAACTAAAGAAGTCCATCGTAGCGTAGATACAGCGCTTTTATTTTAATAAGTAAGAAACAAACGAACAATTGAGAACTAATAACTTTTTTTTGTCTAACTTGTGTGTATGATTGATCAGGTATCAAAATTCTGGTACACCACACGCACTTCCCCGTAGGGGGGTTAGTGCCGTCAGTGCACCTCACTTGGTGCATTGTAGGCATTACATGAGGTTCTTTGCAGCATCCCCTCGACCCCTGGCTGCAACCCCTTTCATTCCTTTTGACTGAATCTCCTTTCGTATTTTCCTTCTTCCATCTAACATTCCATCCTCCCCTAACAAATGTTTCATAGCGCAATTGCGAGGTTTTCCTCCTGTTACACCTTTCAGACCCCTTTCAGCGCTGAATAAGCCTAAAGGTCCCAGCTCTTGGCCCTTGGCGTAAGTTTCCTATTCCATTCCAGTCAACTACACGTACTTTTTATCTTTCCAGGAGGCCTACAAGGGCAGTTGCAAGAATGCGTGTGCAAACTGTGACAAGAGTGGCAAATGCAAGACTCGAGTCGGGAATCAGAGTGTTGAAACATCCTTCAAGATGACTGCCTCTGGTGTGCATTGGTATAATCCTAAAACCATTGAGGTATTTCGGTGTTAATTCTGCTTGTTTAAGGCCTCACAGTAACCCATTACCGCCGCCACGAAACCGCAAATATCTGCTGAAGGTTTTAGTGGTAAAATAAATGGGTTATGAGGAAGAGGCTTTAACCCCTTTGAAGTAATTGATTTGGCCTAAATTGTATATTCAGTTCAAAAGCATTATTGTTCATAAAGGGGTGGAGATTCTATTCGTATTTTATTCTTTCGTTCTCTTTACTTCATTTATGATGTATAATCGAATGTGCGGAATTCAAATTCGTAATTTTTGTTTGTAGTGCGATCTTATTATTGATTAAATTGAAACTCCTCTGAAAAATAATAGTCTCATGAAGGTTGACTGATGGCTTCCCTTCATTCCAGGACGTCTATTCTGCCATTAAGGAACTAAACCAGTACGATAAGTTCAGGATAGTCGTTGGCAACACAGGAGCAGGTATTAAAAATGGTTTTCTCTCTCTCTCTCTCTCTCTCTCTCTCTCTCTCTCTCTCTCTCTCTCTCTCTCTCTCTCTCTCTCAGATGTGCACAGTGAAACATTACAAAACTGCGAGGTTTTCCTCCTGTAACACCTTTAAAACTTTTCTACTTTCAATTTTCTTTTCAGCGCAGAATGACCTAATTGGTCCCAGCGCTAGGATCTTGGCCTAAATTTCTTATTCCATTCCATTCCAAAACAGTTCATAGAATTCTTCTACTGTCCTTTCGACTGACAGGTGTGTTCAAGAACGATGGTCCCTACCAGGCCTACATCAGCACCCATGGAATTCCAGAGTTATATGAGGTGTCCTTTGGCGAGCCCCTCTCATTAGGAGCCAATGTCAGCTTGACCCGTTGCATGGAAGCCTTCAAAGACATGGCCTCGACTGACCCAGGTTATGCCCACCTTGGAGAGGTCGCTAAACACTGGCAGTACGTCGCAAATGTCTCTGTTAGGAATGTGAGTATCTTTTCCTCTTTTGTTGTTAGGTATGTACCTCTGGTTGTAATATATTCTTACAGAAAAATTGGTATCAGTTATCTTGATAACTCTTCATTACTATTTAATTCTGTTTTCAATGATAAGCGTGACTTTCATTAATACTGTTTGTTTTATCATACTTCATTAATCGTGTCTTACATATTTTCAATACTTGTACTTTTTTATTGTCTTTAAATGCTCAGGTGTATTTATACATATACAGTACATGCAGTCACCATTTGCATGTTAATAATAATAATAATAATAATAATAATAATAATAATAATAATAATAATAATAATAATAAAAACCTCATTGGTAGCAGGGTTTTACAAAAGTTGCATATGAATTTTTACAAACATTTATCAAAAGGTGAGCCAGCCTGTCTCATTCGAACTCTGGCCCAAAACTACACGGGGTATAAAAAATTTCTTAGGCAAACAACGAAACTGAATATGCTCCAGGTAGCTGGTCGCCATTGTGAAGGTTTGTTGTCTTTGAAAGCCTCATTAATAATAAGGAAGGCTATAGTATTAATTGAACTAATATGTTTCTAGAGACTGGTAAATCTCTGGCAAAATAGGCCTAGGGTGCTCTCAACATGACTGGCGCTCGGAGAAAGCGTACCCCAAAAGGTCCCCTCTCCTCTTGTTTCCAGGCACGGGCATCCCCCCCCCCGCCTTAAAAAACTTGACAGATGTAATAGTAGTAATAAAAAACAGTAAGAGCAGGAGAAGAATAAATAAAATAATACCTATAGAAATTTCTTGTTCTATCTTAACTTCCAGGCAGGCTCATGGGCAGGAAACCTGATGATGAAGCACCTTCACCAAGGCTTCCAGTCTGACATATTCCTGACCCTCCTGGCTGCTGATGCCGAGCTGACGTTGGGTAGTGCTGACAATGGCGAGGAAACGTTCGTCAGCCTCGAGCAGTTCCTGGAGACTGACATGTCCAGGAAGGTGATCCTGAAAGTGACTCTCCCGCCGTTGCCTCCAGATACGAAAGTAAGGAATTGATGAGCCATTTCAGTTAATATGGCCGCTCATAGAAAGAATTATTCTTTAATTAGGTCTTGTAGAGAGTTTTCTTTTTTTCCAGCAGAAAAATCCAAAAGCGTAAAATAACCCCTGTATGAAGTGCATGGCTTTACATTAGAAAAACAATTTTTTCACTGTGGCTGTATATCAGGACAATTTTCTTCTCTTGAAAATTACAGCAAACTTGAAATGGCCCCCGTGTTAGATTCATTTTACCTGATCAGAATAACAGAAATCAACATTTCTTTTATCATTTATGTTTATTGCAACAATTCTTTTCTACTGATAAATACTGTAAGCACGAAATCTACTGCTTTAGGTTTGTTTCACTTGAGAGTAGCATAATTCTCCATTTATTTGTGACTGTTATAGGAACATTTTTTTCACTGAAGTCAGAATAGGCTTTATACCACCACTACATTAGCATCATAACTGCTTGAAAACGAGAAATTCGTCTATTACCTGTTTGTGCTGAAATGTTTTGGTCATTGGAAATATACAAGAACTAAATTGCCATCCATTACCAATATGAAATATTTCAATTAATACATACAGCAGTTAAGACGAAAATTTAGCTGACATTATTATAGACATATTCCGCATCATGAAAATTATAAATATATCTGAAGGTATTTGAAATGCCATAGTTATTATATGACGTGGAACTGAATGAATTTCCCAGATACATGTATCTCGTCTCTTCAAGACAAAAGAATTAGAATAAATGATACTTTGCCTGAGGCCTTCAATCTTGTCTCCTCAAGCTACGGACATTCAAGATCACGCCTCGAGCAGTCAACGCCCACGCCTACGTCAACGCCTGCTTCAGGATGCGGTTAAATCCGGATGACGGCTTCCGAGTTACCGAGAAGCCGGTCATTGTCTTAGGGGGCATCAATTCCGAATTTGTAAGTTACTATTATTGTTATGGTTTAAAATGTCCTAATAATCAAAACAAAATAAAAGTGAAAAACATTACAAGAAATATATAAATAAAATACTAATCAGTTAACAGATACATTGACAAAACAATTATTACAAGAATATAATAAATAAAAAACTTAATTAGTTAACAGATGCATTGATAAACATAAATATTGCAAGAATATAATAAATAAAAAACTAATCACCTAACAGATAAATTGATAAAAACATCACAAGAATGTAATAAATAAAAAAATAAATCAGTTAGTAGGCGAATTGATATAAAAAAAACATTACAAGAATTTGATAAATAAAAACTAATCAGTTAAAAGATAAATAAATACATTTATGTAAATATAAGTGAGATAAAGATTACGACAATGATGCATGGAACTACAAAGTAATATATAGTTTCTTTTAAAACCAACATTACCTTTTCAGAGTTTATAAACAGTCTTTTATTTATAAAACAAAGTATGACAAACTAATAATTAAAAAGACACTCGCTGGACAAGCTTCTATTTCACAAGCAAGGAAATAATTCAAGGTTATAATTCCCTGTAGGGGGGGTAGTGGTGTCAGTGCACCTCATTCCTTGGACTGTAGGCATTACTTCAAGGTTCATTGCAGCGGTCCTTCGGTCTCTAGCTGCAACCCCTTTCATTCCTTTTACACTACCTCCATTCGTATTCTCTTTCTTCCATCTTGCTCTCCAACCTCTCTTAAAATTTGTTTCATAGTGCAACTGCGAGGTTTTCCTCCTGTTAATCTTTCAGACCTTTCTACGCCCAGTATCCGTCTCAGCGCTGAATGACCTCATAGGTCCCAGCGCTTGGGCTTTGGCCTAAATTCTATATCCCATTCCATTCCATTCTAAGGTTATCATTTGACCACCACATTAACATTACTCACTATTAATTTCCAGTTATTCTTCTAACTTTCTGCATCTGAATGCCAAAGTTATTTTATTAACTCATAAAACAAAAAAATTCCTTTTTCTCAGATCCACGCATCTCAGACTGAGAGTTACCTCG
>NC_089760.1:35717500-35755000 GCF_040412425.1 Macrobrachium rosenbergii | reverse complement strand
TTAATTACTTTTTTCGGCATTAAGCCGGTTACCATAACATGGATGGCTCCACTATATAACACACACACACACACACACACACACACACATATATATATATATATATATATATATATATATATATATATATATGTGTGTGTATATATTATATATTATATGTATATATATATAAAATACATACATACATACACATATAAGGCTTTTTGTAAGCAAACAATTTTTTAACTTTTGAATACTGCAATCTTCCACAGAGGCCTATGAAGAATCTCCCCACCAACTTACGGGAGAGCTTTCGATGGGTAGCCAATTCCACCTGGCCATGGAACCCCACGCCGCCAGGGTCGTACCCACAGAAGATGGGTATGACGTTTACTGTACCACCCAGTGGCCCACGGAAACCCAGGCCACCACAGCCGCTGTGCTAAACGTTCCTGTGAACAAGTAAATAGTTTATTTTGTCTCTGAATACGTCAAGGTAATCAGTATTGGGTGCAGGGTATTTACTTAAACCCCCTCTCCCAACTCCCCAACAAAGTACCTGCTTAAAAAGTAGCCTATGTTGGATGAACGCACATTGGCTCGAACTTGGGCACTGTGCGTAATGTCCCTAGAGTTGAAACTTGACATCACGACCATCTTTTACATTACCGTCAATTTTTTTTACTATGTGGGCACATTCGTAATAATAATAATAATGTTCTTGACAGCATCAACGTGACAGTCCGACGGCTGGGTGGCGGATACGGATCAAAGATCAGCCGACAGCACGTAGTCTCGGCTGCAGCCGCCATTGCGGCGAGGAAACTAAAACGCCCTGTTCGGTTCGTCGCGGATCTGAACACCCACATGACCTATGCCGGTTGGAGGGAGCCCTACCATGCCGCTTATGAGGTTAGGAATTCATGTTGCTGTAGGTTATGGGAATTGTTGAAGTGATTAAGAAATATGGACATTCAGATTATGTCACTGTTTCAGTGGACATTCGGATTATTTCACTGTTTCAGTGGACATTCAAATTATGTCATTGTTTCAGTGGACATTCAGATTATGTCACTGTTTCAGTGGACATTCAAATTATGTCATTGTTTCAGTGGACTTTCAAATTATGTCACTGTTTCAGTGGTCATTCAGATTATGTCACTGTTTCTGTGGACATTCAAATTATGTCAATGTCTCGGTGGACATTCAGATTTTGACCTTGTTTCAGTAGACATTCAGATTATTTCACTGTTTTAGTGGACATTCAAATTATGTCACTGTCTCAATGGACATTCAGATGTGTCAGTGTTTCAGTGGTCATTCAGATCATGTCTCTGTTTCAGTGGACATTCAGATTATTTCACTGTTTCAGTGGACAATTAGATCACGTCACTGTTGTTGTGGTCATTCAGATTATGTCATTGCATCAGTGGGCATGCAAATTGTCACTGTTTCAGTGAACATTCATATTATGTCACTGTTTCAGCGGACATGCAAATTACGTCACTATTTCAGTGGACATTCAAATTACATCACTATTTCAGTGAACATTCAGATTATGTCACTGTTGCAGTGAACATTCAGGTTATGTCACTGTTTCAGTGGACATTCAAATTACGCCACTATTTCAGTGGACATCCAAATACGTCACTATTTCAGCGGACATTCAAATTACGTCGCTGAACATTCAAATTACGTCACTATTTCAGCGGACATTCAAATTACGTCACTGTTTCAGCGGACATTCAAATTACGTCGCTGTTTCAGTGGACATTCAAATTACGTCACTATTTCAGTGGACATTCAAATTACGTCGCTGTTTCAGTGGACGTTCAGATAATACCAATCCACGTATGTAACAGAAAACGTCAGTAATTGTACGTAAGAAAAATCTGAACTCCGCCTCCCCCTTCTTCAGGTCGGTTTCGACGACGAAGGGAAGATCCAGGCCCTGAAGGTGGACATGACAACAGACGCGGGTCATGTGGCGAACGAACACTCGGTAGCATTCCTCGCAGGAACCATCCAGAGCACTTACCATGTCCCCAACATCGTTTACAACGGTTACATCGTCAGGACTGACACCGCTGCCAACACTTACTGCAGGACACCCGGTAAGAGGAGTTTCTAATTTCTCATTTTTTTTTACCTGCTTAAGTTGCAAATTGTTTTGTTGGTTTGGTTTTGTGTCATTTTTTTTAGTTTTGAAACAAAACAAATTGGCACAGAAACAAAAACAATGAAGTGTTCTGCAACTTGTGACGAAGTAGTGTTTTTGCAGCTCTCTCTCTCTCTCTCTCTCTCTCTCTCTCTCTCTCTCTCTCTCTCGTTACGAAATGAAGTTCCACACTATTATATAATAGTCTCTCTCTTTCTCTCTCCCTCTCTCTCGTTGCGAAATGAAGTTCCACACTATTATATAACAGTCTCTCTCTCTCTCCCTCTCTCTCGTCGCAAAATGAAGTTCCACACTATTATATAATAGTTTCTCTCTCTCTCTCTCTCTCTCTCTCTCTCTCTCTCTCTCTCTCTCTCTCTCTCTCTGCATGACACTTTCACAACTCCTCGCTGTGTCTCCCCAGGCCACGTTGAAGCCACGGCGACCATAGAGAACATCATGGAGCACGTGGCTCACTTCCTGAAGAAGGATCCTTTGGAGATCCGTGAGATCAACATGGATCCTGCCGGAGTGCCGCGTCTCATGGCCGCGCCCTTCGAGAGGAACGTCGCTGCGGAGGACATCTTCCCTCTCCTGAAGCAGAAGGCTTCCCTCGAGGAAAGGACTCGAGAAGTGGAGGAGTTCAACGCAGTGAGCATTGACTCTTTTTTTTTTTTTTTGGCTGTTGTGTCCCCCTTAGACAATCTTTTCGTAATGATAATGATTATAATTATCATTTATTAAATTGTAAAATAGCTACAACGCTTGTGTCTTCATTTGCTTGGCCGTGGAACGTTTGTTCTGTATATTTTATACTTTTTATTCCATGTGCATGACGAAGATAGTTGTCCCCTCAATGTACAAAATTAACCTCTTTTAGTTTATACATTTCTTGCCATCTTTATTATATCCTTGTTCAAATATACCATAATCTCCTATGCACCGATATTCACTACATACGGGTAGGTGTAAATAAGCCTGACCTAATCAGATTGTATAAAGAAAACTGTACTTGACCACACTAGTGTTACTTCAGTCATTTAATTACTGTACTGATGCAGTATGACCATCTAAGTTGAAACTGACATTCTGGAAAATAAAGCATTCTGCTTTACAAAAACTTAAATCTAATGTATGTTTAAATCGTTCATGTATTAGGAATAGCCTTTAATATTTTCGTATCATATCTGGAATTACACCCCTCCGTGTCCAATATGACGGTAAAATTTTGTCCTCCTGTCTCCCAGGAAAACAAGTGGAAGAAGAGAGGACTCTCCGTGATTCCTCTCTGGTATGGATTTGATTACTATGAGGCCTTCAGATTCGGCATACAGGTCGCCATCTACGAGCGTGATGGAACTGTGGCCATCTCCCACGGTGGGGTGGAGATGGGGCAAGGTATCAACACTAAGGTATGTCGTTGCGAATTTCTTTTAACTCGCCCTCTAAGGCATCGCGCTTTACTGTTTATTCGTTATTGGAGATGTGACATCCAAGCTTCTGACGATCAGTCCTCAACCTGCCAATTGGAAATATAAGATCATTTTTAGTTGTCTGCAAAATAGACGTATTGGGCCGGCTTTGTCTGTCCGTCCGCACTTTTTCTGTCCGCTCTCTGATCTTAAAAACTACTGAGGCTAGAGGGCTGTAAATTAGTTTGTTGATCATCCACCCTCCAATCATCAGACATACCAAATTGCAGCCCTCTAACCTCAGTAGTTTTTATTTTATTTAGTGTTAAAGTTGGCCATAATCGTGCTCCTGGCAACGATATAGGAAAGGCTACCACCGGGCCGTGGTTAAAGTTTCATGGGCCGTGGCTCATACAGCATTATACCAAGACCACCGAAAGTTAGATCTATTTTCCTTGGCCTTGATTATACGCTGTAGCGGCCGTACAGAAAACTCGATTGCGGTGAAGTGACACAGAAAGAATTATAAGTTCTGCTGCTATTTCTGAGTTTGTGATTGTCATGTTAGGGAAGTTATTCTTAAACTCGGGATGCTGTAAGGAAGAATTAACGTTAATATGTTACACCAGATAACGCGATATATTCAAGAATTAACCTAGGGACCCTGAAGGGTAATGAAGTAGGAGAGATATTAAATGAACAGAGAAATTCCTGCTGAAGGAAGGGCGATGGAAGTGATGAAGAAAATATTGGCAATCTTGAAAAGGAAATGTGTAATATTCGGGTGAAAATATCTCCTGGAGTCATATTTGTTTGAAGTAAGTTATAGTGGGAGGTGAAACGGAGTTATAGAAGATCCTTTGAATGAAGAAATCGTAAAATGGGATGGACTAAAGGCCGCCACTAACGTTCAGTTATACCTGCGCATTTATGCCTGCACAGTCGGCCTGTGCAGGCAAAACTGAACGTTAGTGGGTTCAGTTTTACCTGCACAGGCCGACTGTACAGGCATAACTGCGCAGCGGCCTTAAGTGTCCTCTTCAGTGAAGGAGCAATTAATGAAGAGATAAGGCAGTACTTAAGGAGTGGTGTTTTCAAGTGTGTTGGGGGTCTACAGTGAATGAGAGCTGTTATCTGGTAAGTTAGGGTAGGTCTCATCTTTGAACCAGGCGAAATCTTCACAGTCATTATCACCCAATTAAAATGTATTCCCTGTATGGGATAGGTGCACCACTGCAGGCCTAACTTAAGGTTCTTTGCGGCGTCCCTTCGTCCCATAGCTACAACCCCTTTCATTCCTTTTACTATACCTCCGTTCGTAATCTCTTTCTTCCATCTTACTTTCCACCTCTATTGGTAATTGCTTCAACATTATTTTCAGCCCTGAATGATCTCATAGGTCCCAGCGCTGGGGCTTTGGGCTAGATTCTATATTCCAGTTCCGATTCCAATTAAAATGTGTCCTTTTCACAGGTAGCCCAAGTAGCAGCATATACTCTGAGGATTCCGTTGGAACACATCGTCATCAAAGCAACTGACACAATGGTGGGTGCCAATTCCATCGTGACTGGGGGTTCCTTTGGATCGGACTTGTGTGCTCATGTAAGCATAACTTCTTGTATAATTTATGTAAATATAAGTCTCTCTCTCTCTCTCTCTCTCTCTCTCTCTCTCTCTCTCTCTCTCTCTCTCTCTCTCTCTCTCTCTTCATGTAAGTGAATGCATGGTAATGTTAAGTGACAGTTTACCTTGTTCCCCTTGCCTCTGCTCTGCTTAAGTACTCTATAAGAGATTTTGTTTGTGCTTTCACATTTGAAAGCATTCTTATCCTTACTTAGAGCTCATCAAAAACAAATAGAAGCCAGTTTACCTATTCCAGATGGTTTCTCATAAACTATTCACTGAATTAGTGTCAAAAATTAGTGAATGTTTATTCTCCTAGGGTGTGAAGAAGGCAGCAGCAGCTCTGCGTCAGAGACTGGATGTAGTTGAAGCCAAAATGAAAGAGGAGAATGGAAAGGAGCCAACGTGGGTTGAGCTTGTCCAGAAGGCTTTTGCCTCTGACGTTGATTTGAGTGAAAGATATTGGTAAGTCAAAGTCAAAACTATTGTAATTATTGTCACAGTTTTTTTTTCTTTCTGTCTGTCTGTCTGTCATTCCTCAGAGCCCTGGGGAATGACATCTTCAGAATTGGTATTCCAGTTGTACCAAACTAATCATATTTTGTATATACTCTCTGTTTGAACCCTGAGTTTCTAATGGAACTAGAGTGTTTTACAATAAGTTACCTTTTTTTGGTCTTTAGACCATCGGTTATAATTTAGTTAAAATTTGGTCTGGGCAAATATGAATGTGATGATTTTCGTTCCTGTATTCAAAAGCCACGCTTAGATTGTTAAGTCCAAGTTGTTATTTCATTGGCAATTCATGTATCACAGACAAGTTCCATCAACCATCAGCCTTAGTTAGTTTTCTTGGCTGGATTTATCGTTTTCCTTGAACCATTAATACTTAAGGCAACATTTCACGACGAATTTTTAGGCCGAATACAGATACTGACAACCAAATCATCATTGTGATGTTGTATAATAAAACCATTGCCGCAGTTCTTTCTTCAATAGGCATAAGTGGCTGGAAGAAAATCCGTTTGAATACACACGAACACGCAAAATTTTCTTTCCATAAATGATTCCCATGAGGATGGAAGATTTAATCAGTTCTCCAGGTCAAACAGAACTGTGTGAATAGAATGGTTTTAAAATACCTTAGGCACTGTCACTTGAAAAACCGGCTTTATTTCGGAATCTTAGAAATATGCAAAATTGCTAGAGGAAAAAAAATCTGAAAACTGAAATCTGTGTGAGTGACACAAGTGTGAGAAAAAACGAATCTTTCGGCTAATTTTGTCTCGTGTGTTAGTTGTAATTATGTTCATCCCTTCTGCTCATGTTTACCAACGTCGTTAAATATAATAGCTAACTATTGATTACTATGATATATCAGTATGTGTTGTATAGTAATGCTTAGAGTTGCTTATTACCCAAATATGACAAGTCATGTAGTTGAGTCAAGGGTACAAGACGCCCTTGACTAAACAATATAAGCATCAGAGCCACATCAAGAAGGCTATTCGGCGCTGGTATCTTTAAAAATTATCTGCATAGATATACTTAAAAATCGACTTGGTGAAATGATGGAAGGCCCCTCACAGTGTAGGACTAAGTGAAAGGAGGAAAGTGGGGAAAGAGTGATCAGCTGTTAAGACAGTAAAATATACTTTAGTGGTTTCCTTGATAGTAGTTTGGAGTACTCCCGAAGTAATTTCCCAGTAATTTGGATTACTCCCGAAGTAATTCCCCAGTAATTTGGATTAGACCCGAAGTAATTTCCCAGTATTTTATATTACTCCCGAAGTAATTTCCCAGTAATTTGGATTACTCCCGAAGTAATTTCCCAGTAATTTGGATTAGACCCGAAGTAATTTCCCAGTATTTTATATTACTCCCGAAATAATTTCCCAGTAATCTGGATTACTCCCGAAGTTATTTCCCAGTAATGTGGATTACTCCCGAAACTAATTTCCCAGTAATCTGGATTATTCCCGAAGTAATTTCCCAGTATTTTATATTACTCCCGAAATAATTTCTCAGTAATTTGGATTACTCCCGAAGTAATTTTCCAGTAAATTGGATTACTCCTGAAGTCATTTCTCTGTATTAGAATAGTAGTTGTTCTTAAAACAATGTTCTTAGGCATTTTAAGGCCTCTCACTCTGTCGCTGAAGTTTTTATATTATATATATATATATATATATATATATATATATATATATATATATATATATATATATATATATATATATATATATATATATATATATATATATATATAAGAGCCGTGCTGGCTGGCTTTAGAGGCCTGACTAAGTTTCAGTTATATCTTGTGTTGGATGGCAAAACATTATTATTATTATTATTATTATTATTATTATTATTATTATTATTATTAATGTTTAATAAGAAAGCGTTCCATTCCTCGTTTCCAGGACTGTTAAGAACGAGCATCCGGAGCGTTACGACATCTGGGGTGCCACTTGCCTGGAAGTGGAAGTCGATGTATTGAGTGGTGTGTACATGGTAAGAAAGTTTGTTTTTGATTACATATTAAACATTTACCTCTTTCTACAAACGATCAGTCTTACTCATTGATCATTTCAGATCAATTCTGTGTCAACTGTAATTGGTAATTCAGAAATGAGCGCATCCTGATATTTAAATAGTGTAAAACATTACGGAATGATTACGCGTGGCCTTGGGAAGGGAGAGGGGTCTGAGTGAACGTAATTAACGCCTGTTCATGATTTAAAATGTAATTATGATGATGTAATGTTTTTTTGCGTTACGGAATAAATGCACTCGCATTATGTTTCACTTTCACGTGACAAGTGGCTTTGTTTCAGTTCGTGAAACATTCTCATCCTTCTTGTAAATTGTGCAAGTTATAGTAATGAGCTTACCTCCGTCATGCCGTGACGTCACCATGGCGACAAAGGTAGACTCATTTACGATTCAGGACAGTTTCTGTCCTATGTGAGATCGGAATTATGAACTTCTAAATAGTGTATTTTTCATATATATTCGTTTTGGAAGTATTAGGTTCGCAAAGAGTGACTGTGTCCAAAATATTGACGATGCAGATGTTAAGAATTCCACGCGACACATAAAACACAGACAGATACGGTTATCATATATCATTCCCTTTGGAAATAATATTAAAGATGAAAATAGCCACGTGTGAATCAGTGAGAGAACTAATATATATATATATTTATATATATATATATATATATATATATATATATATATATATATATATATATATATATATATATATATATATATATATATATATATATGTATACGTTTGTATGTAGATGTATATATATACACATATATATACGTATATATGTATAATGTATATATATGTAATATATATATATTCACACACACACACACACACACACACACACATATATATATATATATATATATATATATATATATATATATATATATATATGGTATATTTCGCCATAAATTTCGTTTAATGTTCATTTCACTACACCTCGGGAATAACTTACACACAAGGAGAATTATAACTGAAAAAGAGCTTCGTCACCAGAGGGACTCGAACCGCTACCTGGTTTAGAAACATTGAAAATACAGTGACTTTGACCACTGAGCTATCAAGAGAGGCTTAACATGTCACGGTGTTAGTAACAAAAATTTAGTTATATGTATGTGCATATATGCATTTATATCTATATACAGTATATACTGTATATATATGTATGTATGTATATATATTATACATGATTATATACATACGTATACATATACATAGATATATACATATGCATATGCATATACATTTCAGCACCAACAGAAGTCTCCATTTAAGCCAATGAAATTCAATCTACAGATCATGAGTCTTTTAGCTTATGGTACGAACCCGATCTCTGTCAGCTGAAGGAATCAAGTCTTATAATTATGAATGCATACAAGCTGTGAGCGCGGCAATTCTTCCCACGCACTCTTTCCATTTTACTATCAGTTATTTATCCAATTTTTTCATCTACGATGACAAATCGGGGAGTTGCAAAAACCTTTAAGAGAGTAACAATGGATGAAGGGTCCCTGGGACACTCGTTAGTTTAGTCTGACATTGTGTACTTTCTATTTAAGGCGTCTCGTGCGTTCAGTAAAATTATACATGAGTCATGTACTCTAGATGAGTGATGTAGACTTATGTATCTTGCATTGTGATATGTATGTATAACATACATATATGTATATATATACTGTATATATACAGTATATATATATGTATGTATGTATGTATGTATATATATATATATATATATATATATATATATATATATATATATATATATATATATATATATACATATATATATATAATAGAGTCTACTGGTCACTTTTACCAGGTACATATGTAAATGTAATTGCCACAATGTCCTCTTAACTAATCGAATTCTTCTCACTTTTTTGGATACGTGTCATTACAAAGCCTTAAGATCCAAGTGCAAGAAATATGAAGAAATTATGGTGAAAGATACGAAAGTCTACCCCACGTTTTTAATTTTACTGAAAGCTCGAAACTAATTAACTCGAAAGTTGTGTCTGCCATTAACAAATTAACTGACCAAACTAAAGTGAGGAAAGCCACAGGGAACCTCCATCGATTGTTACTCTCTTAATGGTTTTTGCAATTCCCAGATTTGTCTTCGTGGATAAAAAAAGAATTAGAAGAATGAATAATAGTAAATTTAAGAGCGCGTGCAAAGAATTACCGCTGTCACATTTTGTATACATTTCATAATTACAAGTCTTGATTCCCTGAACTGACAGAGAACGGGTGCTTGCTACCAATTAAAAGACTCAGTATTCTGTAGGTTTAATTTCACTGGCTTAAATGAAGATCCCCGTAGGGAGGTAGTGCCGTCAGTGCACCTCACGCGGTGCACTGTAGGCATTACTTAAGGGTCTTTGCAGAGTCCCTTCGGCCCCTAGCTGCAATCCCTTTCACTCCGTTTACTATACCTCCGTTCATATTCTCTTTCTTCGGTCTTACTTTCCATCCTCTCCTGTTATACCATTAAAACCATTCTACTTTCAATCTTCCTTTCAGCGCTAAATGACGTCTTAGGTTCCAGCGACTGGCATTTGGTCAGAACTCCATACCCCATTCCATTCCAAGATAATCTATACTTTTGCAATCAGCTTATCGTTTCAACTCGATAGAACAAGCCATGTCTCGGAAAGGTCGTATCAGCAGTCTCCGATCAATGGGTAGACCAAACCTCTATTAATAGGCCATGTTCCAATCACACCAGGACTTCGAAAATCTATGATCACGGAGTTCCAGATCCTTTCAGGAATATTTATGATCAGGGACTAGTTACAAATCATTGCTGGCCCTTCGTTGGCAGTGCCATTCGTCTACTTTGTTTCAAATGAAAGGCTGACTATAAATAACCCTACGCCACTCGTCGTGTCAGTATTGATCGATTGTAATCAAACGCCTCTTATAGAGTTGGTTTATATTGAAAAATAATTAATCTCTATGACAGTTTTATATATATAAGTCTATGTGCACATCGATGCGCCGTGACGTGATTCCACACGCCATATAATTCCATATAATTCCATGTAAATATATTTTAATTCTGTGACCAAATCGTGGTTCCTTTCAATACACAATGCATAGATATGAACAGTTTTATAATGTACCTTACTCTAAAGAAATTAGCATTCCTACAGTGTGCGTTTACTCTTAAAGAAATTCATGTTAAAAATTATGTATCTTTCATTTTTAGCTCTCTGTCAATATTAGCCATAAGTCAGCAATAAAATGTATTCAAGTCACTGTGAGTTATTACAAGCTATCACAAATTGAAAAGAACAACCGTTTCTTGGACTTTTTCAGACGGATTTTTTTTGTTTTGCCCTTCGCGTATTTATTGCAAAAAAAAAAAACTGTTGTTTACACGTGTCGGTTAAGTTATTTCTATTATCACCAGCTAAGCATAGCCACCCTTGTATGTCGTTTTTTATATGTTAAGCTACCCTCTATTCAAGGTGTAGCTGATCTTTGCTAGTGGAAAATGAGATTTTCATACTAGCATATTTTCTGAGTTATTTATTTATATGATTATCGACATCATCAGGGCTACTACCGCAGTAGGAAATATTTTTACCACAATGATAATACAATTTATTATTATTATTATTATTATTATTATTATTATTATTATTATCTGGATGAAAATGGAGCTAAGCAATCTCTCGGGGCCTACAATTTCATTTTTAATAATGATTTTTTAAATGCTTAGCGCAGCATTGTGGATTTTTTATTATTATTATTATTATTATTATTATTATTATTATTATTATTATTATTATGTGATCTACTTTTTCCGAGATTACCAATCTTCATCATCTCATTTACTCCCACTGATAGTAGTAATGAACCTTTACAACACTACCGCCTTACTACTAATAATAATGGTAATAATAATAATAATCATAATTATTATTATTATTACTTCCAGATTCGACGAGCAGACATAATAGAAGACTGCGGGAGGAGCTTGAGCCCCTACGTCGATATAGGACAGATAGAAGGCTCCTTCGTCATGGGTTTGGGGCTCTTCACTTCAGAACTGGTCAAATTTAATCCGGAGACGGGACAGAAACTCTCCAACGGTACTTGGGTGAGTCAGAAATTATCTTCTTGATAAGATTTGACAGGATTTGAGGTCCTCTGAGGGCACTGTCCTCAACTTTATTGGTGAGACGCAGTTGAGGATGTTACTGGAAGCTGCAGATCAGACCAGAAACAGGAGATTTGGGCGAATGTCATCTTTACCCTTTTTCGTGTATTTTCTCAGTTAGTTTACTTAGCTTGCTTCAGAAAGTAGAATCAGACTTAAGTACTGTAGATGTGCGGGCCCTATGCCCAGAATTAGGTCATTGGGTTTTGAACTTTAGAATTGGATGTCGTTATCAGACACAGTAACATGAGTCTGCACAAGATTAAGACAGAAAATCGATGAAATCTTAACACTCATTATAGTAACCCCCCCCCTTTTTTTTTTACTTGGAGACTTAAAATTCTTTAACGGAGCATCTGCTTTCTTGCAACTCGGGAATCTAGCTAGGAGTCTGCTCTCCCAGAGTCTGTAAATGTAGCCAAAGGATGCTTGCTCGAAATCTGTGTGTATCGAAGTAAATAGGCCCATTCAAGTAACTGGCATGTAATGGAATACCGAGGAATTTTACAAACAAGAAAATAATGAGAGAACTTTTGTTGAGGAGTATAAAATTAAATAATTCCGTTAGAGCATATTTCTTTACCGTTTACCTGAGTAACCCTCAAATTTATTAAAATCTGCTGCACAGCCATAATTTAAAAACAACCAAAACCTGTTCTGAATGAGCAACGCCTGATACATTGTCACTCCTTTTTTTATTTTGATTTATCATCTTTAATTAGAAAAAAAATACTCGTAATAGCATGAGTCTTAAAATGGGGAAGCAAATCCACAGTTATGTAACTTGACAAATATATTTAAAGATGAATCTATAGGCCTACAGTATAGTTTTATTTCTAAATATGTGTAGTTACATAACTTTGGATTTGTTTCTCCTTATCTGTCATTTTTAGTTTGACTTGCCTTTTTTTCTGCAGGAGTATAAACCTCCAACAGCCCATGACATCCCAGTGGACATGAGGCTTACCCTTTTGCCAAATGCCAAGAGCGCCAAAGGGGTGCTGGGGTCCAAAGGTAAAATATAATGAATTCATTATTCATGCTTTGCTTAACATTATAGAGTCGTGTCACAGGAGGAATATTCGTTGACACCTGAAATAAAGAGCTTGATAAAATCAACGTGTTCATGCCCTAGAAAATCTTGATGGAGATTGTCTCCAGTTCTGATATACAGCAGTCTCATTGGAATACATTGTAATAGACTGCATAGCTAGATAGAGAAAAAGTTAATTTATTTTTCCTCTATCTACAGCCACGGGAGAACCACCTCTGTGCATGTCCTACGCAGTTGTTTCTGCTCTGCGTCAAGCAATAGCCTCCTTTAGGGGTGATAACGGCCTCACTGACTGGTTCGTGATGGGTAAGTTGGCTTCGAAAGAATAATAATTGTTCTTTGGGTATTGTGAATTCGGTGACTTGAAGTTCCTCCAAATTCCGTCTGCTAGTTTATTTAATTTCGGTTCGTTTTTAATTCTGATTTTATATTCATTTAACTCTTAAAATTATTTTTTTCGGTTGGGACATGTCATGTCAAGTTACACCTTGTACTGAGGGTTAATTGGCAGATGGCTTCACATACTGAGGGCTGCGGTTTGTAAACTAATTATGTTTATGCAAATTAAAGAAAAATTAGTTTTCTTGATTTATATGAGAAGGTCTCTTGAAAAGTAAAACTAATACAATCTTAATGGACAACTAGCACTGCACGTTCAAGGAAGTTTAATACAAAGAGTTCGTTGAGCACCAATGGAATCTGACAGTTTATTTATCGCCTGATATGAAATGTTTTTTCTTCCAGACACACCAGTCACTGTCGAAAAAGTTCATCAACTCTGCGATGTAAGACCAGAGCAATTTCAACTGTCTGTATGATTGGCTGCAAACCAATTCACCACCTCTGCGATGTAAGACCAGAGCAATTTCACCTGTGCATGATCGGCTGCAAACCGGAGGCTGTTGGTCGTGTCTTGAAGATTACTCTCGTTTTTACTCTCGCCATCTTTGATTTTATCTCTGGAGAATCATAAATCTTATGCATTGTCTAATAAAGACACATTCCCGTCTGTAAAGTAACCGTAGGTTTTTAAAAGAGAAGGTGCGTGGACAGCAGATGTGTTCTCAGTTCTCATGATGATGAAAATACATAATCAAGACTTGTCTAGTTTTGGCACGGTTTTGAAATCACTTATGTATTAAACGTCATGAGGAGACAGGTAAACATTCCAGAAATGTAATGGTTTCTTTTGTACTCCCTATGTTACAGAAGTAACATGGCACATTTCACTTATAGTATGTAGGATTTCACTGATGACATGTGGTGCTTTTAAGAATATACGACGTTTCAAGTATATTAGCAAATAGTTATTAATGATCAATTAGTTATAGAAACTTGACGAAAAGAAGGAATTATTCTGTTTGTTAGCACAAGGGTTGGTGAATGTTTCTATACCTTATAGTTAATAAAACGTCCAAACAGTTTTAATGTATCATTAAGGAAAGGTGAATTTATTCCATAAAGGCAGACACGGCTAATAAGTTATAGTTCTTTCAGACAAGTTTTGCCTAACTGACCAGAGTATATTTGTCGTTATTTCTAAATGCTTGGTCATCCCAGCAGTTTAATTCAGTTTTCATACTTTGTTTGGTTACCATATAACCAATGTTCGTGCACATTGGGCTGTGGCATAGCCTTCGTAGCTGGACCATCTACGGTCTTGATTGGGGGTTCCCTTGCTCTAAGGCCCACTCAAAGCACCCTGCCTTCATTTATTATTTGTTTATTCAGGTTCATTGGTTATTTGTTTATTAAATATTTACATTCAGATATATATGCTACCTTTTGATGCTCCATTTTTCATTCTATTCTTCTTCAATGGGTATTCTAACCTGTGCTTTCGTCGACCCGTCCTGGTCAGTGATGCAATCCGCATCAAATCTGACAGATTTGACATAACCACCGTCAGACGGTATAGACGGGGGTAAGGATTAAATTGGGTAACTAACGTTGAATAAATCTTAATCCATTTTAGACACACTCCAACTCGTCCTTGGTCAATTACAAAAATATAAACATTTTGTCACAAGTTTAATAAAATGTAATTTCAGGTAAACTGGTACGCACAGTACCCGTGTCTCCCGTAGGGGAATAGTGCCTTCAGTGCACCTCACGCTGTGCACTGTAAGCATTACTTGAGGTTCTTCGCAGCGTCCCTTCGGCCTCTAACTGCAACCCCTTTCATTCCTTTTACTGTACCACCGTTTTTATATTCTCTTCTTCTATCTTACTCTCCGCTCAATCCTAACAATTGTTTCAGTGCAACAAGAGTTTTTCTCCTGTTACACCTTTCAAACTTTTTCTGCTTTCAATTTCCCTTTCAACTCTGAATGACCTCATAGGTCTTTGGCTAAAATTTTATATTCCATTCCAGTACCCATGTCACCTTATGTGTATGCAAGTACCAGTATCCCTATATTTATGTTAATTTCTCTGCGATTCTCAACATGAATATTGTTAAGTAAGTACACGCACACATAACACCTTTGCCTCACGTTTAGCTTCAAAATATTTAGCGTTATGTTGGTGAATTTAAGATCACTCGAATGGAATACGTTTCTCTACAAATAGGCCTATAATGTGTATGATGTTATACTAGCTGAGGAGTACGAAGTATCCTGTTCTTTACCGGATTTAAAAGGAATGTAGAATATCAAAGTTGAAGTTCAAACTCACAAGCGCGTGTCATTGATTGTTGACGTCTCACTGTGACACTGAAATAAATCACAAACAGCGGCATTAATTCAGATTAATTGGCGTCGTTTCCAATGACTTAAATCGTTCATGATTAAATCAGTATTTGGAACACTTCGTTTTACTAAGTCTTGATAAAACTGGAATGGGCTTTTTTTTTTTTGTCTGGTTTGTGCTGGTCAGCACGTTAAGCAATTTTTTTCGGGCGCTCGCTCGCTTCGTTAGTGTCTCTTTCGTATTTAGTTGGGATCTCTTTATTCAATAAAGCATAGTGACTAGGCCGATTATTAACCCCTAGTGCGCGTTCACAAATAACAATGACCCGTGAACTCTAATCTATAACAGTCAAACAAAGGACTGAGCTTTCTTTATTCAATAAAGCATCGTGACTAGACCGATAATTAACATCTAATTTGCATTTCACAATTAATAGTGACCCGTGAACTCTGTAACTGGTGTAACTATGGCCTGACGGAAAAACGGTAGTTTCGACTTAACATTCTAGACCCTCTCCACCGTGGAAGGAAGACTGAATAAGGTCTGTTTTGGTTGCTGTGTAGTGGCTTAGTCTCGGAATGCCATCTTGCGTAATCTTTCCTTATAGTTTCTCTGTGACGGTCCTAGTCGTTTTCTCTGTAAGTCATTTAGGCCGTATCATCCAAAACAACGTAAGGCGTTATATTTACGGTATTTGGCGTCATTATTTTACATTTTACGTACATCACCAAGGGGCTGGTACTAAACACGGCTCCCCATTTTGCACGTAAAGGTGCTTACGGCCGAAACGACCCGAGCTCTTCTGTGATATCGTTGGCAAGCAATGCCGGCTCTGCGAGAACCTCCCCATCTCTTTATCCTAGTGTACAGCCAAAGTCATTCCATCTTCATTCATTTCAACTACTGTGATATCGGTGGCTAACACTAGCGGTTCTTAGCCAAAGTTATTCCGTCCTCATTCAGTTCAGCTATTGTTAGGCTGTGAAGAATTTTTGCAGTTGGTAAGTACATCGTCCATTTTACTGTAAAAGTTACCGTAGCTGCATATTATTTATCAGATTTTGGTGCCGTATGATCTGATGCCAGTAATGTGTAGCCTAAAGTCTGTTATGTTAAGGTTAGTATAGGGTGAGGAAACTATTGGTTCTTGTCCGCCGAGCTCAGAATACTGCATTTTTGGGAATTGGGAAACAAACAAGCCATGGAGACAAATACTGGTCGAATTATTGTCATTTCCGAGGGAGATGAGTAAAAATCGGTGCTCATCTAGTACTAGTACTCGCCTGAAGCGTTTTGTTTCTCTTTAATGAGCGTTTTTACAGGTGTTTCCATCTGGTGTTCCCCTTTTAATCTATACTTTCCATCTGCTCTCATTGGACGGTTAAATTTAAAACTTTTGTGGGCAGTTTTATATATATATATATATATATATATATATATATATATATATATATATATATATATATATACATATATATATACAAGCACGTTAAAAGAAGAAGAATAATATGTATGTATATATATTTGTGTGTATATATATAAATATTTATATATATGTATATATATATTATGTATGTGCTTCTATGTATGTATGTATGTGTATATATATATATATATATATATATATATATATATATATATATATATATATATATATATATATATATATATATATATATATATATATATATATATATATATATATATTCGTCTTTTGATACCTTTCTAGCATAGGTAATAAATCAGATAAGTATAGTAGATATGAGAATATGCAGGAAGACCCTTTAATACAGTACCACTTGATTTATATCAGTGGTAGGTACCATCGACTGGAAGACATGGCCGTCAAATTCACAAAATTTATTGACAACCACAAATAAAGTACTGAGTAGTATAAAGGGCTCCTTTTGAGCTTCCAGTAATGTATTCCGTCTCCTTTATAACAGCGGCCCATTCGTCCCCTGTCATTATGTTCTTTTCCTGTACTTTATAATTATAAATTTACGAAATGGCTTCGACGTGCGTATGTACGCCTTACGGTTTCGTGATAGGTGCGCGGAATTATATGGCTTACGGAATCCCAGAATATCCAATCATTTACTGGTAGCCTACTAATGGAGATGATGTTGCTGAAATGTTCATTAGTGAGAAGTTGCCTCCATTTGCAGCAATTCACTTCAGTTGTGTTCTAATGTATTTTAATTTTCTTGATAAGTGATCCAGTGGCGTGCATTCATATTTCTGCGTGTTATATGTATTTAGGAGACTCGTGAATATACTGTAATGGGCCAGAGGTCAACGATGTTCGTGTCATAAATAATAAAGGAATTGCCTTCTAAGTAGAAGGTGACGTTAGGTCTCATCATTCAGAAATGTTAAAGCGTCTTTTTTTTTTTGGGGGGGGCTCTTTTTAAAATCTTTCGGCAAAACGAAGTGACTTGTAAAGGCATCGCCAAGCAAACAAACGTGAGAAGGCTGCTGAACCGTGATCATAAAGAAGGTAACCCTTTTAAGAAAATTGGTCCCAAAGTCCAGAACAGCAGAAAGTGCTCTTTCTCTCTCTTTCTCTGTGCCATGTCACTGTTCAATTCCACTAATAGATCACTTAACTGATTGATGCAAGACACGTTATGCCGATGGTAAAAGCTGGTGTGATCTCAAATTACAAAGACTGAAGAGTTCAACCGTAATATTATTATATGTGTTATTGTAATATTATTAAAATATTATTGCACACCACTCCACTTCATTGAAACTTTAAAACGTGACATAGGCAATAGAAATTGTTTGCCTAGGTACTGATGAAAGTAACGGTATATCCGTCACCAAATTGTTTGTTACCTAAGCGTCAGCAACTCCGAGTGCTAGTACTAAAACTGGCGGAAGCTCCTTGGGACGCCGAGTCTAGTACTAGCCCCTCGGGGATCAAAGTTTTATTTATACACCCATTTCTATGTGGTATGGTCGACAAATTATATTAATAAACGATATCTTCGTTAAGCCGTCTACTTTACATTTGCCATACGGTGTTTAGTACTAGCACCTCGGAGTAGGTGACGCCTAGATAGCGAGCCAAAGTAGCACCAAATTTGTCGAAATTTTTCTGGCTACGGTCGAACTATGAGAGTGCAATACTGATGCAATTTATAGTGCTTTAAAGAAAAATTCCTGAGTGACGACGGGTTTAGATCTGCAAAAAAATATTCATAGGTAAAAACTATAAAAACAATAATTTACCATGACACTAAGAAATATTCTAGCGCTTTTTTGGCTCTTTTTAAATGTTGTTTAGCGCTTTTCTAGCGCGTTTTGGAGGCTCGTCTAGCGCTTTTTTTTTCAGAGAAAATGGTAACTTTGGTGTCAAGTGGATCTTTTGTAAATAGAGGGTTGCTGCAGTGATATAGTATTTCATCATTATCGTTTGTTCTCCTCTTATAGATTTTATAATGAAAAAGTGGTCGTAAATGAAAGAGAGGTTTGGAGTGCAGTAACGATAACAGGTTGACAGAAGTAAAAAGGACAGAGTGTGCACGGAGGGACCAAGTAACGTTAAACGGAGAAAGACTGAAGTCGTTTAGATATTATGCAGAATGATACCTAATATAGCTGAGAATACACACACACGCACACACACACACACACACACACACACATATATATATATATATATATATATATATATATATATATATATATATATATATGTATATATATATATATATATATATATATATATATATATATATATATATATATATATATATATATATATATATATATATATATATATATATAACTTCTGTAATTTTTCTCTGGCATAATTTCTAACTCTATCTTGTCATCTGACCCCTCTCGTTCTTAAAATGTATTCCCAAATCGATAAATTCTATTAGATATACTGTAGCTTCATTGTTATAACATGCCTCATGTTCTTCGAGCAATACAGATCGTACTAGGATTATTTATGATGAACCAAACAAAAACTTCTTTCAGCTTTCTTCTGAAGATGGAAAGAGAAACCCACAAGATTCCTGTGTATAACTTGCTTACTTGTAAATATTTACATGTTACTTTTAAACTTTTAAATATTTACAAGTAAACAAGTTATACACAAGAATCTTGTGGGTTTCTCTTTCCATTATTTATGATCTGAAGAGTCTATTTGATTCCCAGAAATTACTCAACCCGCCCATTGCTTGAGTTGCACTTTTCCAGTCTTTCATTAAACCCCAATTCAACGGAAGCTATATTAGATATCATTCTGCCTGAATGTTTGAATTATTTTATGACTAGGTATTTTGGATCTTTCCTAGATAGTGACTCCCACGGGTTTTAACCCGGTATGTATCCACCTTTGCGGCGTGTTCAGTACAAGCCCGTTGGGGACTGGGGAATACCGTAAAGACATAAACAGAAGATTGTAAATATCATAAAGATAATGACCCCCAAGAAATATTAGTTCTAGATAACGACCCCCGAAAACCCTTGGGGGTCATTATCCAGGAAAGATCCGTGATTTTTTCTACATGCAGTGTTACTTGGTCCCTGTGTTATTAGTTCTGTCGACTTTCCGTAGTTACTCCTAACTATCTAAACCCACTTTTCCATCCCCGACCACTTTTTTTTTTTTATTATATAATCTCTGAGAAAGACAAACAGCGGTGATGACATACTATATCCCTGAAGCACCCTTCTATATACTAAAAATTCACTTGACAAGACCGTGTTATCATTTAAGTATCTACTCCGCTGATGGATAATTTTGAATAGCCTTATACGTGTTTAAGGAGAATGCCATAATGACGACGCAAGATCTTCCAGAATATTGGTATGAGAACGCTGTTATACACACACACACACACACACACGATGACGAGCGCTTCCAGTTTGCTGAATTGAAATTCTCACTTAAAGAGGAGTTTAACACATTGTTATTTTAAAAGCCAGTGCAATATGTCAAAAGTTAAATTGCACACGCGAAGGCTCGCTTCGTCTTTCCGCAATTTTTAAAGCTCGCGTGTCGAACTTTTCATTCATCTGAATGGGGATCTTTAGTAATTTGTAGATTCCTTTGTGTCTATATCGACTTCAGCAATTTCCAAATTGCGTTTTGAATCATTGATTTAGAAGGTGACTCTCCCTGGATCTTTCTCTTATATTTTCATAGTCGGTTTTGATATGGACTTTGTTCTTCATTTGCTAAAAATCCTTATGCCCAAAAGTTTTCCTTTGTAACTGTTTGTGTTTTCAAGTTTATCTTGTAAAGGACAATTTCTTTAAATCAGAACATTTTATGAATGATAATTCTGAAACCTAAATTAGCCCATCAGTAACAATGGTTGTAATTCAGTTCCAGCAAAATAATTCATATTTTTAGCATAAATAAATAATTACCTTTAACAAGATTTAGCCAATGGTTTTTTTTTATCAAGAAAGGCCGTACTTCTTTATGTAAGTTGTATTGTCAGATCTATAACCTATATCACTTATATTCAGATAAGATAGGAAAAGGAAAGTATTTTTTTTTTAAGTTTAATTTTTATTTCAAACAAATATTAAAACTCTGATTAGCGCTGACGCTTGAATCAAGGATGATGAATTAAAGGAAAATGTAAAGCTTAGTGAATCACTCGAGATACACAGGCAACATTCATTAGTGGAGTAAGAAACTGCCCTCTGTTTGTCGCATTCTGGAGAATGCAATGATGCACATTGAAAATAAAACACCATGTTGAAGGTCATCTAGTGAACCATAGATCATTCTGCTTTCATTAAAGCTGAACTAATTATGTAATTCTGTGTAGTATATGAGACAAACCCATGAAACACCAAAGAAGTGAACTCAGCTGAGCCACAGTTATTATTATTATTATTATTATTATTATTATTATTATTATTATTATTATTATTATTATTATTATTATTATTATTATTATCATTTGAACCATAGCTCATTCTGCTTTCATTAAGACTGAACTAATTATGTAATTCTGTGTAGTATATGAGACAAACCCATGCAACACCAAAGAAGTGAACTCAGCTGATCCACAAGTATTATTATTATTATTATTATTATTATTATTATTATTATTATTATTATTATTATTATTATTATTATTATTATTATTATTTAATGTGCTCATGAAAAATCAGAAACCACTCGTAAAACTCTGGGACAGTGCAGGAGCTCTGGTGACCCTCCTCAGCACCAGAAGAAAATCCATATTCAGTTCACACGTTGGTTTGTTTCAGTGCTACACCCATGCATTTTGGCAAATGAAACTAAATTTGTAAGTACAGTCCTTATCCCTAAGTTTGAAGTCTTCTTGCTGATTCACTCGGCCACAAACACTGGGATCCTCATTTGGTTCTCCTAAAGACCATTCACCTGCATTTGGGACGCGACCACTTCTTATCCACTTTCTGTTTTTGAATCCCAACCAGAAGTCACCAACTAGAAAAAAGAAAAGAAAATAAACACTGTTAACATAAGGACTAAAGTATCGCTTAGCGCTCACACCGAAGTCCTCTATTACCTTTGGGTTTTCGTGGCTGCTTTTACTCCAACAATTGGGTTTTCGTGGCTGCTTTTACTACATTTGGGTTTTCGTGGCTGCTTTTACTCCAACAGTTGGGTTTTCGTGGCTGCTTTTACTCAATTGGGTTTTCGTGGTTGCTTTTACTCCAACAATTGGGTTTTCGTGGCTGCTTTTACTCCAACAATTGGGTTTTTGTGGCTGCTTTTACTCCAGCAAAGGAACAAACCAGCCTCAAGTAACAAAGTCTTCTACATAAGATTTAAACTAAAATAATTTTGGTGTGAATGTATGAATGGAGTGTTGAACCAGCTCTCCTTTACTGAAACAAAGTGTGGATGTTAAATGCTCATAAAAGAAGGAGGTTGAAGCTGTGGAGATGAAATGGCTGCTTAGCATTGGTTGCATAAAGAATGAAAGCGTGAGAAATGCGGAGATGTATAGAAGGTTAGGATAGGTGAAAAGGAAGATCAGCATAGCAATGAAAGTATGAGTGTTAAATTGAGTATTGTATTGTTTTTCACTGGAGCCAACCCCTTTATATATGTACGTGTGTGTACAAGGGCCAGGATATAAAAAACTCTCTAGCCTTGGCAGGCAAATCTTCTAGGAGAAGGACACTCCAAAAGCAAACCAGCGGGTGGAAGGGACCCTTAAGCCTTGGTAGGCAACCCTTTGAAGAGAATGTTACTCTGAATGCAAACCTTGTTCTGCAGCCCTAGAGTGTGCCATAGCCATTGTACCATGGCCTTCTATGGTCTTGGGTTTGAGTTTCCTTGTTTGAGAGTACACTCAGCCATTCTTCCTCTCTTTTTTGTCCACTTTCTCGTTTTTTGAAAAGTGTGTAGGACAGGCTGATGAGAAAGCAAAAGTTGCTAGGTGGATTATCAGGAAAGCGCCTTCTTCTTCGCCTAACCTTTTCTTTCTAAGCTTTTTATAATTTCTAAATCCATCCTGACTGCCCTCCCCCAGTTGTTGTAGCAGACCTGGTGGGTTTCTTATTAACCTTACTGATTTTACCAATGACAAACAGACCAAATTCAGCAAATGGAGACGAAATCGTTCACATGAAAATTACGCTATTTTTGTTGAGTCTCGCCATGCTGCGAATAGAATTTACCAGATAGCCGAGAGAAATCACAATAATTCCTTCAAGAGGAAACTTGGGCGAATTACTCAGCTTCATCTGTGGTGGACCAACTACTGACAGATGATGGTAGATTGGTTACTGGCTCTGGGGAAATATGCTGAACTGCTTCATCGAGCTTTTGAAGCTAAGCAATCAGCTGAGGATGCCCCTCTCCCTGATATGTATAATCTTGAAGCGATTCTTACAAATTTTGCACATCACACTAGGGAGGTTAGAAAATTTTTGATATCCTGAAAGCTGGGGTGGAGAAGATCCACACGAAAGTTAGGCATTGTATGTAAGGCCTCATATATTTTTAACATTGGTAAAATTAGTATAACCTGTTTTAGGTCATTTGCCCTTCCTTTACTAGAATAGGGTTTTCCAGTGTGAATGTCTGCTTCTGCCAGAGATTTATCATTTTTTAGCTAGAGTGGTTCATGGTGATAGGTTTTTGTTTCCTACCAATAGCAGTTTGTCAGTTTTTCATAAGTTGTAATTCAAGAGATCTTTCACATTCACAATTGATTCCTGATCCTCTTTTCCTGCCGAGGGCAACCAGAGTTGCTGAACAGCAGCACCATTATGTTCATCGAAGATGCGACGCATCGCTATCCTAAAACAGTTCTTGTAATTTAATAATTTACTTTCATTTTATCTATTTATTTATTAATTTGGTCGTTTGTTTTTTTCTTTTCTTTCTGTATTTCCCATTACCTTCTGTTAATTCTTTCAAATGAACACCATATTCTGTGGAAGTTTGAATTTCAAAGTCAATTGGCCCTGCGCGCTTGTTCTATATGAATAGGGTTCATTTTCTGAATAGTAATATAATAATAGCTAATAGCTGTCGTAGCTTCTCATTTTAGCCGCCTCGTGTATTCCGTTGATGACGTTTAGTAATTATATTTAATCACCGTCGCCGATGGAACAGGAACGTCAAAAGTATATCCGTCTGATGTTTTTGATTTATTCTTTTATGCGGCCATTTTCCGTTCTTGACTTCACGATATTCCAGTGACGGCCGATGCACAGAATTATTCATGATATTTGGTGACTCGCTTGTAGGCTACTCTTTTTGTATGAAGCCTACAGATCTCTTGAACGCTTTAGCCATGATTTCTCTCTTCCATTTATCAAAGCTTGGAATATATTGCATTTTGTGTAATTTTTTGGTTTAAACAGAAGGAAAGGTACAAGAGAGTCTTAATGAATTGAAATACGAATTGAAAATGTCTGCTCAAATAATTATAGGGTACATCAGTTGGAGAACAAGGAGAATGATAAAATTGAAAGGAGCAATTAGGAAGACTACTTGAAGTTATTCCGCTATGCCAATATGGTCTTTACAGAGCGCGCAGTAAGTAGAACTTACACTAAAATACCAATATGAAATTTTTTGAAGGCAGTAATAGAAAGAAATCTGTGAAAAGAGGAGAGTTAATGAAAGAGGACGTGTTAGCCAGAATGATGTAATCTAGAAGACCAAAACAAACAACACTGGATTAACGATAAAGAAAACGAATTCAATTTATACATTGCTGTGAGATGTTCAAGGGTCATTCACATCATGGACACCCCTTCTCGCGTTCTGATGTCATCTTGGACAGATTAAAATTCACTTACCCAGCTTTGTCCTCACAAGATAATTGCGGAACGAATCAAAGTTTTGTTGGGAGGGAGAGTCATAAAGAAATGCATTCATAGCTGCGCAGGCATTTTGTGCTTCTGCAAATGTCACCAGTCCCCAGACCAAGTTCAGGCAGCCGACGTCATCAATCAGTGTGAAAGGCGCAACGCAACCTGCAGTTTAAATGAAATTTGCCTCAAGATGTCTGTCCTATTCCGTCTATTCTTTTATCCACACTTTTACGATATGATTTATTGACCAAGTAAGGACACCTAATAGGAAATCTGTGCTTTCTTTAGGTGCTATAATTCCTTCCAACGAGTCTGAAGTTTCATTATCCTGCCCTGGCTACTTACCGATCAACAGTGCGTCCGATATCATGCTTAATACATAGAATGGGAAAGAGTTGTAAATTATGACAGGCTGGCGAAATATACAGCCAGCAATGACAAATATTAACAGTTATAATACTCCATTTGTTAATTACAAAATATCTACTTCATACCCTGACATGCCACAGTGCATAGATTACCTTGTACCCTTATTCCCTGGCTTATTACCCGTAATATATTTGACATAGCTGCATTGTTGGGAGTTATCTTTTGACAGCAATTGAAATGGTAGGAGGAGGGAAAGCTGAATGCAGCAGTCCATGTCCAGACTTGCTTTGTCATTCCATACCTGCCACACGATACAATGAACGCCCATAATTGTCAGTATGTTGGAAGAGAATGTTTTATTTATTCTCTAAAGCTTGAAACTAAGTAAGACTCAATTACAGAACCTTCAGACGCGTTGCAGGCTGTGATAGGTCAGTCTGTACTTTGAGAAAACTATTGAGGGTAATCTAAAATAATGTTTAAGTGTGAACACATACACTGAACAGTTTTTTGTTTAAGGCTACAGGAATTCCGCTATGATCTTCAGTCCTTGGTCTTACACTATTGGAAATTGTAAGAAGTAATGAAATTATCCAAAGACTTGTGAAATGACAGTAACTGAAAACAATGTAATTAGTGTTTTTAACAATGCCAACATGATTTACTTAGGCTATTGTCGAACTTTTACTCAATATGGACCTGGAGGAAATGATCGTTAAGTAACCGGTAGTGACTTGTTAAGACTTTACCAGAAAGCTTACCTAGTTTTGCGAAGGTAAAGGATGTATTTTGGGGCTCTAGGCTGGTCATCGGAAATATATGGCCACTGAAGAAGCAGTCAACTGGACCTGTGTGAAAATATAGTTCTGTGTATTAGGCTGTGGTAAGCTGCATTCAGTTCAGAATATATATCACTTCTGTAGTAACCTTTTGAAAACTTGGTGGTGATTCCAGATTATATGTCCTGAAATTTGCAGAGTAATTAATATATATATATTCCTTCCTTCCTCCCTCACTGACACTCGAGAATAATTCACTCTTCTTACCAAATTATCGACCTCTGTTCTTTACAAGTACCCAAGTGCTCTCAAAATCATTAATTCGTCCATTCATTCTTGAAACTCTCTGATCCATCCCTTCACCTCCTCCAGCCTTCTTACCACTTTAACTACTAGCATTCAGTGTCCACATTACACTTCCCAAGTGGAGCACTGGCTTAAGAATCCCTCACTAGACGCAAAGTTTCTTACTTTTTGCTTTCTAAGTCTCCATACTACCTTCCTTGTGTCACCTTTTCTGTGACACACTTCTGTCACTATCAGTTATATGTACTCTTAAATACTAGGACAAGTCATTCTCCCCCATTTTCCACCTTCCACATTCATGTTAATAGAGCTACCCTCCTAGTTTCCATTTACCGTCATAACCTTTCTCTTGCTCTTATTTACTCTCGACTTTCTTATCCCACAACTTTGTATCTACATCTGGTATCGTTTTCTCTTGCATCTTGCGTTGCTCCATCAATAAACATGTTATGATGCACCCATAGAGACATAACATGCTTTGTATTAGAAGTTCTGTTACAGTATATTTCCTGTTTACATATTTCAACATGCCCGTCTCTTTCCATTATAAAACTTTTTTTTTTTAACTAAATATCCTCAACATCCTCAGCGTTACCTCTCTAACGGTTCTGTCATAAACTTCTCACATTTTCCATTACAGACACTCATTCCATAAACCCTCTGTCTTATCAAAATCCTGCCATATACCTTCCATGCTGTAATAAGTTATGTAATGCCCCTATAATTCTTGCATTCACATCCATCACCTATATTTCATATAATGGAAAAAATATTCCCTCATCCAGATGTACCTCGAATACCCTGCCTTAGCCACTCAGTCGGATTACCAGCACTGTAACATAGCATCTCTCTTGTCTCCCATTAACTCCTGATTTCTTTTCATTCTTCAATCTCTTTATTACCTTCCTTACATCCTCAGCAGTCGCTTCCACAACTATAAGCATTCTCAAACTCAAACTGATTTTTTCAACCAACTATTTCATTCATTTCTTCATCTATTCATCTGAGATCCATTAATCTCTTTCTTTCTTTATCTCTCTCTCTTATTATCTCTCTCTCACTCTCTCTCTCTCTCTCTCTCTCTCTCTGCCCTCCACATTCAAGAGATCTTTAGTGCTCATTCTGACAACCTAGGACTGCATTCACTTCGACAGGATCTTCCCATTTTACGTCTACTGTATTTTATCCATTCATCTGAGAGCCATTAATCATGAACATTTCTCTCTGCATTTTATTTCCTGGTCTAACAAATTATCCCCAAAGTTCTTGCTTATTGCTCACTCACTACCTTTATGACTTGCTTGCCTTTTTTCTTCCCACATTTTAACAAAACCTCTTTCTACATTTTTGGAACTTGCTTTACATACCACACTATCCATCTTGTATACCTCCAGTGGTAGTCTCTGCCCTGCAGTTATACCTTGTGAAATTTAAGTTTTACTTTCCTATACCTGCAAACACTCTGTCGTGCTGTCCCTATGACCATTAATGAGTTATTTGTGTCTTATTGCTTGAAGATACAGTAGTTTCTCAATTATTCGTTTTCACCTTATCCGACACTTGACACTATCCAGAGTGCCCCAGCACCACAGTATATACGTATAGTATATATATACAATTTAAAAATTTTGGAAACTCTTCGATGGTTGGCCTGCTGCTTGGGTAGAGAGAAGCGTTGGTAATGCTGCCTCCTTGGGGGATGGGAGTTGAGGGGGTGTTAGTGTTTCTGGGGTGGTGGGCGGGGGGATGTGGAAGTTGGATGGTTTGGGAGGGCAAGAGGGAGTTTGAATTCTTGAGAGCTTTCACAATTGTTAAAAATACTTTGGCTTGTGCTTTTTACATTAATTTATGTTAATGTTAAATAAGCTTGTATTACGTTGAAATACCAGCGAACTGAATGACTAGTTTTAGATTACGAAATAAGGTATTTGGTATGAACTGCCCAGCCAAATTATATAAGCACTTTTCTCACCCCTCATATGTACAAGTATGTGTGCGCGTGTATACGCACTCGTATGCATCACGTTGACTACAGTACGCACCTGCAGCATACCTATACAGCACGGTATATGAAAATTTACGAATTCTTATTCATCAAAACACGTCATGAATTAACTTAGGCAATCTTACTTCATTAGTTGAAATCTTGGGCAGGCAGGTAATGCAATTCGTTTACTAACAAACATAATTTTATCTTCGCAATTTATTGAAGAATATTAACTTGTAATTAAATAATCATGCACAATGCAAGAGAGAGAGAGAGAGAGAGAGAGAGAGAGAGAGAGAGAGAGAGAGAGAGAGAGAGAGAGAGAGAGAGAGAGAGCATTCTTACTGCTCACTATACACATGCCTGTAACACACACATGCCTCCCCCCCTCCCTTATCATTTCTCTATTTTTGTTTCTTTGTGTTTTGTCAATTTTCTCTGCATAAAATTATGAAAACCCAGTAATAAAAGACAATGCAAAGAGAGAGAGACAGAGAGAGGTATAAAACAGCAGACATTAATATGGTTGCTGACAGACTTCAATATGATTGCCTGTCCATGCGACACAAAAAAAGTTAGTTCTAGTTCACTTTTTGATCAGCCATAACCATTGAATTAGGTCACGTTCGGGAGCAATAGGTATGAACTTTCCAGCCAAATCAGAACTTCTCTGTGTGCTCATGTATATGTACACCAGTATTCGTGCGTGTGTATACGCACATGTATGCATCACGCTGACGTAAAATACAGTACGCACTTGCCGTATATTTATATTCCTTGGTATATTGAAATTTATAAATCCTTACTTGTCTAAAACGCATGATAAATCGAGTTGGGCAATCATACATCATTTATTGAAACCTTGGGTAAACAGGTAAAGCAATGTTTACTAATAAACATAATTTTATATTCGCATTTTTTTTTAGGAATGTTAATTTGTAATTAAATAATCATGCCCAACGCAATAGAGAGAGAGAGAGAGAGAGAGAGAGAGAGAGAGAGAGAGAGAGAGAGCATTCGATACTCCTCTGATACTCACCCCTACATACTTGTAGCACGCACTCCTCTTTCCTATCATTTCTAATGCAAAAGAGAAAGAAAGAGAGAGAGAGCTCATTCGATACTACACTAATGCTCTCCCCTACATACTCGTAGCACCCACACCTCTTTCCTATCATTTCTCATTTTCTGTTTTTGTGTGTGTTTTTTTTTTCTTTGTGTTATGTCACAATTTTCCATACATAAAATGATGAAACCTAATCAAAATTACAATGCAAGAGAGAGAGAGAGAGAGAGAGAGAGAGAGGGGGTTGTATTAAACAGCAGGCATTAATATGATTGATGGCAGAAGTGCAAAATAACTTAATGATATTGCCTTTCCGTGCAAAAAAAAAAAAAAGTTCTTGTTTCGGACAGTTGTAGCTATCAAATTAGATTATATTTTAGGGCAATAGGTATTGCATGTCCATAAGAGTCCAAGACATGTACCGAAAGTTTAGGCAGCATTTGGTTCTTGTCTGTTTGTTCAGTTGTAACTTTTATACACTACGTAGTCTCTCTCTCTCTCTCTCTCTCTCTCTCTCTCTCTCTCTCTCTCTCTCTCTCTCTCTCTGTGTGTGTGTGTGTGTGCATGGTTAAAAAGCTTTTGTAATCAGTTGATTCAAATGTGAACTTTTCTAAGGTAATGACAATATCAATTCTCTCTCTCTCTCTCTCTCTCTCTCTCTCTCTCTCTCTCTCTCTCTCTCTCTCTCTGCACGGTTAGAAGCTTTTTGTAATCAACTGAGTCAAATGTGAAGTGTAAACTTTTCTAAGGTAATGACAATTGCAATTTTTTCTCTCTCTCTCTCTCTCTCTCTCTCTCTCTCTCTCTCTCTCTCTCTCTCTTTCTGCATGGTCAAAGGTTTTCGTAATCAACTGAGTCAAATGTGAAATGTAAACTTTTTAAATAATGACAATTTCAATTTTCTCTCTCTCTCTCTCTCTCTCTCTCTCTCTCTCTCTCTCTCTCTCTCTCCTTTTAAATCTTCGAGTACTCAAGGGTTTGGTTTTCAAACCTTAGAGAGCTCGGCACGTTTCACTTTGTCTCCTATAACTTGCTCATATTCAAAGTATGAACTCGGCATACAGTAACAGTACGTGATAAAGTTGATATCTCTTAATGCAAATTAATAAATGTGATAAAATAGTGCTTTACATATTTACCAAAGATACCAAACAAGCTCTAGTTGCTCTAGTAACTTTTGCTGTTTGTGCGATGGTATATTCATAAATTTTCGTGTGAAAAATGTTTAATAGATTTTTAATGTGGAGGTACCAAAATGCAATATAAAGTGGTAGCTACTTGTTCAATATAAAATCAGCATTTATATATGCACATGTATATATGTGTATGTATATGTATACATACATGTATGTATCATGTTACTGTGCATTTGCTTGTCTCTCTTTCTCTCTCTCTGGGGTTTTCTTTATAAAAAGAGAGATCATATGAGAGAGAGAGAGAGAATTCCAATGTTAATTTCTTACACATTTTTTGTACAGTATAGTGCACATTTTGTTTTTATTTTGTTTTTCATTTTGAGTTCAGCTCACGTAAGCAGTTTAGGCATGTCACAGGTATGAGAGAGAGAGAGAGAGAGAGAGAGAGAGAGAGAGAGAGAGAGAGAGAGAGAGAGAGAGAATTCCAATGTTAATTTTTTTATATATTTTTTGTACAGTATATTGCACATTTTGTTTTTCATTGTGTGTACAGTACTGTACAGTGTATTCTGTGTTGTGTACTGTATATGCAGCCTAAAGTGAGTTGTTTGTTGTTAACAGACATATTTAGCACATACGGTTATGCAGGCTTGGTAAGGTAAGAGGCATAACGGTATATGAAGTTGCTCGTCTTACTTCCATAAAGTTTTTTATCGTAACCGGAAATTTCCATTATCCACCAAGGCCTTGGATGCGTGTGAGTGCGGATGCATGAGAGATTACTTAAAAATATCACGTGCATTGACCAAATATATATATATATATATATATATATATACTGTATATATATATATATATGTATATATATATATATTATATATATATATATATATATATATATATATATATATAAACATACATATAAAACATATATATTTAAAAATCGCAGTAGATGCACGTGACTTCAATATATAAGCGAGTACTACAGAAAATTGAAAGGCAGAAGATGCCTGAATAAACACGAGAAAGCTCTTGGTACTGAACTTCTGCCTGTCATTTTCCTGTGGTATTCTCTTACATATATAATGTATAATATACATGTATGTATGTATTTGTAAATACATGTAAAAATATCAGTATATGTATACACACACATATACTGTATATATGTATATGTATATATGTAAATATATATATATATATATATATATATATATATATATATATATATATATATATATATATATATATATATATATATATATATATATATATATATATATATATATATATTTACTTCTGGGGTATCCGTGCGTTTGTTGGTTGTTTCTCTGGTGTGGAAATCTCGTGACCCACTAACAGCTGCCATTATCAAGTTCTTAACTCATCTTAAACAATTATATAAAAAAGTATTAAAATTCCCCCCTGGCTATGATCAATGAATATTCCAGTAGTTCAGTTCAAGCAAAGCCACCCCCCTCAGCCAATATTTTTTTTGAAGAATGGCTATTCACCAGCTCCTCTGTCAGCAATTTATGATTCATGACTACTAAAACTGGCGTCACATCACCTAGGTTATTGACGCCCTCTGTCAGCAAATGATTAAACCATTGGAAGAACATGAAATTCAAGGGCGCTGCATTGCCTTGGTTTATGAATTGTTTTCTTTTCTTCTTCTTCCATTTAAGAGCCGGGAGTTTGTTGTGGAGGTTTCCATGCCACGCCAAATCAAATGACAAATCAAAGGGTGTCAGTATCTGAAGCACCCAATTCATTTTGAACTACTCGGTTTTATTTATGTAGCTACGACAGCCGTAGATTTCTCCAACAGGAACCAATTTACTTTTACGATTTTTTTTTTTCATCATCTGCTGTCAGGACAGGAAAGTGCAATTTTTGTAAATATTGAAAAATTTCTCTGTGCATAGGGAATTACAGATGGCAGCAAAGTTTACACCATTATTTGATATTTATGAACAAAATCCTCAGTTGCAAGTTGGCTTCGCCTTCGTAGACCTCTAAGAACGTGACACACAAAAGAAAATTGCGTGAGTAATACTCTTTGAGTAAAGAAAATAGCTAGAATTCTCAAAATTGCCACATTTTATTTTGATTAAATGAGAAACAGCAGTATAAATTCTGTGAATATCAAGAGCAGCTTTCATAGCCTCTGTCGATAAGGCAATTATCACTAACGTTATAACATGTATTGGGTTAAGGTAAAAAGAAAAGGCCTGTTAACTGGTGGTACAGAACGATTTTTTGTTACTCTTCCAGAGGAATTGTAAAAGACGAGCTTTAGCCTTTCGCCATATAACCGCTAACCTAGAATAATGAAAGATGTTCTTTTTTAGAATGAGGAGCCTTCAGCCTTGTCTCTGCTTGCACCCTGAATTTCCTGAAAAATAGTGAGAGTTCCTTCTCAAATGGTTCCCCTTATCCCCAATGTACTTGGTGTCGAGTGATATCGAGGATTTCTAGGATTTTGCTGACTACTGTGGACATGGGGTAGATTCACCCAATAATAGTACTGTACTCGTTCCACCTGTAATACTTCATTTCATATTCAATCTGCCTTTATTTCTATTCACTTCACTAATATATATGGGTTCAATGCTAACCTCCCTTCTTTGAATCCAAATTTAGCCACTAAATTTCCTGATCTCCTGGTTGCCCTGTGATGTTCACCCATTTATGCTTCAAAGTTTGGGGTCTGTAGTAAAGCCTTCATTAATCTACTAGGAACTGTTTTATTCTGTTATTTAGAATAAAAACTCCTTCCATACTAAGTGGAAATATTATCTCTGATATTACCTCAAAGAAATCTCTTGTCCATTACACATAAAGTTGTACACTACTCCTGTAAGCCCAACGTCCCACCCTTCTGGTAGGCCCTTATAGTTGACTCTTCAAGTGAATGAACTTGGTTCTCAGATCATTTTTCATGTCAGTGATTCCAGTTTTCTTGATCCTCCCTTTGTGCTTTGTTCTAGTTCTTTGCAAACCTGTATATTCTCTGCTCATAAGTTCCCTACTGTTACACCTTTCAAACCTTTTACTGCCAATTTCCGTTTCAGCGCTGAATGACCTCATAGGTCCCAGTGCTTGGCCTTTGGCCTAAATTCTATATTCTATTCAAATCATAAGCTCCGATTGTTCATACTTCCACAAAGACCAACAAAGCGTCTGACCCCAACAGTTATCCAGCAGAATTCCTTAAAGAACGTGGCTCTGTCGTTTTCCCCCTTATTGTTATGTATGTCTGTATGTGTTATGTATGCATGCCTGTAGGTATACAGCTTGTGAGAAATTCTATTCCTAATGTCCGCTGTAACTTTATATATACATATGCAATCACAAACATGCACAGTACACTTGTATGCATTTATGTATATGCTATATATGTATCTATGTGTGTGTGTATGCATCCAGGGTATATTTCACTTATACGAATGAGTGAAAATGAATCGCCTTACTTGTGTAAGTTGAATTTACAGCCTTTACAGTCACTGAGGTGCAGTTCAGCTGTGCCATGCAGTACATCCTGCAGTAACCTGTAATGCATAAAAAAATTTTTTAACATAGAGGCATGCCATTTGTGGACATCATTCACAATTTCACTTCAGGTATCCCCTTATCCAAATAAGGTCTGTTGAATATCATGTGCTAAGTATTGGTACAGTATTACAAATGTCTCACTTGCTATTGAATTCCAAGAAAAAACAAAGGAATTAAATTATTTGTCAGTGGATGCAAATGTTCCACCTCATGAGAGTTTGGTGCCATCGACATTACTTCATATAACTAAGGGTTCGTCCCAACAATTCGGGAAAACTTGTTATAAGCACATGTCAGTAGTTTATCTCGTACATATCACAAACATATTGAAAACAAGTCAGCGACCGTAAGTGGAGAATGAAACTTCGGTAAATACTAGATAACTTTATGAAGCACTGGTTAGAACTACCAGCAAGTCGTTGACTTGTATTCAACTTGTTTGTGGTGTGTGTGTGTGTGATAAGTTGCCGACATGTGTTTAAGACATAATCTACTGCAGTGTGGACGCAGCATAACTCAAACTCTATTGACGCCCAGGGCAAAACTGCGACCCATTTCAGATCATACCAGATTCCCAGAATCTGCTGGAAGATTCTAGAAAACTGATCACTGTGACAAGGTTACCAACTATAAAATACTATTTTGAACACCGACGCAAACTCCACACCACAACCTTTTCATTAGAGTTAAAGAAGAGAAGCAAATAAGACTCACACACTGAAGGGGCATCCAGTTGCACAGCAGTAACGACACTAGTGTTTAACGTCATGCCCTGGTATATCTCCATGGCATATCCTGCCGCAGGACTGACTACGGAAGTTATCACGAAGAGGGCCGTGAGGAGGCTATTCCTCAGGATCCCACGTGAAGCTCTTTGACAGTCGGGAGTCCTTCGCATCCTTTGCATTTCCTTTTTTGTAATCCTGAAAGTAAAAGAGGGGATACCAGGGGATACAAGTCGCGCACCCTCCTGTTACGTTGGACACTTATAGGCTGATGTTTTCGTTAGTATCTTTTCCTAAACGCCAAGGAGTAAAAATAATTAGAATACACCTCATCTTAAGCGAAAGATTCTGTCCTAGATTTTTGTTAAAAGCTCATTTTAACATTCGAACCTGGATTTGATAAACTCATTCTTTGTTGAGTGCATCGGATCCCACATTTTTTTCTTTCCGGAAATTTCGCTTTACGTCATATTTTCTTACAATTTTGATATCCGAGAGATTTCTTTCTCATAAACCATATTGTACCATTTTTAAAAATAAAATTATGTTTTCGCGTTCACAAAAAACCAAAGATGCAGCGTGTTTGGCTGCCAGTTATGCCATATTTCTCAATTTTTTATATCCGAGAGATTTCTTTCTCATAAACCATATTGTAGCATTTTTTAAATAAAATTAATATGTTTCCGCATTCACAAAAAAACAAATATGTAGCATGCTTGGCTGCCAGTTACGTCATATTTTCTCACAATTTTTGATAACCGAGAGATTTCTTTCTCATAAACCATATTGTAGCATTTTTTAAATAAAATGAATATGTTTCCGCATTCACAAAAAACCAAATATGCAGCATGTTTGGCTGCCAGTTACGTCATATTTTCTCACAATTTTTGATATCCGAGAGATTTCTTTCTCATAAACCATATTGTAGCATTTTTTAAATAAAATGAATATGTTTCCGCATTCACAAAAAACCAAATATGCAGCATGTTTGGCTGCCAGTTACGTCATATTTTCTCACAATTTTTGATATCCGAGAGATTTCTTTCTCATAAACCATATTGTAGCATTTTTAAATAAAATGAATATGTTTCCGCATTCACAAAAACCAAATATGCAGCATGTTTGGCTGCCAGTTACGTCATATTTTCTCACAATTTTTGATATCCGAGAGATTTCTTTCTCATAAACCATATTGTAGCATTTTTTAAATAAAATGAATATGTTTCCGCATTCACAAAAAAACAAATATGCAGCATGTTTGGCTGCCAGTTACGTCATATTTTCTCACAATTTTTGATATCCGAGAGATTTCTTTCTCATAAACCATATTGTAGCATTTTTTAAATAAAATGAATATGTTTCCGCATTCACAAAACCAAATATGCAGCATGTTTGGCTGCCAGTTACGTCATATTTTCTCACAATTTTTGATATCCGAGAGATTTCTTTCTCATAAACCATATTGTAGCATTTTTTTAAATAAAATGAATATGTTTCCGCATTCACAAAAAACCAAATATGCAGCATGTTTGGCTGCCAGTTACGTCATATTTTCTCACAATTTTTGATATCCGAGAGATTTCTTTCTCATAAACCATATTATAGCATTTTCTTAATAAAATGAATATGTTTCCGCATTCACAAAAAAAAAAACAAATATGCAGCATTTTTGGTTGCCGTTTGATGAACTTCGAATGATATCCTTTGAAGTCGTGTGGCGTTTCCTTTGACCACACTACCTCTACATACGCATAAAACAATATATTGTATAATACAGGTTTTCGTTATGTATATGTCTGATAGCTCAAAAACCACGAAATTCCGAATCTTCATACTGAAAAACTGAAAAGAACAAATGATCTTTGGCATTCGGTAGCGTTACTCCGGACTGGGAAATACAACATATTAAGTGGGAACTACTCATTAAAAGACTGAACTGCAAAATTCGTCTTAAACATTACAAAGTATGCAACTTTTATATATACTGGACATTAAGAAAATAATTTGAATTACTGCTATAAAAGATATACATTTTATCTGGTTTCTGTCGAGGAACACAATTGCTACGGAGTAGCATGTGGTATAAATTACAGAAATTAATGTGCAATTTGTTACTTTATTTCATGTTAAAACTTCAAATAATTACTTAACAGAATAAAGTACATTTAGATGAGATCACCACATAAAATTTTATATAAATGTTATAAAAAATTTAGAAATACAAGACTCTTCAAAAGGGAAAAAAATGCCAAAATTTCTGTAGGAAGTGAGCATACATGTTATCCCCAAGAACCCTTCCTCAAGGCCCATGGGACAAGGCCCAAGACCTAAGGGCATCTTTCCCAGTGACTAAGATTTTGGGGGAAATCACCTCAGCAAATCAAGGCCTGCCTTTTGCATGTGTCAACGTTATTTTATCCTCAAAGGGCACAGGAAACTAAGCTTTTGTAAGACATACTATGTCTAGGAGTGGATGTTTATAGAAGGAAAAGTAGCCAATGTTAAGTACCAAACCTGCAGATTTCGGGAGGAATACTACTGCCACTATCACTATTTTAGTACATTGTTTACAACATCCTTTTCATTCTGATAACTATTAAGACCCAAGAATACACTT
>NC_089760.1:35620000-35712500 GCF_040412425.1 Macrobrachium rosenbergii | reverse complement strand
AACTGCAATAAAAACTCAACAGCATCCAGATGGCCATTCTGATTAGTGAAGTGTGTTTGAGAGAGGGTGTTCTTCTGAGGTGTTATTATTATTATTATTATTATTATTATTATTATTATTATTATTGTTGGTGTTGTTGTTGATGTTGTTATTGTTGTTACTATTGAATGCACAGGTACCTCGGTGCTCATGAAAAATTAGAAACCACTCATAAATCCTAGTACAGTCTAAGAGGTCTTCCACCAGCTCCAGGAGGCAATTCACATAAAGTTCATATCCTGGTTTCTTTCAGTGTTACACTTATGCAATTTGGCAAATGTAATAATATTTAACACTACAGTCCCTATCCTTAAGATTGTAATCTGCAAACTCATTCATTCGGGCACAAGCAGTGGGACCATCATTCGGTTCTCCCAAACCCCACTCACTTGCGTTTAGGTCGCGATTACTTCTTGTCCATTTACCGGCTTTGACTCCCACCCAGAGATCACTACCTGAAAAAAAATGAAGAAAATGAACACTATCAACATAAGGACTACAGCAACGCTTAGCGCTCGCGCCTATTGATCCTCGTTTGTCTTTGGCTTTTCGTGGTTGCTCTTACTCCAACGAAGGAATGAACCAGCCAGAATTATCAAATTCCTCTGATTATGGTGTGAATGTGTGCTTGGAATGTTCAGCCAACTCTCCTTTATGGAAACAAAGTGTGGATGTTAAATGTGCATAAAAGAAGAAGGCTGAAGCTACAGAGGTAAATTGGCTGCTTAGTATTTGTTGTATAAGAACTGAGAGAGTGGGAAATGTGGATACAAATAGATTAGCAAAGGTGAAAAGGAAGATCAACATAGCAGTAAAAGTTAAAGAGAGTATTGTATTGTTTTTCACTGGAGCCAACCCCCATATGTATATGTATATATATATATATATATATATATATATATATATATATATATATATATATATATATATATGTATGTATGTATGTGCATGGTCTGAGTTCGAGGAATATCATCTTAGTCGGCAACCCATATCAATCTCTTTGAGCAAAGCTACGAAGGCTTCCATTTCCTGCTTAATCGGTGTGGAAATCATCAGGCCAAAGGTTTCACGGTCTGTCAGTTTCTGCTCTCCAACATTTGCTTTTTTTCTATGACACGTTCAATCTTCCATACTTCAAAAAAGTTTCTTTCTCACGTAAAGCATTAGATCCCACTCTTTCCCTCCTTTGGCTTCGGTCTACGCATTTAAAAATAGAAAATAACTAAACTGAACTCGAGTTGTATACATTAGTCAAATGACTGACACTCGTAGCTTCTAATTTTAGCCATCTCGTGTATTCTGTTGATGACATTCTAATGATTAGGTTTGTTGACTGTGGCTGATTCATGTTCCAGACACCTTACTTCGACCGTTGGCTGATTTAATACGGTTTGTTCTGTGTTGTTGATTTATTCTTTTTACAGCCTTATTCCCGTTCTTAACTTCACGAGATTTCAGTAACGATCAATGCCAGATTATTTATATTTGGTGCCTTGTGTAAGTGAGTAATGTATGCGCTCGGATCTGATTCACTTGTATTTTATTTATGGAACCTATAGATCTCATGAACGTTTTGGCCATAATTTCTCTTCGAGATGTCAGTTTAAACAAGAAATTTGTGGAGAGATGAGAGTTAATGTGGAAAGAGGAATGTCAAGCAGCATTAAAATGACGCAATCTTCAAGACCAAAATAAGCTAGCGCAAGGAAATGCTTATTCTTGGTAACGATTCTACTTACAATAAACCGACAAACAGCACTGGATCAACAATGAAGAAAAAATGAGTGCGATATGTAAATTGCTCCGAGATGTTGAAGGGTCCCTTATATCTTGAACATGCCTCCGCGTGTTCATAATTCTGTCATGGATATATTAAATTTACTTACCCAACTTGTTTTCTCGAAGATATTTGCGGAGCAAATCAAGCTTTTCTTGGGAGGGAGCATCATAAAGTTGTGCATTCATTGATTTGCAAGCGCCTTGTGCATCTGAAAATGTCTTCAGTTCCTGTACAAAGTTCAAGCAGCCGACGTCGTCAACCAGTGTGAAGGGTACAACACAACCTGCAATTTCAATGGAATTTTCCTCAGGATATCTGTCATATTCCGTCTTATTCTTTTATCCACATTTTTATGTTATGAATTATTGACCAAGTAAGAGCACCCAATAGGGAACCTGAGTCTTTTCCATGTATTATAACTTATAACCTCCTCCAACGTGTCTGAAGTTTCAGTATCGTGCCCTGGCTGTTTACTGATCAGCAGTGCATCCGATTTCATGTATAAAATAATTGCATAGAAGTTATCTACTTTGTACCCTGTCATACCGTAGTGCGTAGGTTATCTTGTAAATGTATTTTCTGGAAGTTTATCCACAATATTATGTGACATGGCAGCTATGTTGGGAGTTGTCACTTGACGGAATTTGAAGTGATTGCAGCGGACCATTTCCAGGCTTAGTTCCTCATTCCCGACCAACCACACGATGTAACATACTTCCATAATTGTTAGTACGGTGGAGGAAAATGCTTTATTTATTTTCTGAAACTTGACAGCAAGGCACGATTACAAAATCTTCAGATGCGCTGTAGGCTGTGTTAGTCAGGCTGTGCCATGAGAAAACTATAGAGGATAGCCTAAAATATGTTTAGGTAGGAACATGTACTGTACAGTGAAATGCTTTTTGTTTAAGGTTACGGGATTTCCACTATGGTTTTCAATTTTCTATGTTACGCCATGGAAATTTCAAGAAGTAACAAAATTATTCAGAGACTTGTGGAATGACAGTAACTGAAAGCAATGTAACTGGTGCTTTAGACACATCCACATAATTTAATAGGTGGTGTCGAAGGTATATTTGATGTGGAGGTGGAGGTAGTTGAGGTAATGGCTGAAAGTAGATGTGAAAAGGTGCTGGTATTTGTGGCTACAGTACTACTGGTTGCAATTAGAGTGTTCATTAAAGGTGCAATTCTGCTAGCAGTCAAGTTGATATTTTTTGACACAGTGGTTTCTATCTCTTGTAAGGCTTTGTCAGTGAAGAAGAATGAAGGAATCATGAAAATGCATTCAATAAGCATTATTAAGTAGCCAGATTGATCACACTTTATGAAAAGTACGAGACTTTACAAGAATGCTTACTTTGTTTTGTCAAGGTAAAAGATGTGTTTTGGGGCTCTAGACTGCTAATCTGAAATTGGTGCGCACTGAAGAAGCAGTCGATGGAACCTGCGTGAAAATAAAGGTCTGCATAAAAGACTATGATAAGCTGCATTCAGTTCAGAATGTGTAACACTTCTGACTAATCAAGACATACTGTAGTAACCCTTTGAGAACTTGGTGGAGAATCCAATTTTTTTGTCGTGAATTCACAAAATAATAATGTAGAAAGCTGGGCATTTACTCTCCAAAGGAAGAAGTAAAAGTAGGAGTAAAAAGCGTCTTTCCCATTAAGAATTTACACCAGGACTTTCAGAGCTCATAAACTTTGAAAGCAATCTTCAAACACTCAAAACACTACCAGGTTTTACAAAGAGGTTGACTAGATGCAAGAGTAATAGTTCACTTCATATTTTGCTTCAAAGATTTTATAAACACACATACGCGCATATGAATTTTTTTTTTTTTACATCTCCGTGATTTTGTATACACAACCATTAAGCTACAAATGTCGTTTAACATCCATTCGCTCTACTTCGGAAATTAATATATGTATATGTATATGTATATATATATATATATATATATATATATATATATATATATATATATATATATATATATATATATATATATATATATATTATATATAAATGGTTATCCGAACCGCCGATAACGAGAACCAATATATATATAGCTTTTTTGGAGATATATACCACTTTTCAAATATAAAGGGGAATTATAATTGATAAATGGTTCGTCAACTCATGGGTCCGAACCGCCGAAAACGAGAACCAACAACGTTCATTGCCCCCTAGCTTTTTTGAGATGACGAACCACTTTTCAAATATAATTCCCATATATATTTATATATATATATATATATATTATATATATATATATATATATATATATATATATATATATATATATATATATTATATATATTATATATATTATTTCCAAGGTAGAGCGAACTGGATACTAAACGACATTTGTATCCAAAATAATTTATAAACTGGATAACATAAGTCTCTGCCTATTTTTCTAAAGTTTTCTAATTTACATTATAAAGAAAATAATTAGGCACTCAAGTGATTCTGCTCATGTATTGGATATTTGATACAATGGAACTAAACTGACATTTGTATCCAAAATAATTTATAAACTATATATATTTATATAAATATACATTATATATATATATATATATATATATTTGATAGATATTGTGAAGATATATACAGTGTGTGTGTGTGCGGGCCTGCATGTGTGTTTATGAACTAGGCGTCGACGTACTGCTGTCGTGGACGACGGTTCGAACCCCCAAGAAAGTATGTTATTGTTAGTATCAATTTACAGGCGATTCAGCCTGCTTATAATGTGTAAATCATTTCAGGCCCATTGGGGGAGGAGGATTAAATGTGTCCACTCACTGCGTTTGTACGGGGAGTGTGTGAAATCACATTTAGAGGTGCAGTGGTGCCTACTATGGTACAGTAATAAAGTGAACTAAGCACTGGCCTGCTCCAGTGAACACTGGGTCTAATGCCCAAGGAATATATATATTATATATATATATATATATATATATATATATATATATATATATATATATATATATATATATATACATATATCTATATATATAAAACTTCATTCCTTGGGCATTAGACCCAGTGTTCACTGGTTGTATATATATATATATATATATATATATATATATATATATATATATATATATATATATATATATATATATATATATATATATATATATATATATATATGTATGTATATATATATATATATATATATATATATATATATATATAAATTTTATAACAAGAATAACTGCATGATGTAAACTACAGAGTATATGTCTTGAGGAAAGGGAAAAAAAACTGAGAGCAAGATCTTTCACTTTTACTTTAAGGCATTTTCAAGCTTACTACATGTTTACAGTGCAGCAAAAGATTACAAAGATGACACTTGTTTACATACAAAAACTACAATTAAAGGACTATATAACCATTTTAACGCAAATGTATTAACTTTCCAGGGTGATGAATTAAGTTAGGTACTTAGATAAAATGATTAAAAGCAAAGGAAAATTGCTCAGGATTACTGAGATTCTTTAGTTTCTCTTTTAATTCTCCTTCGAACATCTTGTGCAGAATGGGGTCAATAGTGTATTGCCCTATGCTTAAATTAATATTACTTGGTCAATAGTGTATTGCCCTATGCTTAAATTAATATTACTTGGTCAATAGTGTATTGCCCTATGCTTAAATTAATATTTCTTGGTCAATAGTGTATTGCGTTATGCTTAAATTAATATTAATTGGTCAATAGTGTATTGCCCTATGCTTAAATTAATATTGTTTTTCTCAGCTGTAGTGATGCATATTACAGATTTTTAAGCAGTATTTTTACGTCTTCTTTTATACCACTGAGACCAATCAGTCTTATATGATTTTTCACTTAATTGCAAAATAAAACAAGTAAAAAAATTCCCCGAAGTTTCTTCGGCGCAATCGAGTTGTCTGTACAGCGTATAATGCTGTATGAAACTCCCTGCTACGGCCCATGAAACTCTCAGCCGCGGCCCACGAAACTTTCAGCCACTGACTTGTAGTGGCCTGTGTTGTTGGCACCTATAGCAGTGCTAGACGCACGATCACGGCTAACTTAAACCTTAAAGAAAATAAAAACCACTGAGGGCTGCAATTTGGTATGTTTGATGATTGGAGGGTGGATGATCAACATACTAATTTGCAGCCCTCTAGCCTCAGTAGTTTTTAAGATCTGAGGGCGGACGGACAGACAAATAGCCATCTCAATACTTTTCTTTTACAGGAAACTAAAAAGAGAAGATTGTTTTGGACAGTTCTAATTTAATTTGGCTTTTAATTCCCTACTACTCGTCTGGGCCAATGAAAATGAATCATGGTCTAAAAGAGATTTTATGAAAACTGTTGCCACTTTGGTTAAGACAAGTTCTTATTTCAAACAGTGGTGTGACTGACTCAAGCCAGTAAAATAAGATCAAACAAAAGGTGTTCTTAGCTAATTCTCTCTACTTGTCATTGTGATTATAAGATATCTTCACAGCTTTGTTGTATCAAGTATCCAAAATATGAGCAGGATCACCTAAGTATCTAATTATTTTCTTAATGAAAATTAGAAAACATTAGAAAAATAGATAGAGACTTATGTTATCCAGTTTATATTTTGGATACTTGCTACAATAAAGCTGTGAAGAAATTTTATAATAGAACGGAAAGGAATAATTGCCAAAGACCATCCCTTCTTTGCCTTATTTTATTGAATTTGAGTCAGTGAAATCAGTGGTTAAAATATATTTTTGATATAATAACACTAAAAGGCATTCTGATTAAAAATTGTCGTAACCAGAATATCAACATTATTTAATAAAGTCCCATGCATGGACTTTGATTCATTTTTATTTGGGAAGGACAGATAACTGAATAAATGCTAGCATAAATCAACACAGATATTCAGTTGAAACCGAAAAAAAAGAACAAAACTCTTCTTGTGCGCCATAAGAGGAGATTTAGAAATTAAAGTCACAGTAACCATGGTTAATTGTCCTTTGTCTCCCCCTGTTTACCTGAACTCATCCTAGACAGTTGTTCCTCACTTTGAAATAGTAATCATAGTTGTTCATTGTAAGACCGAATGTTCTTTGTAACCTTTTGGCTCACTGAATGTAGCGTACGTTCAGATCTAAAGGTCAATTTGATATACATATCCACGTACACGTGTGATAACAAGAAAAGGCTGGAATGCGAGACTGCATCTCTTATTATTCACTCGATAATGCTGCAGTCGTGCAAAACCACTGTCGTGCAAAACCACTGCTTAATTCGCTAGAGACTGACAAGTGAACATCGAATAGAAATGGTCGTTACAAGGATTCCCCACAAGAAAAACTTGGCGCCATGAAGGAAATTGCCTTCAGTGAAAAACATAAAGAGGATGTAAGTCAGTATATATATATATATATATATATATATATATATATATATATATATATATATATATATATATATATATATATATATATATATATATATATATATATATATATATATATATATATATATATATATATATATATATATATATATATAATATATATATATATATATATATATGTGTGTGTGTGTGTGTGTGTGTATGTGTGTGTGTGGGTGGGTAGGTGGGTGCAGGGTTGGTGATTTTTTTATTTTTAAAAAATAAAAAAATCCGAATTTTTTTATTTAAATCAGATGTTTTTATTTTTTTATTAATCAGCATAAAAATAATTGGAAAGCTCTCTCTCTCTCTCTCTCTCTCTCTCTCTCTCTCTCTCTCTCTCTCTCTCTCTCTATATGTATATGTATATATGTATATATATATATGTATATATATATATATATATATATATATATATATATATATATATATATATATATATATATATATATATTCTATACATTAGTTTAAAACACATTTTGGAGTTTTTTTACGGAATGTTGCATCATCTCTCACTTGGTTACAATGTGTTTGATCCTGTCAAGCAGCCCAGTAGCCATCGACCAGGATTGCATCATCTCTCTGTCCTGTTCCCGTATATATCATGTCAGGACTGTACTGTAGTAGTTTGGGTGTTACAGCCACTCATTCCTGAGCAAACTGCAAGATCGTAAAGATGTCACTGACCACAAGGCTTAATGTATCTGGTAGGAAGAGTGATCCAGTGTGGGAACATTTTAACAGAATTCCTTCAAAGTCCGGGAAAGGATGGAGAGCTATATGCAAACAGTGTAAACTTGAGTTACAGGGAATAGTAGCAAGACTGAAGTCTCACAGAGAAAAATGTCAGCAGCTTCAAACTGAATTATCAGAAGAGGATATGGATGATCCAGGTAAGATTGAAAATCACTACCTATTCTTGTTGCATTATAGTCGAATGGAGTAAAAAAAAAATCCTGGTTTTTGGTTGAAAAAAAAAATAGCCCCCGATTTTTTCCCTTTACTTTCACTGTTTGTACTAATGTGCTTCCTGAAAAAGCAAGGGTCCGAAAACCCCACCTCATCTTTCTATGAAGAAGTTCTCGTGAGAAACCAAGGACTACCATACCATGCTGTATCTGTTGTCTCCGTGCTATGAGAAAACGTAATTTTGATACTACAGTAGAAGTTGCATCCTATCAACTTGGGTTTCTTTTTCAGAAAGTGTACCTATTGCATCAGCTTCAACACCACTGACTCCAAAGGTGCCTCAAAGAAGTGTTGCAACTCCAGCATTACAGAAAGAAAGTCTAACTTCTGCCACAATTTCTTCAAAGCGTAAAGCAGCAACTTTGGGCACATTTGTTACAAAGACAACTTCTTATGAAAAATCAAACCTTGATGAAGAAGTCGCTAAGATGGTCTTTGCAACCAACTCTTCATTTAGATTGGTAGAACATCCTCAGTTTTGTAAAATGGTTGGAAAGTTGAGGCCAGGATACACTCCTCCAACAAGAAAAGAAATTGCAGACAAATTCCTACCCATGGTATATGAGAAAGAATATGCAAAGTGTGCCACAGAGCTGAGGGATGAAATTGTATGTCTGTCTTTAGATGGATGGTCTAACATTCACAACGAGCCTATTATATGTGCTACTGTGACAACCTCAAACGGCCATGTATATCTAGTGGATACAACAGACACAAGTGGCCAGCCTCATACTGCTGACTATCTAGCAGAGCTCTCAGAATCGGTAATTCAGAAGTGTAAAGAAGAACTTGGTTGCCATGTTGGTAGCCTTGTGACCGATAACGCAGCTAATGTAAACAAAATGAGGACACTGTTAGAACAGGGAAATGAACTGAAGCCGGTGACCTATGGCTGTACTGCACACATTCTGAATCTTCTGGCTCATGATCTGGAAATTGACAATATTAAAGAACATGTCGTGTACATAGTAAAATACTTTAGAAACAATCACTATGCTTCTGCAAGATACCGCCAGGAAGGTGGGCAACGTCTTGTTATGCCTCAGGACGCAAGATGGAATGCCATGTGTAACTGTCTGAAGATATACATAAAGAACTGGCCAGTTCTCATGACAATTTGTGAAGTTGATAGAGAGCAGATTGATGTCAGAGTTAGAGAGATGGTATCTAACTTAACACTGAAGTGATCAGCAGAGGACTTACTTGCACGACTAGAACCAATAGCTGTGGCTTTAGACAAAGTGCAGAGTGATAAATGTACAATTGCTGAAGCAGTGAACATTTGGAAAGAATTAATCACAACTTTATACAATGACAGAGATGCAGTAACTGCTGCAAAAAAGAGGTTTGACCAGGTCATAACACAAGCTCATCTTCTTGCAAACCTGATTCATCCTTCCTTTCAAGGAAAATTGCTTAGTGCAGAAGAAGTGAATAATGCAATGGACTATGCCAATGAAAAGTTTCCATCACTTATCCCAGTCATCATGAAATTTCAAGCCAAATCGTCTCCTTTCCATTCATATGAGTTTAGTGATTCTGTGACCAAGTGTATTTCAGCTGTTGAATGGTGGTGGTCACATTCAAGTGTGTTGGATAGTGATGTAATTTCAGCAGTACAACAACTACTGTCTGCAGTGGCTTCTTCATCAGGGGTTGAAAGAATTTTTTCAAGCTATGGTATTGTACATTCAAAACTAAGGAACCGGCTGGGGACAGAAAAAGCAGCAAAACTGGTGTTTTTGTTTAAAATCATGAATACACACAAAATGGATGTATTTGATGATATTAATGATCAGGATGCCTAAAAGAACCAAACTTATTGTCATAAGAATTAAAAACATTATTTTTTAAAGATTTTGAATTTCAGTTTCAAAGAATTGTTATGAACTACCTTTCAAAGAAGTGTATCATTATCTTTCAAAGAAGCTTCTTTTTAAGTGTAAATTCAATGTACTTTTTTTTTTTTTTAAATACAGGCTATAATAATTTTATTTTTTAAATTCATTACTTCAGGAAATAAGTACAGTTCGTTATAAGTAAACCTCTTTGATTTAATTTTTTTAATAGCATGTGGAATTTTTAATTTTTTTGTTACACTGTATTGTAAAAGGAAGTGCTTTAGTATTGTACTCCTTAGAAACCAGTACAGTTCTTTACAAGTAAAACCCTTTGATTTAATGGACTGTGGAAATTTTTTTGTATTGTAAAAGGAAGTTTTTAATGTTCTATTCCTCAGAAATATATCAAGTAGGTGTAATTATGTGTTTGTTTTCACATTTTTCCTTTAAATTACATGTTGGTTGGGACAGAAGTAAAAATTTATTTAAATCAATGCTTTTTAAAAAAACTCATATGATTTAAATCTTGATTTAAATCACTGATTAAAATCATCACGATTTAAATCGGCCAACCCTGGGTGGGTGTGTATGTACAAAATGATATCACATAAATCCGTGACTTTGTTTGGGTATCTCTTTCGTTCTGGGAATCGCGTGTCCTGCTAACAAATGCCAATTATCAAGCTCACAATTCAACAAAATATGAAATTATCAGTCATCAAATTTCTCGTTGGCTATGATTATTGAATGTCCTTGCAGCTCAATGAGCAAAACCACCTCAGCAGAAAGATTTTATTCAGTGAACTCTCTGAAATCTGATTCTTCTTTCAGAAAGACGTCAGTCAGTGGAAGAACATAAAATCTAAATGCATTGCGTCGGCTTCGTGACCGAGTGCTTTTTTCTTTCCTTCGTATTTTGAATATTTATGGCTCTTTTGGCGTATCGTACCGGCAGCTCATCCATCAGAGACTTAGGAACTTGTTGTGAACGTTGCCATGCTACGCCAAATTACATGACGAATCTGCACGTGCCGATATCAGAGTTGCCCAACGCATGTTCAAACTGCTCGGTTTTATTTATGCAGCTACGACTGCTGTAGTAGATTTCTCCAACAGCAATAATTTTTCTTTTTCGAGCTTCTTTAGTTATGTATGATCTGTTGTCAAGACCGGGATGGGAACTTTTTGTAAACAGTAAGAAATTTAGTTATGCAAAGAGAATTACAGAGGGCAGCAAAGTTTCCTCCTTTATGTATGTGATATTTAGAGACTAAATCGTTAATCATTGTGAATAGCCACCACCTTCGTAGAGCTCTAAGAATGTCTCACGTGACAGACAATAACACGAAAGGGCAAATGAATAATTAAACAAATACCTAGAACTCTTAGCCTCCTCGCATATTTTTGTACTGAAGGAGAAAGAACAATGTATATTCTGGAACTATCAAGATCAGTTTCCATAACATTTGTTGAAAAGGCAAATATCACTAACACTCAAGAATATTTATTGGTTATCGGTGAACCAGAAAAATGACTTGTGACCTCTCAAAAAGAACGGTAAAAGATGTCTCCCGCGGCACGAAAACAGTCCTAGCCTTTCTTGATACTACTGCTGATCTTAAATAATGGAGCAGGACCCTTTTAAGATTAGGATGAAGATTAAGGTCTTGTCATGCTCTCCACAAATACTCCTTTGTTTCCACAGACTTTGTTTTTCTCCTCAATCACCCCTCCCTGAGTTTCGTGAAAAATAGTGAGAGTTTGATATAAAATGGTCCACTACACATGATGTCGAGGTGTATCTAGGAATTCTAGGATTTGCCTGACTGCTGTTAACATGAGGGTGAATTCACCCAATAATAGTACTTGTTCTACTTATAGTTAGCCCTTTGTTGGCCGAGATGGTTGAGCTTCAGACCGTCATTCGATGGGCCGGAGTTCGATTCCCGCCGCCGGCTGATGAAGAGTTAGAGGAATGTATTTCTGGTGATAGAAATTCATTTCTCGCTATAATGTGGTTCGGATTCCACAATAAGCTGTAGGTCCCGTTGCTAAGTAACCAATTGGTTCTTAGCCACGTAAAATAAGTCTAATCCTTCGGGCCAGCCCTAGGAGAGCTGTTAATCAGCTCAGTGGTCTGGTAAAACTAAGTTATACTTACTTACTTATAGCCCTTCAGTTGTTATTAGATCTACCCTTTTTTTATCCATTTGCATAAAAAATATTTCTAGTCTTACTGCTAACCCTCCCTCTGTACAACAAAACTTAACCAGTAACTTGCCTGGTCTCTCAGAAACCCAGTTACCCAGCGATGCTTTCCCTAACCATTAACATATCTAGTACTCAAACTAAGTAGTGTTTCGCTTCAAAGCTGGGGTCTGTACTAAAACCTTCATTAATCTACTAGGAATTGTTTTACTCTATTATTTAGAATGGAAACTTCCTGTTCTGCATCATAAAGAAATTTCTTGCTTATTACAGACAAAGTGCACTACTTCTGTAAACCTAGTGTCCCATCTTTCTGTTAGACCCTTAGTTTCCTCTCCATGTGAATAATCGCTAGATTCTCAGCTAATCTTTTGTTGGTGATTCCAATTTTCTTGGTCCTCCTGCGTCTTACTCTAGTTCTTTGCAAACCCGTACATTTTACTCATAAGCCCTTATTATTCGAAGTTCCTCAAAGACCAGCAAAACGTCGTACCCCAATGATTTTCTAACTAAATTTCACAAAGAAACTGCAGACATAAGAGCTCCTGGACACTGTCGTTTTTCCACCCTTATTCTAAATTGTTGCTCTTCCTTTTTGTCTGGGGAAAATGTTCCAGTCCAGACTAGTCCGTGACCAACAGTGAGTGTTCTACAACTAGGCCTACTTGTAACATCCTCCTCAAAGATATTTGATCACCCTCTGCATTACAATGGAAAATATTTTGTTGTGTTTGATACCTTCAAGGGATCTGACGGAATCCACCAAAAGGCTTCTCTAATCAAACATCCTGGTTGTAGTTTTGTTGCTCCTCGATGTGGAGTCTTGTGAAGCATTTAATCTAACCCCAGTATGTCTGTAGTTAACAGCGCATCATCTGTTTGTTTCACCATTTTTTACTGTTCTGCTGTTTTTACTCTCTCGCCTTCCCTTTTCCTCTTTTTTTACTAGTATGCTAGCCATTAGATTTTGTTCATCCTTCACCAACCAGCCACTCTTTATTAATCACACTTTAATTTCTACCTGACCTTCAACTCTCTATTCCGATCTTGAAAGTACAATATAACTTAGTCAGGTTCACTGGCTCTATAAATCAGGTTCTGCCTGTTTGTGTACTCGCTTTGAAAATGCTTTGGTTAAGTCTGACGAAAATTTAATTGATTCCCTTGTAGGCCACCCCAGCCCCGCCCTGCTGGGGCCTCCAGGCAGACGCCACCAGAAACGTCAAACCAAGACCGACCGGATTTTCCCGAGATGTAACCGAGTACCGGAACCTTTCCCTGAAAAAAGCGGGACGCCATATCTTGAAAACTAACCATAGAATTTTCTTGAAAATAATCTCATTATGTTTCCCACATCCAAATTATCCATGAAGCAGAAATGTACATTGATCTAACCCAACCTAATCTAACTTCAACCTAACGCAACCTAACCTAACATAGGGGCCTAGCAAAAAAAAAAAAAAAAAAAAAAAAAAAAACCGGGCCTGGTGCAATACTAGCATACATCTCTGGAATTTGCTGCTCGACCTCTGACACGCGGTCGACGAAAGACAGGCCACGGACGAGCTGTAGAAACAACATTTGTTTTATGTATTCTCGGCAGACGCAGTTGCCTGTGCATAAAAAGGCAACTATGTACAAATGTAAAGACATTTCAGCTTTCAAGCCATATGTATCATATTGTCTTCCTTGGCATATACAAGGAATTAGTTCATCTTTTTCATGTATGAGAAAGCACACTTTCTCCCAGTTGTATGCCCGTCTTGTTCTCAGGTTAGATCTTACTTTTCCGCTGGCGGATGTTAATGACGTGTCCAGAGTTTTGATTAATAAATTTTATGAGCAAGAGCTCGTGTTCGTGTAAAGCCACCTCAATCAAAAACAACAAACATATTAATAAATTAGCATGTACTTAGTCCTTGTATCACCACCTCTCTGCCTCTACTCCCCCTTCATTCAACAGTGCTTAAGTTGCTTCATTGTTGAAAATTCTTCTCGCCAGCTACTTGAGTTTGTATTTTGATTCAGCCAACTTTAATTGCTATTTAGGGTAATTTTTCATTTCTTCCATTATTGTCAAAGTTGATTCAGTTGTGGTCTGTCTTGTCAATGGCCCGCAATTTATCCCTGTTCGTAACATATATATATATATATATATATATATATATATATATATATATATATATATATATATATATGTATATGTATGTGTATAATATTTTTTATATATGTATATATATATTTATATATATATATATATATATATATATATATATATATATATATACGAGTATATATATATCGAGAAATTCCATTTCTAAAAATTCCAGTATAACTTGCCACACATATAATATAGTAGGCATGCGAACTTACTGTACACTTGTATGTATATATGTATGAATGTGTGTATGTATGTATGTGTACGTCTAGTATATATTAACGTTTAAAAAACGAAAGAAAATAAATCACTTTACCTGAGTGACTTGAATTCATGGTAACCGTGGTGCAGTTAACCTGTATCATGCAGTACGTCCTGCAGTAACCTTTAACGTATAAAAGAAAAAAAATCAATGTAGACTACATTCACGGTTTTACTCAAATATTCCCTTTCACTGCATATAGGTCAGATAAATATTATGTTCTAAATATTTGTATATTATGAAAAGTCTCATATTCTATTGTATTCCAAATGAAAAAATTCGAAGAAGTTAGCTGTTAGCAGTGGCGAACATTATTTCATATTACATTTCCAAAAAACTGTTGTAAGATTCTAGACCATTCATTACTGTGACAACTTTATCAACTACTAATACGGATCTTTCCTAGATAGTGACTCCCAAGGGTTTTCGGGGGTCGTTATCTAGGACTAATATTTCTAGGGGGTCATTATCTTTATGATATTTACAGTCTTTTGTTTATGTTTTTACGGTAATCCCCAACGGGCTTGTGCTATAAACACGCGGCGAAGGTGGATACATACCGGGTTAAAACCCTTTGGGCTCACTATCTAGGAAAGATCCAAAATTACTTTTCATTAGAAAACCAAAGAAGAGAAACAAATAAGACTCACACATTGATTGGGCGTTCAGCTTCACATCAGTAACAGTCCCCTTGCCTAACGTCTTGTACGGGTATACATCCATGGGACTTCCTGCCGTAGGATTGACCACGGACGCTGTCGCGACGAGGACCATGAGGAGGATACTCCCCAGGACCCCGCCTGAAGGTCTGTGACAGCCAGGAGTCTGTTGCATGCTTTGTATTTCCTTCTTGTAATCCTGAAGGTAAATGAGGAGAGACATATCAAGGAATGAGAGAAGTAAGTTTGCGGGAGGGTTTATGGCATCTTGGCTTCACGGTACGCACACACACACACACACACACACACACACACACACACACATAGAATTACAGAAAACCATCTTTCTCTCTGTCATACATCCGTTTTTATAGCTATCATGACACCTCTATCAAAATTGCCGGAGTCAGCAATTTATTCTTAAGAGCCTTACGGATTTGCTTCCCGGATCTCCTAGAAAAGGAAATTGAACTAATCCATAAGCGGCTGTCATCTTTAAAGTACCCTGACAATTTAACTGAGAAATCGATCCACAAAACAAACGCTATTTTCTAGTGTTCCCCCCATAACAAGACCAGAGAGACCCACAACAATAAAATAAAAATCCCACACCTGGACAGGATTAAGACGTTGACATTGACACTTGGAAACTCTAACCCTTTTGCTTTTACCTACCCAAATACCTTAGCCAAATCCCTGATTAACGTCCAACAAAAACCAGTCCCCAAAGACACAGGAGTTTACGAAACCCCTTGCCTCGGCTGTGACCAATCTTATATCGGTTTCACAGGAAAATCACTCCCCCAAAGATTAATACAGCATAAACGTTCAGTTAGGTACGGGCAACAGAGCTCAGCTATTTTTAACCACATAAATAACCATAACCACAGAATAAACTGGAATATGTCTCGTATAATTTATAGCAGCAATTGTCGGTTCAAAAGCCAGATGGTGGAATCAGCCTTGATTAAACAAAGAAATGCAATGAATCCCTCAAGAGGCGCCTGGGATTCAGATATTATAGATAAAATCTTCCTCCAACCATCGATCAAGCAGATTAAAGAGAAATTGTCAACTGCAGTGACTTAATGGCAGACCTATGGACCTTCTGGTATAATTAACCGCTTTTCTGTAACCTTTTCTACCTTCTGAATATTTCAGATCACCTACGGGCCAAACAAGAGAAAGGCCCGTGCCAACAAGAATTGTTGGCTCTAAGACATCAACAACAACAATAACCTTTTCTCATTCATTAAATACCTAAGGAGAGAGACAGTATGGTCTCTGAAATATAGCCTTTATTTTCCACATTTTGGCATTTCTATGGGCTGCCTTATATTTGATGGAATTCTGTTTTAACAGAAAATATTTCACAGTGATATATATATATATATATATATATATATATATATATATATATATATATATATATATATATATATATATATATATATATATATATATATATATATATATATTGAATTTAATTGACACACGTGAGATATATATACAGTTACCATGCAGAAAAATGAAACAAAGACTATTAGTGATTCTAATCTTGTAAATTTTGGTTCCAGTACCATTATTCACTAAAGTTCCCATTGATGATGTGTTAGAATTCTTATCTGATACCCCCGAGACAGACAGACAGCTGGATATACCATTCTCTAAGAACACCGGAACAGAATTGATTGAAATCTGTGTGATAGAATGTAATATAAATTAAACGGGAAATATATTCCCTATCCAGTTTTCACCAACCTGTAAATGGAATTTTTCGAAGTCAGATCGTTTTACGCAATTTAAATTGGTTTTGATAACATGTTGACGACATACTGATTTGACTACAGAACGAATTTATAAATATTTTTTTTTTTAGGTAAATCAAATGAATTGGAACCATCGATAAAATTCACTAAAGAAATGGAATTGCCTAATAAGTGAAAGTGGTGATGGATTTAAATGGATTGTGTTCAGAAAAGCTAGTAATATATTTGCCTATATGTATTCTGTTCTGACAAAAGCTATTGAGTAAAGAAGTCAGTTTTCGCAGCAATGTTTTTGAGGGCTTTACGGATACGTAACCTTGTTTATATTGATGAGATAGTTGCAATTTAGGAATACAGTAAAATTTTGCAATGTCGTGATATTGTCCTAGGCAATACGTTAAGAACGGCTTTATACGCAAGTACACCACAATGGAAAAGAAATTGTTAGAAACTGTTAGTGTGGCAAGACATATGGAATGTTAATTTAGCAAGAAGACTAACAAGCTTAGGCCGCAGGAACAAAATCTAGACTCACAAACTTTGAAGTTTAATTTGGCGAATATTTGCGAAGAAACTTATTTTTAAGAGGGTACAAAGATTCCTGTAACAGTTAGTATTTCCAAGATCATTTCATTGTCTCTTCTATGGCCAAGTCATCCGGTTGTGGTGGTTGCGTTTTAGCTAATATTTCTGTAAACATTTTCTTTTCTAGCATCGAAGACTAAAAATGATTGAATGTAACTCTCCTTAAAATTTTGTGGTTATATTTAAAGCAACAGAATGGCGATTTTCATAGATATTTTAAGATATCGTTTTTACATTTGATCCTGGTTTTGATAGACACATTTTTGTTGAACGCATCTGTCATGAATGAACGAGAGTTTTAGAAATGTTTTGTCAATTTTTCTCTAGGAATTTGACCAAATGTAATATTTTCTCACAACTTTGACATCTGATAGATTTCATTCTTATGAACCATACTGTAGCATTATTATGTAAAATAAATAAGTTTTTGAAGAAGTTTGAATATGCAGCATACTACGTTGCCAATTAAGGAAATTTAAATGAAATCTTATGAAATCATGTGACATCACTTTTGAACATAACTGTACATCCACACACACATCCATATATATATATATATATATATATATATATATATATATATATATATATATATATATATATATATTATATATTATATATATATATATATATATATATATATATATATATATATATATATATATATATATATATATATATACACACACACACATATATATATATATATAATATATATATATATATATATATATATATATATATAAACACATACATACATACATACATATATATATATATATATATATATATATATATATATATATATATATATATATATATATATATATATATATATATATATATATATAGAGAGAGAGAGAGAGAGAGAGAGAGAGAGAGAGAGAGAGAGAGAGAGAACAATATGTTGTCCAAAGGTTTCCAAAATTTTGTATTAAAAATAGAAAAGAACACGTGCCCTTGGCACTCAAGGGCGTGATTCCTGACGCCCCAGAGAATTAAGATGCCGAAATACCTGTACAAGGTGAGAAGACACGCTATATTAAGAACCAAAGTTGAGGAATGCCACACAAAACTCCCGGCTCAAGGGCCAAGGATATCTTCCGTGAGGCCTTAGGAATTTTTAGGAATTCGTCGTCACAGAAAATTAAGACATGCAGCTTCCTTCTGTAAACGTCACTTGAGCTTCAAACAGCACAGAAAACGCAACCTTTGTAAGATGTACGGTGTCCAGGGCTGGAAGTCTATTAAAAAGAGTAGTTTGTTCTGCGTGCCAAAACGAGCAGAATTCGGGATGAACTCTACTGCCACTATCAGCCACTAATTCGCTGTCCAAATTGCATGCTCATTCTGTTAATACAGACCCGCGTGCGCACTTAGAACCAGAAGATTATTCCCAGAAAATATCGGCGTTTGTCAGCAAGACTTAATTACCTGATTTAAGTAATTTTTTCAGTAGTTTTTTCAATAATCACACTTTCTAAATAGGACAGTGTCATCATCCCGAGACCTTTTCCGCTCTTGCTCATTATTTCTTATTTTATACTTGTTTGAGTTTTTCTTTTGCCGTCACTCTCGTAATGAACCAACGATATCTCTCGTGTTCAGGAACAGGAATACGAACTAAGTGGAAATAAAAGAAAAGAAAGGATTGTTATGAAAACGAATTTTACAAAAAATCATATCCAGTGCTTTTTATAACGGCATTCATAATAAATGGAAGAAGAAAAATGCACACAACACAAAAAAGACAAACTACCAGGCAAATTACTAATAATGACTTTGACCACACAAAAAAGTTAGCATTTTATAGCCACTTTGTTTGAAGAATGCTTGAAAGAATACCAGTGACATGCTTTAATTACGCTCATCATTCAGATCAGTCCAGGGGGAATAATTTGAATAGAGAATAAAGTTAAATACTTAAGAATTAATTATTTTTTCTTGGAGTCCCAAAAGCAAAATAGGTCAACCAAAATATCATCGAATGTACCATTTAAAAGGCCTTATATATTTTAAAGATATTTAAGTTCATCATTGTTTTAAAATCCCGTTCAGAAATAAATTCGAGATGATTTGGAAGTTATTTGAGGATTTGCTGAATAGTGAATACAGGATAGTACTTTAAAACATTTCTGGAAGTGTTTCCCTAAGTGAAATGCAGGGTACTTTTCGAAAATATTTAAAGTTTTGATTAAAGGGCTTAAGACTAACATTTAGAAAAAAATCTAAAGCACTTTGAATGATGCAGTCAACAATGTCATTTGGAAGGTCACTGCGTGCCATCAACGAGGGTCATTTATAACACTATCTGAGGTCATCCAAAGTGCCGTTTTAACTATAACCTTTAGCCTGTCAAGCCCTCGATGTTGGTAAACTTCAGGAGACAATTCGAGCGCGTCTTCTCCTCACCGTTTCCCGCCACGAACTGTCTTTTCTTGAGTCGTGTCGTGAGAAGCGGCAAAGAGACAAGACAATGAGTGATATCCCGCAGTCACTTAACGCAAGAACATGCAAAAAAGAGATGAAGTATATGGCGATGTGCAACTGTAGCTCTTTTAAATACTTTAACATATATACTATTTATAAAGCAGTCTCTGCATAAAAGTTAATTTTTACTAACATTCAAATGTTCTCCACCAATTCTCCGTTGTCCCATTCTTGTAAAGCTTTATGGAAAATCTACAGATATAATAGCCGGAAGAGCAAATGAATGGATCAACGCGGCTGGCATTTTTATATTCTCCTTCAAAACATCTTCCTGGTGATAAGATTTATAGTAAATTAGGGAAATGTCTCACAGTAATAGATGACACGTGGTCAATAGCATTTAACTTATATATGTGCGTGTGTGTATTATATATATATATATATATATATATATATATATATATATATATATATATATATATATATATATATATATATATATATATATCATCATCATCATCGCCTCCAACGTTGCTTGATGCAAGGGGCCCTATGAAATTCTGTAAGTAGTGTCTCTCCTATACATTGTGTTCCACAAAACTATTTCATTTACTTTTGGGACTTCAAAATTTCCCTTATGGTATCATTTCCGAATCTATCCTGCCATCTGACTCTAATATTCTTCTTGTCTCTATTCTTAAATCAACAAAATCTTTTTTTTTCACGTTCATTTAGCAGTGCAGCTAATGTTGTACGTGTATGCTCTTACTTTTGTTTGTCATTTCAGTCGTTTTGATTGTATATACTGTATATATATATATATATATATATATATATATATATATATATATATATATATATATATATATATATATATATATATATATATATATATAGAGGTAAGTCAAAAGTTCAGGAAAAATTCAATATACTCTATTTTAAGGAAATTCAAACATCATTTTTCTACATATCTACCATCTAACTCTATACACTTTTCAAGGCACTGTTTCCACCTCTGCAACCCTTCTTTGTAGAAATTTGGGGCCTTTCTATTAAACCATGTTGAAACTGCATGTTTGGCAGCATCCAAAGATTCAAACCGGACTCCTCTTAAGTGTTCCTTGAGTTTTGGGAACAGGAAAAAATCTGAAGGAGCAAGATCAGGACTATAAGGAGGATGTGGAAGAGTTTTCCACCTAAATTTCCGTAGGACTTCTCTTGCAACCCTTGATGAATGTGCTGGAGCGTTATCATGATGGAACAAAATTCTGCGGTGCAACTTTCCTCGACGTTTTTTAGCCAATGCAGTCTTCAGTTTTTGCAAAACACCTTTGTAGTAGTTCCCGGTGATTGTTTTTGTCCTTCAAGGAAATCAATCAAAATCACTCCTTTGGAGTCCCAAAACACTGTTGCCATAACCTTCTGGGCAGATCTCGCCACTTTGAACTTCACTGGTGCAGCTGAACCTCTTGGTAACCATTGCTTTGATTGAATTTTACTTTCTGGGTCATATTGATGGATCCAAGTTTCATCTCCAGTAACAATCCGGTCAAAAACTCTGATTCATTTGATTCAATCTTCGTTAAAACTGCAAGAGAAAGTTCAGCTCTTTGATGCAGTTGGTCTTCGCGCAACGGTTTTGGGACCCAACGTGCTGAAAGTTTACTCAAACCAAGATTTTCATTTAAAATTGAAAATGCGGAACCATGGGAGATCCCAGTTTCATTAGCTATCATATCGATAGTAATCCGACGATCTTCATCCACTAGATTCTGCACCAAAGCCACAATTCTTTCATTTTTGCAGTCGATGGTCTTCCCTCTCTTGGGTTGTCTTTGAGGTCCTCCCGACCATCCTTAAATCGCTTTATCCAATCATAAACAACTGATTTAGATGGCGAAGAATCTCCATAAACTTGTTGCAAAGCTTCAATAATTTTCCTGGTTTCCAATCAAGCTTGGTCAGGAACTTGATGTTAGCTCTCATCTCAAAATTTTTATTTTCCATGGGTTCAAGAAGTTACTTTTCTGAAGCAGATGTTAACACCACGGTAGCAAGAGGATGACTGAGGTAACAAGTCTATATGGATCACTACATCACAGATAATTGTTTACCAAGTATTTGGGTTGTTTCATTCCTGTATAAATACATCATTCAACAATTTTTCCTGAACTTTTGACTTACTCGTATATATATATATATATATATATATATATATATATATATATATATATATATATATATATATATATATATATATATATATATATATATATATATATATATATATATATATATATATATATATATATAATGTTTTTCATTTTATAATTTAATAGTATTCCATGAAATATAAAAGGTTCGCAAAACACCATTAACACGAGAAAACCATTTACTTTCATCAAGTACACTTCTCTGTTTAAAAACATTGTTAAAATAAACTTTCTGAACTCCCGGTAAGTTCAAAAGGTCTTCAAATTCAGGGGATTGGTGTGTGAGCATGTTTTCGCTTATATTCATATCATTATATCAGGCTTCATTTAGTCATTTCGGTTGCCATTACTTCTTCAGTTACAAGTACAAATAATTGATGACATAAGCTGACACACTATGGGATTAGATGTACGTAATTGCTACCATGTATTGCAATAATCATTTGATTGATGATTACCAAAATGATGACGCTGTCACGGACCTATCCACCTGTGGGTTTTGACTATGCATAAAGACACGTAAAGAGAACTTCAAGTATGTAAATTTACAGGGATATGATCTAGAGGGCAAAGAATGTGGTCGGTGATTTCGGTAAACTCAACAATGCCGGTCTCATTCTGACAACCAATCAGGGAAAGCAACGTCATATAAGTGCCGAGCGATGTTGATTAATTCAGGATGATTGTCTTCTCTGTCTCCTTGAATGTATCGTGTGTCTTTTCTGTATTATCTTTTCTAGAGGAAATATGATGCACTTATCAGTGAGGAATGGATGTAATTCAAAGATTTTAATGGGTGTACAGTAATTGAGAACCGGTGAGTTATTTTCACTTTCCAGGAAACTTCACACTGTATAAATAATGTATTTTGTACCTTATTTATGATGCATATGAAGGATAAAAATAAAGTAAAAATAAAATTTGAGTTTATAGAGAGATCAACGGGCAAAATTGACGTAGCAAATAAAAAGGGAAGTATAATTGCAAAGTGAAAATAATTCAGAATGTAAACAAACCAACATGGCGGTCAGAATAACGTGTATTTTGGGAATTTTCCTGCTAATTTTCGTTGGTGTGTCTAGTAAAAAGACTAATGATGAAGAAAAACCAGCGTGGACAAAGAAGGACATAAGAGACTACACCGATGCTGATATGGAACGACTACTGGATCAGTGGGATGTGAGTAATTTGGACATAAACGTAGGGCAGTCATTCGTGTCCAGCCAGGGAACCTAGGCTAGATTCCCTAATCCAAAAGTTATGTGGCTCTAGCCAGCCGTTGACAATGCTTGAGTAAACTCAGCGTTGGAGTGGTATATGGCCTTTTTATTGTGTGTATATTGCAATTTAAGGAAGATTGCACTTAGACTATATGGAGTTTTAGAGTTTCACATCAGAAGGCAATTTGGGGTACCTTATGTTTGTAGACTGACAGCCAAGTGTCATTAGGAGAAGAATTGCTAACAACATTGGTTGGGTTTTATTTTGGCATTGTTTATTTACTTGAAACCATAGATGCATTCTGATGTTGAAAATATTTAACTAGCTTATGTTCTAGGCTGATATGTGTTTTGAAAGTTCCTTTCAATTTTTATTAGGAAACGTGGCCTAGCAGTATTGGCGGAGTGATTGCAGAATTAGGGAACAAGCTTCCATTGGTAATAAGTTTATAAAAAGATTTTTACAAGTTTGTGAAGTAGGCCGGTAAAACTATAGAACAGCCCTGCATGGACAATTACCTTGGTAATTGATTTTTCCTATGCTTTCAGGGTAGAACTAAGTATTAGCTCTGTGTCAGGTATTACCTTGGAAATTTACATTTTCTATAGTATTTTGGTTGCTTATGAAGAATTTACCATTATTCTTTGTCGCTCGACCGTAATTAAACTGTAATTAACCTCAGAACTGATTATAATTTTGCTATTGCACATATGCAGTGTTATAGGGGAACTTTTGGTGAAAGGCTAAGTAACATGGCCTACTAGGTTAGGTTAGGTTCGGGTACTTTAGGTTAGTATGGTTCCTTTTATAATAGGATTTCTTTAGCCAATCCCTTCTTGAATATATGGCTCCCTACTGTCTCTCGTTATTCATGGAACTGTTCCATACAGTCTGTGGGGATCTAATACTTAGAAATACTACTTTTAGTGTTGCTGATGGAGGTGGTGTTGTTTATTGTCGGTCAATTATTATTAACCTCATCTCTATCCAACATGGTTGGGGACCCTTTGGGAACTTGGGGTTTTGAGTTCGGGAAGTCACTGGGAGACAGACCGGACTGTCATGTTGTTATGGAATTGTTTAACGCATGCGCAAGTCAGTAGGGAGCCATATGTCCAAGAAGGGATTGGCTAAGGAAACCTATTATAAATGGAACTATACTAACCTAACGTGCCCTAACATAATCTAACCTAACCTAACCTAGTAGGCCATGTTACTTAGTTGGGGGGAGTTCTGCCCCCCAGACCCCCCAGTGAAGGAAACTACACTTTTTGCCAAAAGTTCCTCAATAACACTGCGCATGCGCGATAGCGTTCCAGGATGGTCAGCATACAATAACATACCAGTTCTGAGGTTAATTACAGGTTAACCAATTCTGAGCTTAATTACATGTTAATTACAGTTGACCGCCAAAAAATAAAGATAAATTCTTGATAAGCAACCAAAATATACTATAGAAAAAGTCAGTTTCCAAGGTAATAGCCCATGCGGAGCTATTCTATAGTTCTACTGATAGGCTTATAGTTTTTTTTTTTTTGCATCGGACAGTTGAAATTTTGGGTAGTAGGCAGATGAAATGAGTCACAACTTACTTAGGGGGATAGAGGGCACAGCATGCAAAGTAAGGTTAGTTATAGATATATCTGGTTAGGCTGTATTTTCCTTCTGAAATGTCTGCTACATTTAACAGGTAGCTTAGGCCAGACCATAACCTTCCTGTCTACATTGGCTGTGAAATTTCAAAAGAATTAATAGTTTAAGGGACTTTGGGCCTTGTCTCTTTGTCCTACATTCTTGATGAGGGTATGAATGTAGGTCAGTGGGCAAAAAAAAAAAAAAAAAAAAAGTAAAAAAATTGTAGGTTTTTTACGTTGTACAATTGAAATTACAGAAACAGTAGTTTAAAGGACCTTGTCCATTTATTCTGCATAGGCTACTTTACAGTTGTGTATGATATGAAGTTCATTGGATCAAAGTTCCCATTTAAACATGGGACTTGGCATTGGCTACACCTTAGAGTCCAGTTAGAATCTTATCAAGCATACATTTCAACTGGGATACTGCCTAGCAAACCTTCCCCTTACCTAACCTTACCTAGAGTGTCGAGCTCTGACTTTGCCTCCGTAGTCCCTGTGAGATAATGCTGGAAATAAAGAAGTGAGCTAGCCTAAGCTATCCCTTAATGATAGACTGTCAAGATCCAGATGGAATACATTTTAAACTGAGCTTACCAAAGATATTGTGCCCTGACTTAGGTTGGGGTAGAAATCCCCCAGCTCAATTAAAACTGTTTTCAAAGACGTACCTCAGTAGGCTACTAATTAATGGTATACAGTATCATCGTGCTGACTTATTAAAAAATGACAAATGGAATGCTTACCCGACTCAAAATCGCTGAGGCCAAAATAATAAAATTCCAGCCATGTTTTTGATGTTCGGCTGATTGAAGTAGATTGAAGTAGCTCATGGAAGTGCTAATCCAATGCCTTACCTGGGACAATAATATATCTTGGGCAGACATTATTGAAACACAGTAAAAGTTAAAAACCTTTGTCATGTGCTTCCATTTTGAGGTAGGAACAATCAATGGCTGAATCTAGATCAGAGCAAGAGTATGTCCCAGCATATGAGTCACATAGTTCAAATTTGCTGCAATTGGTTGGATTTAAAAAATAAAAGGCCTCAGGTATGACCGAGGTCGACTGGACATACAATTGGTCAGGTTTAAATTTTCTATGACTGGGTAATCAAAGCATTCGGGTTACCACAGTGCAGTCATCTTAAGAACTACTGTAGAGACAGGAGAGGTGTGTTGCATGATCACTGTTCACTTCAGTTGAAGAATTGATGGCACTTTACTAAGGATGTCCTTTTTGGGATGGTTTAAAGCATGTTGGACAACTTTTGTTATACTGTATAGTGTTTTTTATTTGGAGAAGCTGTATTAAAAATATGGCCCATCATTCTCCTTTCAATCCGTTTTGAAGATATAGTCACCCCTCAACCTTCATATTCTACAATTATGGGGACCACAGTGGGAAGAGAGGCTTTTGGGTTGGGGAAAACAAAACTAGTGAAATAAGAGGATGTATTTAACCTAACCTAACCTAGGGTGCTGGGTCCTTACTTGGGCATGGGCAAAATCCAGCCTAACCTACCGTAGGGTACTGTAAATTAGAATTAATAGGGTTGCAACCTAACCTAACCTTAACGTATGATGCCTAGTCCATATGTGATGAGCCCCCTCCCAAATCACTCCATATTAGTATAATCTGTCGCCAAGTCTTTACATGCTAGTGTGTGATGTCACCTTGAAAATGTTATATAAGCCTTATCTTAAGCAGAATTAGAATTTGCAGAAGTATTATGGGTATTGTAGAATAGTACCAGTATTATGGGTATTGTAGAATAGTACCTCCTTGTATTTCACTTTATAGTATTTCCCCCCCACCCAAAAACCTGCTTTTCCACAGTGCTTCCCCCATAATTGTAGGATATAAACTACATATTGGTTACTGAAATGAGTGTCAGACACATTCCAAAAAAAAAAAAAAAAAAAAAAAAAAAAAAAAAAAAAAGGCACATGCCTGCTCTGGAAAATTAGAACAGTAGAAGCAATCATTTGTCAGCATTGGGTATCCACATTTCCAGATGAAAATAAGAAAACACATTCCAAATATGCTAACCATTCTTAAACACTGTGCTTAGGGACAAGAAAAAATCTCACTTGGGGCCACTCTCTCGTGAACGTTGAAACATAAACAAAACTTAGAAAAAGTCAAAGTAGCTAACAACAGTAAATTTGCAATAGATGGTTTTCACATTAAGCATATTAATGGGACTTGAGAACAAAGCACAAAAAAAAAAATCTGATATTGAAAACTGGGTATTAAAGTAAAAAAAAAAAAAAAAAAGGCAATTTTTTCCTTGAATCCAGAAATGGAAGTGCAGCAGTAGTTTTTACTGGGTGATGTAGACTAGCTTAGTCATCCCACAGAAATACAAGCTTTCTGTGACAGTCATTTCTAAGTAATCATTAAAAAGGAAGTTCAGTGATATGTTTAAGATCTGTTTCTTCTTAATATGACCCTTCATTTTGCCATGTAACTTGCTCCAGTTTGCATGAACATGGAGAACTGGCCTTAGCTTCCATCTCAGTCAGTATAAAAGGTATTAGTTTGGTTTATCTGAGGTCACTGGCCAGGACCACTGGTCTTCAAGTTGTCCATTATAAGAATTTCTGTATTGTGGCATGAATTATTCAAGCTGACCTGGTTATGCAAAGCAAAATTGGAAAAAAAGCCATGGTCAGACTCAATGGAAAAGTTACTTACAAATAAGGTAATTATAGAAATAATTTCTCTGGGATGATGATCAGATAAGTCGAAGAATGAGGTATTCCCTAGCAGTTTTTCTTTTTACATTTGGAATTCAAGCATTGCCAAAAATACTTTGGCATGGTGTTATGTGTTGAACCATCACTGTTCATCCACTACTCTTCATAGAGGACAAATTCAAAATGGATGAATTCAGGCCTAGATTATATGAATATAGCAAAAATTGACTTTTAATGGTTAAAAATATAGTATGGTCTAGGGCATGAGCCAGGTCGACTTGGGCATGCAGTTGATTCAATTTAAAATGCCTGGAACCTCCCACCCATAGAAATTGATAATTCCATCTAATGTGCATAAAAAGAACTAGGAGCAGAGCAGTCTGTGGCTGTGGTTCATGTCAATGACAAACTTTGGAAAATTAGGGACCACACTAAAATTAGGAGACATTTAAAACTGAATCATTGACTGGGGACCCAACTTATTGATAGGTAAGGGTTTGAAAAGAGTACCGATCGGGGTCTGGGGCTATACAGAGATCATTTTGCCCTTGTCTTGTATTTAAACCCTTATAGTGTACTGACCAACCATCTCAGCAGTAATTGAGGGAATTTTAATCAGCATATTTTCTTGGTTATCAGACTACATAAATAAATAACAAGCATGTTCCATGATTTGCTTAGCCTGCTTGTTGGGTTTGATGGCCCAAATTGAACTTATTTTGTAAGTATGTGATGTTTTTGGCATTTCCATCATGTTTAGCCAACTCATTATCAACTGAGGAAAGCAGTGATGTCAAACCAGGGTTAGTTCTCCATGGGTAGAGATGTTCAAATCCAGTTTTTAAGGGAGGCTTAAAATATTTTCATGTTATACAAAAAGGAAGTTTTGTATAAGTACTTGCTGTGACAGAATTGATGCTAATTAGTAGATCAGCTTCCATTTATCCTACATATTTGATGTCAGTGGCAAGTATGGATGTTTTATTTTTTGGGGCCTGTTTTCTTTATATTTATAATGGCAAATTAAAAATGGCTGATATTAAGCTGTTCATTAGTGCCACCTGCTGGAGAACATAGAAATTATATGTATTTTGGTCTACTCGGTTGAAACAGCTTTTAAAGACAGAACCATCGATGTGGCATAGGTATAGATAATAAATCTTCAGTGTTTCTAGATGTTACATATAATGATTTCTTGTCTTGTGGTGTATAGTATTGCTTTTTACAAACAAATGTGCTTAAAATAAATGTATACTATCTGTTGTGTTTTACATATGAAGGCCAGTGCACAAAACACCTGAAAAATAAAACATGGAAAAAACTAATATCTCATATATAAAGTAAGAAATTTGTGTACTAATTAGTATCGATATCACTTATGTACTTATTGTAGGTGTGCCATAGTGTTCCATTTGGAATGTAGTGACCTTTTATGCTGATATGAGTACTGTACTGTATTTGTTTGATGGTTGCTATGGTTTTGAGTAAATATGAGATATTATTTCAGGCCAGAGTCAGTTATGAAACTGCATGTCTTATAAATTCAGTTTGTATGAGTACATATAGTTTAGCACTGAAATAAGAATTTGTGGGCTTATGGCTTTATTATTTGTGTGCTAAGCCTATTGCAAATGTAATGATATATTAATTTCTAACCTTATTAATGTCATAGGATTTCTCAAGTGATGATAAATATGATCACTATAATGAAAAATTTGTCATCTCCTGAAGCATTACCAGAGGGGTAAAAAATAATCTCATGTCCAACAGAGTACAATTTTATTTAACCAGTTCATTTTCTAGGTATTTCATACACACACTTTCCAGTGACTTTAGTGCCTCTATTTATTGCTTCTCCAGCATTACTATGCACTCTCAATTTCAAGTAAGCTTTTATTTAGGAAGGAATTAAAATCAATAATAATGCTAATAGAAACTAGTAAGTGCCTAAAGTTTCATAATTATAATAAGGGTATTTTAAATGAAACTTGAAATGATTAGATTGAATTAAAAGGCTCTTGGGATTTTATTTGGAAATTTTCTCCAAGAAAGAGGGCGACAGGTGAAATGTGATTACTGTATTATGAAAGGGGCTGTGGACTAAATGTTGAGTCAACCCCTGCCTATTTGTGGTTCTGGATTCACAGCTTCACCTATTCGCAGTTTTTTCTATGGAAGGTATATCCACACTATTTGTGGAAAATTTGCCTATTCACAGAATTTTCGTAGAGAAATATTCACTGATTACTGTATTTTCATATTGTTTTTGAGACTTAATATATTTTTCATGATAAAACTATTATAATAGGTTTTAAGTGTTTTTAGAGGGGGTTTGTGATGTTTGAGCTATCACAATAGGCAGTATAAGTGTTTTTAGAGGGGTGTCAAGTATTTGTGGGGGCTAGTGGTCCCTATCCCCTTTGAATCCCAGGGGTCGACTGTACTGTACAAATTGGAGCTACCAAAGGAAAATGCACTTTTAAAAAAGGAGCCACAATGAAATACACATTAAGACAATACATCTCAAATTTAATTGGTTAGCTCACTTCAGGTGGTACACACACAAACTTGAGGAAAGGTATTAGGGTCTAGGCTATACTGTGCTACTTGATGTATGCCGAGGATTAACTGAGGTCAGCAAGGCTATTTGCCTGATATTCCCAGTCTAAGTAGGCTAGCCTAACACTAACAGCAATCTGCATTCTCAGTGCTGCATCTTAAAGAAGCACTACCTTTAAGGCCCCGTCCACACGGTCGAGCTTTGCTCTGCGAACTTTGCTCGGTGTGACGTCTGAAACGGAGAAACGGGGGCAAAGCTTCGTATAGGACTTTCCTAATGTTTATCGAAGTATCGAGGCTTTGCCTGCAGCAGCAGGGCTGTTAACTGACTGAAGTATTTCTGGTAAACGGATAAAGACGTCACCTACGGAAAATAAACAAGAGTTTCTCGTTATTTTACCCTTCATAATGAATACGTCAGGCAAGTATGACTTATGGGAACTTTGAAAACCAAATATATTAACATTCTTTATGTAATGCTACGGAAATCTGTCAGTCTAGTCAATTATGGAGTCAGCTTACTGACATTTGACCAATCAGGTGACTAGAAGATTCCTTAAGGTTCTTTACAACTTATCATTCATATTCCAAACTATTTTTGTTATAAGTAATAAGTTTACTCATAACTGCATTGTCTAAAAACCATGCATAAGTTCATCAGTAAATAACTGCTAACTTTTGTTTTTTTCCTTCATTTTTTCTTTGTTAGGGTCCATTTTCATACAGTTAATGAAATCTGATTCATAGCCATGTCTCAGTTCCCGCAATATCGTCATATGACTTCCTCCTATGTCTGCTCTTCTTTGTAGCCACTCTTTACACCACGTCCTTTTCTGCCTTGTCGCTTTTATCTTTGCACACATTGCTACAACAATGCACAGCGCGATTTTCTTCTTGCGTGTCTTACGATCCATATTATCCACAACTCGGTCCTGTGTCAGTCACTGCTGGGCTCTCACTATCCAACCAGCGTCGTTCGGACAGCAGCATAAATGTGTACGACAGGCTTAGCCCGCAAAGAGGCAAAGTTTACCGAGCACAGCTCGATCGTGTGGACGGGGCCTAACGGTCATTGCAAATGACTGTAAACAGACTCATAGGCTAGCAACAATTAAAGTTCTAATAGTCTGGGCTTGGAGAGGTCCAGCCTTTGGCTCTGTAACATGTTACAACTAACAAATACTAGGGAATGTAAAGCATATTATCCACATTCAGACACTGACCATCAAGACTATTATGCATTATAACACTACTTTATTAACTTTATTAAAACTCACTTATGATGGTAATGGCTGGTGGCTACAACATTGCCACCACCAGATGGCACGTATTTGATTAGATAGCCATATTGTTAATGTGGTTTGTCAATTTTCTTTTTCTGACATAACAGGCTATGAATTCCAGTTAAGGAAGACTTATATTCATGGGACATGAAAATTGAAATTTTTACAAATTGTTATACTTTCCTAAAATTTTCTTTATTTTCCTTGCAGGAAGATGAAGAACCTTTACCAGATGATGAGTTGCCAGAACATTTACGACCTCAGCCCAAACTCAGTTTTGACCCAAATAATATAGGTGATCCTGAAAATTTATTAAAAATGAGCAAGAAAGGGCGTACACTTATGATGTTTGTGCAGGTAGAAGACCGTTTGTCTCCTGATGAAGCTGAAGAGGTTACTAAGATATGGCAGAGTGCATTGTACAACAGTCACATTCAGGCAGAGAGGTTAGTCACCATAGCCAGATACAGTTGTATTTTGCCTCGTCAGACTCCTTCGTTACATATTGTATTGGGTAGTGGGAATAAATGTCATTTAGTTTAAAGCCTGTTAGATACGAAGATAGAATCATATTGCTTTCAGTGGTAGAGAAAACATGAAAATTAGCATAGCCTTCATCATTTAAGTGAAAACGTTTGTTCCTATGGGAATATAAACTGTCACATTTGATGTAGAAGCATCCATCATTGCAAGCTGGAAGCGGTTGCTGGAATTGGTAAGAAGCTGGAATCACTACCCCTAAGTCATCACTCTTTGGAGTTGATTCTAACATGCCTCCCCTTCTAGGAGATGGCAGAAGAGAAAGCAGGAACAGAAGGCAGAACTTTGGCTCAAGTCTTTGTGAGCAAACAGTGTGGCAAATCTTTGGTGTTACTTCATTCTTGCTTTCCAGACCCTAGGTTGGGTTCAATGGCTTTCAGACCAAGAGAAGACAGAACTTATCCTCTGTGGCATAACAGTTACGGCTGCATAGACCCTAACATTATCTTTCCCATCTTTTTTAAACAGAATACTGATGTCATTACTCGTAAGATAACTACTGCTTTTGGAAAGTTAGTGGGACCTGCAAGTTTTCCTTCTGTTTGGAGGAAAGGAAACATTGCTTCAGTACCTAAGGGACCAATTCCATCCTCATGCTCCTTAGAATTCAGACTGATTTCAATTGCTGTACCAATTTTATCTGTTTTTGAGAAGCTTTTCTAAGCATCTTTATAGGTTACAGCATTGCAGTTTGGGTTTTGTAAAGGCCTTGGTGCTTGTGATGCACTCTTGTGAGTATCTACCATCTTGTAGAGTGCTTTTGATGAGGGTGCAGAGGTATGCATGGTTAGTTTAGATTTCAGTGTAGCATTAGTGTGTGAATCGTGAAACATTTATCTACAAGTTAAGATCATTGGGAATTGGTGGATCTGTATTTAGATGAATTTTCAGCTGGCAGAACCCAAAGGGTCTATGTTGATGGCTAGGATAGTAGCTTTAGTAATATCATTTTAGGTGTTCCTCAAGGTAGTGTTCTTAGACCTTTGCTGTTTGTAATCAGTACTAGTGACGTGGCAAGGTCTGGAGAAAAAGTGCCAATGATGCTACTCTTCTAGATGTTCCATCTCCATGTTGTAGGTCTGTTGCAGAATCCTGGCACCTTTTGATGAGTAGATTAGGCATCAGGGCATTAAGTTTAACCCTTTAAAACTAAAAATACGGTAGTTAGTTGATTCAGAACACTTTCTGCCTTTGCATTCAGATTTACTTTTAAATTGGTATGGTTTTAAATGGTAGTGACTTTTAAGGTTGTAGGTGTAAACTTTTGATTATAAATTGATTTTTAAGAAGCATATAATTGTAATATTGCTTATTCTGTTTCTCAAGAAGTTGGTATCTCATGGAAATGTTTTCAAATGTTTTATGATGAAGCTATTATATTATATCTAAGTGTACACTTATGATGAAGCTATTGTATACAAGTGTACACTTAAACTCTGTCTGTCTTCTTCCTTTGTTTGTGTCCTGTTCTCCAGCATGGTCTTGGTTTGCTGACTCTGAGATCAAACTCTTGGATAGAGTTGTTGTCAGTCAGGTTTATTTTACAAACTCTTAATGTTGACTTATGGCATAGGAATATGTTTTTTGCATATAATGTGGACTTACGGCATAGGAATATGTTTTTTTGCATAAAAATGTACTATAACAAACATCCTCTGCACTCGTTTTTACCTGACCTAGATGTTTTGCTGGCAACATAGGCAGGCTGCTGCTGCAAACAGTGTGTCGTTTTTTAGTATCAGGTTTATTACTACCTAGTTTGCTACGAGTTTTTATCCTGGCTGCAACTGAAATGTGGAATAGTTTAACTAGTGCAGTTTTGGAATCTTGTGATCTCCAAATGTTTCTGCTGATGTCTTCTGAATTCATGTGTATGTTTTATTTTCTGTCCCCTCATATTTATCACCTTTCCCTATAACTTGCCTCTTTATGCAAGCTTTTTTTTTTTTCTTTTCTTTGGAACCCTCTTTGGTTTATAGGCTGTTGGTTCTGTCCACGTGGGTTTTCAGCTGAAGATTTAAAGGAGAGAAAAGTCCACAAAGTTGGGTTTTATGAAGTAACATTATAATAGACAAAATGCAACAGAAGTAAGTTAGCAAAGTTTAAAATTCTCTCTTGAGAATATTGAATTGGAAAGGTGAGAAAGGGTAGTACATCATTAATATCTCAAGTACTCTTCATGTGAGTGTATAGAAAGAGTTGGTTATAATAAAGAACTTTAAAACCCTGCTGGTTGTGATAAAGAACTTGAAAACTCTGCATTTTATTTGCTGAATAAAGGCCACTTTTAGTTGAAATTCTCATAGTTCACAGGGCATAAAAAGGAATAAATGAATATTTTATGTAGAACTGCAGGATGTTTTGAGTGAAATACCTTAATATTAGATATTATTGATGTTGGTGATAATGAAAGCTAAAGGTTCTTGGAACAATGAAGGAATGGAAAATTGGAGCAGTTCTTTCCAAACAAAAAGAATTGATAAAAACTTTATCAAGTCCCTGTATATATTGACCATGACTGCGCAATGAGTGTACATGTAGTGTTTTTCTTATTCTAATGGTATAATAAAATATAGTGTACCAGGGGCAAAGAATAATGAAATAATTTATTTGATACTATAGTTAACAAAACTTCAGTAAGCTGTTCAGTTCATTCTAACAATCAAGTATGATAGTGTGTGCACAACTGTTGAATGTAAAGTAGAGCAATAAACCTTAGAGAACTAGTTTCAATGATTGTGAAGGAAGCAGTTAAACTTTTTATTAAGAATTATTAAACTTCAAGTTTATATGATGTGGTAAGGAACTTTGAATTTTCTGTGAATAATTAGTTTTACCACTTTCCAGGTATATGGTAGATCAGCGCCGTGCCATATTCATGTTTAAGGATGGCGCACAAGCTTGGGATGCAAAAGACTTCTTAGTTGAACAGCCAGAGATGAAGGAATGCTCTATTGAAAACAAAGTTTATCATGGCTATCATACTCCAGAGGTAAGGAGCTTTTTTGTCTTTTTTGTTTAGCTTTCTTGAAGTCCGAAGTGGAGTTGAAGTAAATTTACAAATTTACTTGTAAAAAATAAAAAAATATTAAAAAAGAGATGTCATACATGTTGCAGCTTGTCTTGCTCATTTCCTTGGTAATTCAATATATGTTCTTTTGGTATGGAAATTTTAGTTTATTATGGTAACTTTAGTTCCTTAAATTTATAAGATTTACTTCTAAGCAAACATTTTTTGTTGGAGGAGGCAGCTTTAATTTACTTCTAAGCATATTATGGTAACTTTAGTTCCTTTAATTTACTTCAAAGCAAACATTTCTTGTTTTTGGAGGAGGCAGATAGTGAGGTCTTTTGTGACAGGCAGTGTTTTGGCCCCAAGTGGAAAAGCTGAGTTGGTAACCTGGGACTACCCATCTTAGTGGAATGAAAGATTCTCAACAAGGTTGACTAGTTTGATAGTGCCCCTTTAATAACAAGTAAATGCTTGTATATTTTGAAGCTTATCAGTTTTTACTGCAATTTTTGAAGGTTGTGCATTTTATCTTGGGAGACCTAGTTGATATATTTTCCATGGAGGGAACAAATAGTAAACCTCAGCCTTAATTTTTAGTTTTATTCAGACAATTTTTTCGTTTTATTCAGACAATTTTCTGGCATATGCTATGCTTTTTTATATGCTCTGCATTTCACTTGAACTTTTCTATTGTGAATGATGTTCTTAATTTAATTTGTGATCCAGGTGATAGTAAGAACATTTTGCAGCTGGTGAGAGAACATTACATGCTCTGGTATAAAGAAATTTTCAAGAAACTTGCTACTTTTACATACTAAGAAGTAGCAGGTAGAGGTGTTTGTTTGAGTTGAGGAAATTGGTATTCTGTCATTTTCAGTACAGTAATGATCCAGGTATGCAATTCATATATACCTTCAGGATTGTGGGGTCCATACAGGAGCAGGTACCACGATGCTGCAATAGAAACAGTGTATGATTGTTTGGTTCACACAATTGACTCCATGGGATTTTTGAGCCCATCCAGCAGCAGGTCTTGGTCAATGGAGTCCATACAGTGTAGGCACCACGGGACTCTTGGATTCATCTGACATCGTGGGATCAATGGATTCATCTAGCAGCAAGGAGCATAAGAGAATTATATCTATGCAACAGCAGGCACCATGGCCATTTTGGGTTCATCCAGCAGCTGGCACAGCAGTAGTTAGTTGGACTGTGCCCATGTTACAGCCAGAGATGAGCACTTACAGAAGCAGGGACTGAACTGGTGTTGATCCCATCCAACGGAAGGCAATATGTTAGTTTTGACCCTCCAGCAGCCAGTACAACACCGGTGTGGGGATTGTTAGCTTAACTAGTGGCAGCTAACATAGGAAAATTGGGTCCATCCAACATCAGGCACTAAAAATGCTCCATCTAATAAACAGTAAACATTTACAAAGGGCATTGGGGTCACTCAACAGCAGTCATAATTTCCTTTTGCAATCAGTGGTAAAACATCTTGAGGCAGGTACCATGGGAAATTGGGGTCCATCCAGGAGCCAGCAACACAGGATGGTTGTTCCAACCTGTTGACGACACCAGGGGAAGGTTGATTTCATCCTGCAGCAGATATCGCAAGTTTTGGTTTCAAACAGTGGAAGGAACATGGAGTGTTGCAACCTGCATGGTCTTTTACACAGACCATTCAGAGGCAGGCACTACAGGATAAAATTTCCATATAGCAGCATACACCACAGGGTGATGGATGAGTATGACTCGGCTGCATGTAGCGAAGTAGGATTGTTGAGTCCATCTTGAAAGGTATCTCAGGTAGCAAAGGAAAATTGAGTCCATCCAGCAGCAGGCACCAGAAGTGATGGGTTCATCCAGACAGCATGGCACATAGCAGGGACATCTGAACCATCCAGTGGCAAGCGTACACCACTGATATACCCAAGAGAAGGCCCATACAGATTCCTCACAACACTGTTAAGCCTTCTCCCTGGCTGGTACCATGCAATCAGTAGGTTCAGGTAATGTTAGGCACTATGAGATAGTGTCCAGCCCACAGCAGCAGGCATAATGGTGTCAGTGGCCTCCATCCAGTGGCATGGCATTGCAGGATTGTTGATCTGACCAGCAACAGACAGTGCAGGATTGTTGATCACCATAGGGACCATTGGATACCGTCCAGTGAATGGCAAGTAACACACCAGTGAAGGGCCCTTACAGAGGCTTACACCAAACCTTTGTTGGGAATATCCACTGCACCAAATCTTTGGATCGATTTAGCAGCAGGCATCATGCTGTTGGTTGTCAAAACATCTGCAGACATCTAGGTATCATTGGGTCCATTCAACAGCAGGCACTATTGTTAGGTCAATCCTGCAGCTAGCATTACTAGCTGGTCGTTGGCTCCATCCACCTGCAATGTTCACAGCAGCTTTTATATCTCTGCAGGTCATCCAATGGCACGGGCAACAAAGAAAGGTGTCCATAGCACAGTACAGCATTACTTAGAGACATTGGAGCATCCTAGTGGCAAGCCTTACACGACTGTAGGATCCATCCAGCAGCACAAGAATGTGGGATTCATCCGATAGCACAACAACACTATTGTGGGGTCTATTGTGCAGCAGGGATCACAAGATCCAACCATCCAGCATCGGGCACCGCAGGATCAAGGGGTCCATCAATCCAGCAGCAGGCACCACAATTAAAAGGGGTCCATCCGTCCAGTAGACACCATGGATCAAACAGCATGGATTACGGGATTGTGGGATCCATCCATCCAGCAGCAGGCATCACAGGATTGTTGGATTCATTTAATGGTATGGCATGGCAAGATTGATGGGACACTTAGGGACTGCTCATTTAATCCAGAAGCAGGCCTACATCACTGGATAGTCTGGTCCATACAAAGACAGGTACCACAGGATGATTAGGCCCATCCTACAGCATTAAATGGGTCATTATACTTATAGACATCACAGGATCAACAGGTCCATCCCAGTGCAGTTATTAAAAGGTGGTTGGGTCCATTCAGGCTACAAGCATTGCAGTTTTGGGTCAGCACAATGGCTTGGCATTACAAGATTGATGGTTCATCAAAGGATTGTTGTCTTAATCTAACAGCAGGAGTCACATGGTGGCTGGGTCCATCCAGCAGCATGTTGAGGTCGTCAGTAAAAAGTCATATTGGCTTCATCCAGCCTCTTCATGTCGCAGGAATGTTGGGTTCATCCAGCATCAGGCACTGTGTAGAAAAGCAACACCTTAGGTGCTTGGTCCATCCAGGGCCAGTTACTACTCTAATGTTGGGTCTGCCTAGCAGCAGGAACCACACACCTGTAAGCAAATATTGAGTTATGACATCTGTAACCATCCTATTTTCTGGCCCTATAGCGAAAAATATTTTGACCCAAATATAGTTATCAGTGTAATTTGTGTCCAGTCTAAAGAAGCCATGATTTGAATCCACAGATTTTAACAATTCGATTGGACCTGGTTAGTGACTGTTTTCTTTTTCATTTCAGGGTAAAAAAGAAAAAGCAGAAGCTGAAACAAAGAAGAAACCAACGGCTAAGAAGGGAAAGAAGAGGAAGGAAGAATTATAACATTTTCAGAGTTAGTAAGTTGTTGTTAATTTAGCAGGAATTTTGTATTGTCCAGAGTTTCTACAGTTTCTAAAATCCTCTGCAAGCAAATTCAGGTGTACAAATAGTTTCCTTTTCTGAAGGTTGTAAATTTAATATGACTGACTGGTTGGCTTGCACTTAGTTCATAATGGACATCTATCTTGTGTAGGATATCAAAATACCTTCTAGATTTCTTGGTCATTGTGTAAATTAAGTGCTAACATTTAGTCTCATTGTATATTTATAGAACTATAAAGAATTGTTCCCTTTAAGGTATTGGAGACATTAAATGTATTTATAACAAAAGCTTAAAATAAGGAAATTGTAGGTGAAGTGTTATAACATTAAAGAAGTATTTGGTTTTTGACATAGTGACAAAGAATTTTTCATTTCCCAAAACTTAACCTTGCATATCTGTAAGTGCTATCAAGTACCAGCATTCTCATTACACAAGTAAATAGATCCATGTACACAAAGTATAAAAAAAAAATTTAATCTGTATAGGTTCTGATTAAATCAACAAAACTATTACAGAAGAAACAAAATTAAAATATTAGGCTACATGAAAACCCACAAATTTACTACATTCCTTGAATAAGTTAACATTGTAAATCTGCCACTATTTTCCTGTTTATGGCATTAACAATAAACAAACAAGAATTATCAAAGTATTCTGCTCCATATCCAAATATATAAAAATACCATAATGATAACTCAACCAATACTAGAGAAGCTCTCATGAAGTGTTCATGATGTAGGATCTGGGTCGAGAGACACCATGGGAGAAACCAGATCAAAAGAAAGCTTAAAGAGAAGGGTTCGGAGGAGTCAGAAGGGGCAGTATTGCATGGATACTAAAATATTAAGACAGTAACAAATCACTCATTTTTCAAATGTTACAAAGGAGTCAGTTTTTATTTACATTGTGTACATAGATCCAATTTGTAAAGGATGAATGCTGGCATTTTTTAAACATTTCACCAAATTTCAAACAACTTTACTACTACACAGATAGTTGCAAAATATAGCTTGGCTAAGGACTGTTTTCTGAAGATAAATTGTCATTTAGGCAGTATTTCTTTGAAATATTTTCACTTTTTAGTCTTCCATAACTTCTACAAAATGAAGCATTCTTCTTTTACTCTTCATAGTTTGTATCAAACCATTTATATAGTATCTAATTCAAATGCTCAAACTAAAATTTTCCAGTGCTTTTTCCTTAACGTTTCATTCCAGTTGTTGATGTTAGTGCATAAAGCATGTTCACCTTTTTGTTTGTTGTAGGTGAATTTTTCAGTTTCGCTTTATCATTGAAATTTACTGATGTCACTAGTTAACAGATGAGAAATAGTGTCAGTATTATTTTTGATAATGGACCATTTTTTATCTCGGACTTGATGGCTTTTGAACAAAACTAGGTTAATAAAAGGTTATTTATTCATAATTTTCTCATGCCTGTATACATTTTGTGCAATATCCCAAGTTTGCAATATAGGTTTTTACAATGAACATGCTTTCATGAGTCACCAACATATACAGTAATGTCATAAAATTATGGCTTTCTAGTTAATATTGTTCAAAGCTTACGAATATCTTGCCTTTCTTATAAATAAAATTGGCAAACTACTTAATCAAAATTGGATAGTAGTTTTCATAGAACTAGAGAGAATTTCTAAGCTGAAAATTTTATTCCATTATATTTAAAGAGGTTTCTGGTAAAAATTTGATGTAATGTTTTTTAATAAAATATGAATGACTGACCTTTGTTTTGTAGTCCATTTCTTCCAAGTACAGTATGTTGACTTTTTTGAACTGCAAAAGGAAAGATTCATTAATAATGAGAAACAAAAAGTAATTAAAAGGAATAATATCTTCCAAAGAGATGATTAACTTGCCTATCTTATAAGTGGCATTGACAGACTACTTAGCAATAGATTTAGTTTTCATAGCACTAGAGATTGAATTTCTATGGGAGATTTGTTTGTGCTGAGCAAAAGGAAATTTTATTTGAATATATTTTTTGGTGAAAAATGTATGTAATTTTTTATATTTTTGAATTACTGACCCTTTTGTTTGGTAGTCTATTTCTTCCAAGTATGTTGAATTTTTTGAACTGCAAAAGGAAAGATTCATCAATACAGTAATGAGAAATGAGTATTTACTCTTATCTTCTAAAGAGATTTGTTTGTAAACAGCTTTGTTCTACAAGAAGCCCAAAGCTCATATTACCCATTTTGTTTGTCTTGAAAAATTCTCAGGACAAGAAGTCTGCAAATAGGAAAAAAAAAGTCATAGGTCAGTACTTGGTATGTGCATAGAGATCTATCAGTTTCCATCTGATAGAGATCTCAGTTTCCATCTGTCACAATAGAGTCAGATGAGTACATAATTCATTGTGTGTGTTAATAACATCACAGTAGACAGTTCCAGTGGTAATGCAAAAGTTGTTTTGCATATTCATCCTTTGCACTGCATCCTCCATTATTGTCTCTAAGTTCATTTAATATTTTCTGCTCATGAACACTAGCAGAAAAAAACTCATGTAAAAGGTTTGTCTTCTTTCACCTACAACTGTGGAGTGGATTTGTAGACACCACCAGTAACAAGGATGAGTCATAGCTACTCCTTTGCTGTTCCATTAGTAGATGGACCAGTCCCAGATATGCTTAGGTGAATTTTCATGTTCAGCCGCTTTCAAACTGTTCTGTTACTTTATGGATCATCTCTCGTCACCACTCTCACTCGTTCAAGCAAAGACACAATCTTGACAACGGGAGAAGGGTCCACCCAGCTGTAAGACCCAAGTTCCCTCTGATGGAATCTGCAGGTATACAACTGCATTGGTGATTGGATAACTATTCTCAACCTTCACCAGCTTCAGATGAATGATATTTGGCTTTGGAGCTGACTTCACAAATGCTGTCTTTCCATTTTTTCTTAGGCTTTTCTATCAGTTGTGTCCCCACCACTTCCATTTCCATTATATTTCCCATAACATGTCAATTCAACCCCCGTTGGGTGGTAGCGCCGTCAGTGCACCTCAAGTGGTGCACTGTAGGCATTATTTAAGGGTCTTTGCTGCATCCCATCAGCCCTTAGCTGTAACCTCCTTCATTCTTTTTGCTATACTTCCATTGCTATTCTCTTTCTTTTTCCACCCTTCTCTAGCAATTGTTTCATAGTGCAACAGCACAGCTTTCCCTCCTGTTACACCTTTGAAACCTTACTTTCAATTTTCCTTCCAGTGCTGAATGACCTTATAGGTTCCAGTACTTGGCATTTGGCCAAAATTCTAAAGTCTATTCTTCATCATTTCCCTTCCACATCAGGTACCCAAACCATCTCAATCTAGACTCAGGCTTTTTTTTTTTTTGACACTTCAGTAATTTCTCTCAACCCTCTAAGCTACCTCATTTCTGCCATAACTAACTTATTTTCTTCAGTGATGCCTCTTACCACCAGCTTATGTACCTTGCCTGCCCTTAAGCACAATAGGGACCCTCATGTAGCTGAGTGTGCCAGATACTCACCTTTCAATTATTTCATCCACCTTTAATTTGGTTAACCTCTATCCATATCACCTATTGCTTCTCTTATCAGGCCCAGATATTTAAAACTTTATGTCTCTTCTCCCAGCTTAATTGTAGCTTGTTGGTCATCATCCATTCATTTGTCATGTATTCAGCTTTTGTTCAACTTTTACTCATCCTCTACTTGATGCTTATCTTCTATCAAGGTTTCTCTTTAACTCTCTGGTTTCTGCAATCAAACTATGACATCAGCATAGGATATACACCAAGGGTGGTCCTCCCTTATGTCCTTGGTCAATACACTCAGCATGATGGTGAACGAGGGTTCTGCTTTGATCCCTGGTCATAGTCTCCTACCTGACCTGGAAGCTGCCAGTCATCCTTGAAGTACTTCTCTCAATGGTTGTTATATTTGTATACATTAAGCAATTATTACTGCATATTTTTCTGGTACCTTCTGCTCCCTCAGACTCCATACTAATTGCCTAGGTAGTCATCTGCCTTTTCTAGATTGATACAGATCATGTGAAGAGTTCCCTGCTTCTCTCTCTCTACTGTTCTTCATTACCTGGTGTAAGAAGAATATTCTGTCAATTGTACCAATCCTGTTCGTAAAGCCTAGTTGCTGTCTTATGATCTTGACCTTCTCTCTAAGTCCTCCGTGTGTAATTCTTTGAAATGTTTTCAGGGTGTAGGGTAGGCTATTAATTTAATTCACCTCTAGTTATCACTAACTATGCATATCTCCTCTTAAACTTGGTATTGGTGTGTTCCCTCAATTTTTTTGGTGTGATTTCCTTTTCATTAATTTTCCCTCCTTTCCCTGTCTTCCTTGCCCCAACAGGTATGCCATCTGGTCTGGCAGCTTTAGCACCCCTCATCTCTTTTCTTGTTATATCATTAACCATTAAATTCAGATTCCTTATCCCCTTATGTATATTAGTTTTTTCATCTCGTTTTTCAAAATTAAGCCTTCCATCTCTTTATAAAATGTTTCATGCTCTCCATAGCACTCCTCAGTCTGCTCCCTTGATTGGCTTATTGAGGGTTATGTCCTTTATCCTTTTCTTTCTTGGCTTACTTTAGAATCTTTCCTTTGCCTTTTTTAATTTCAAAATCTTGATACAACTAATCTTATGTTTTATCCTGGGGCTTTTGCCACTGCCCATATTACTTTTTTATTCCTTTCCACGTAGGCAATCTTATCCTCTTCTAACTGTCTCTTCCCATCCTTCTTCAGCTCCTCCCTGCTTTTTGTTGCATATTGCACTTCCTGATTAAACCACTAACTATATATTTTTCCATATTTTACCATTATTTTTCCCAAGATGTCTGGTTTCACCATTCATCAATGTTCTTCATCTCTTGAACGATCTCTTCCGATACACTTCCTTCAAACTGTCTTCCAAAATATACCTTTCTTAGCTTGCACCACTATTTTCTTGGGCCCATGCATTTTCCTCTTAGATTCTTTGTGTTCCCAGTTTCAAGTCCATAATTACTAACCTGCGTTGTGCAGCCACATGATCCACAAGGATGACTTTGCAGCTCTTGAGTTCCACCAAATCTTTTCTTCTGTAAGAGAAACAATGTACTTGACGTGAACTTGCAGCATTCTCGTACATGATCAGATGTTTGGCCATTTACAATAGACGTTTGCTCTTCCCATGTCGAATGACAGTGCAAAGTCTGTTATCCTTTCACCTTCTTTATTTCTGTCAGCATAGCCATGTCCTCCGTGGATGCAACTTATAGCATTGTTGCTTGTAGTAATATTGTTTAATGAAATTTGCTTCAAAAACAGCCACTACCCAAATTAAACACTTGCATCTACACATCCCTAGGCAAAATGATAACATTTTGCCTCGGGGTGTGTATCATTCAAAAGAAAGAGAAATAATCAATAGAAAAAGACAAGATATCCAAAACTAGAATGGATCATCAGAGCTCATATCACTGAGAAAATGTATTTACCTGTGATCACAATACAATTAAAACTGGGGTTACAATGCCTTCAGTGACTACCAAAATAAAGAAACGTCCCATCAGAAATATCTCTGGTAAATAGAAATGTTGCACCAAAGTATCAAAACAGTTATAAATATATCTGAATATGAGCCCATACCTGAAGAAAGAAAACTCCTGAAGTTCCACTAAATGAAAATGCTCCACTCCTGAGGAAGAGACAGGAGATCTAGGATCCTCTACATAAAACCTTCAAGTCACACCATGAAAGCCAAGTTCGCTCAAGTGGTTCCTTCAACAGAAACTAATTTCTGAAACAAATAAAAACAGAGGTCTGCTTAGCCAACTTTTCAAAAAAGATTCAAAAAGATTCTGCTACAAGGTATCATGACAGGAAAGGCAGTACTATTAGTCAGCCTGATGCAAACACTGCATACTACCTCTTACAGAGACATACCATGAAATATCAGAAAGTTGGATCCATTATCCAAGTACACAGAATATATAGAATGAATCCAAGTACACAGAATATATAGGAAAACCTCATAAGATAAACATTACAAGTTATCTGGCATCAAGTTACCTGGGTCATTGATGTCAAAAAGATGTTTTGTTTTTCCACATGTTAGCAAGACAAAAATTAAATTTCCAGATAAAATGGAAGAATCTACAAATATTTTGTAGCATATGATTGACTAGTTACCACATCATAAGGAATGCATTCTGAAAAACAGCATGCAGTACAACAATAACTAAATTATGAATACATATAGAATGCTAAGTTTTAGAGTATTAAGGGTCATTTTTTCAGATACTCAGCTTCTGTAATAAAAATACCATTTAAAAATATACGTTATATCCACTCCAAAAATTCTGGTCAACCTGTGATTTCCCATTTCTCTACTGTCTAAAAGACAGTAATTTCCCAGTTACTGAAGACTTGGGCAAATGTTTAACAATCAGTGGACTAGGCAATCATCACAGAAAGGCTAATTTCCCCTATCCATCAGATATCTATGGGTCGACTGCGTGTAATCTAAGTGCCAGTACCCAACAAAATTAAACTTCGCCTCCTTAGCACTTGTTTAAACATAACCACTGCAAAGCGCTCCTTAGCACTTGTTTAAACATAACCACTGCAAAGCTTTTAACTCTATGGATGGTCAGCAATGGAAATTTCCAGCGACTGCAAATGCAAAGCAGTCCTAGAATCATGATAAAATTGCAATATGCTCTAATGACACTTAAGCGTCTTATGGTAGTTCTCCCCTATGACTAAACCTTCACCAAACGCTTCAAACCAAGTGCCAAGTTATCAAAGACATTAATGATACCCTTGGAAGCATCAAACTCCAAAAGTAAAAGGAGACTATGAGCCAGGTTATATCTATGTGAGAACATTAAAACCCGTGATAAAGGGAACATTATCTAGCCATTTGTGTCCGAATACCCAACCATTAGAAAAAGAGCGAAACAACTCAACACTATCAAACTTATATACAGTATACCAGATACAAAAGTTTAAAATAATCCAGCTGCCTTCCTACAAGCCATTAAAAAAAATTAAGATGCCTTTACTTCCTTCAAATTTGACTCATCAGACAGACTATTCAGGCTGTGAAGAAGAGGATCCCTTCTCTTGGAGAGAATATATTAAAAAAAAAAAAAAACACTTTCAACCTACCCAAAGAATTCATCTATTGCCATTGAATCCTCCTTGAGCATATCTGGCTCATTAATACCCGATCTGACTAAGACAGCGAAGGAGAATGAAAACCTTAACTCAATGGTATTTTAGCTCAACTGACTTCCTGCTATCTCTGAGGGCACCATAAACAATAAAATCCAGTTCAGCAGCTCAAAATATGTTTCGTCTGTGAAAAGGAAACCAAAAGACAAAAATGAAGAAGGTTCTTCATTTACCAGTTAGAGACAATGATAATGAATAAGACATGCGTAAAATCCAACCTATCCTAAAGATACCAAAACCCTAAAGACATTAAAATGCTGACTGTCATTGTTACTACAAATCCCACTTTTTCAAGAAGACCAAACTTTTTATAATGTCTGCATTTTTTAAATCATAATTCAGGAATTGTTGTACGAAAGTCTTGACAGCATAACATTTCAAAGAAATGCTTATTTACAAGCTGTGGCTAATAGTGCAATTTTAGACGAACAATTGACCATTTGTCCCTCAGCCTTCCTCTCAGGTGTGGCTTAAGTTAAAATGATAATTCAAAATAAATTCAGCTCCCCCTCTCCATTCATACTAAGTTCTTTCAGTGCTCATAATCCTGTCTGGTGATGAAATATGGATTCAGAAAGGGACATTAATAAAAAATAATGCAGTGACTTGGTATAATGAGAGGTCAGTAATCTCTCATAATACTTATGATAACAACTTAACTGCTGTAGACTACAGCTTATGTTCTTCCAGCGTCCGTTCGGAGTTTGCATGGTCAGTCAATGAATAGTTTGGATGTGACGACTTTCCAATCCATTTACACATGTTAAAAACACCCCAACTGAATTTCTTCCTAAATGGAAGGCTGGAGAGGCAGACTGGAGCTAATTCAGTTAGGGTGTTAGCGTGGCTAAAGAGTGCGAATCTTTCGTGGTGAAGTTTATGACTTAATTACCTTTCAGTAGCCTTAAAAAATGCTCTTGATTTAAAACCTAATAAATATATCACAGACCTTACAGTTCCATAACAGAACAACTATGAAGTGGTCATGGAAAAACCACTTAAAAAAACCTCTCTATTAATATGCCCTTGTCAGGCAGCGAAAGTATTCTAAAAACAGCAAAAGTGTAAAAAAAAAAAAAATCTAAGAGTCATGGCTGCACTGCATTAATGGAATCTGTACCAAGTCACCAATGAGAGATGTTTGGGGAATAATTTGAAAGTATAGTGGCATGTTTGTTCCTTTTCATTTACCCACTTTTAAAGTGTATGATACTCTTTAGTGGTCCTTACCAAGTTGCCGCTCAAGTTTTCCGAGTTCCAAGGAATTCGTTAATCTTATATTTCTTGACTCTTGGTTCTAATGGCAAGGAGACTTGCAGTAAACTGCAAAATTTTCCCCGAGACTTCAGTGATACTCTAGTATTCAAGATATCATTGAAAAGCTACGGTTGCTAGGAAAAGATACAGTAATGTACGTGGTGCAAAACCATCTCCCACAAAATGTTAATTTTTTCTCAATCATAAGGGAGACTGGTATACTACCTAAGGGCGATCCTGTGTGACAAATATTACTGCACAATATTCTGGTATTGTCGAAACTTGAATGGCTATGAGGAGGGTTGGTTGTTCAACAATGTACAAATAAGTTAAAAGCTTAAAAAAATGTTGACTCAGTAATAGTTGTCTTGTCTGCGGGTGGTATTGACAATACACCCTACTTTTCACCATAAACTGTGAAATACGTGCAACATCCATAACTAACGTGTTACTCCTATGAAGGCTAGGGGGAGAATGTATTGAGCATCAAACTGGACTGTTTGAGGGCAATTGATTGACTCGATAAGCACTGAGACAATCACTGTAAAAAAAATTGCATCGTACATGGCGACCCTAAAAACTGGAAAATTTCCATCACCGTTCTAGTTAAGTAAATCAGTAAGGTTGCCCCTGAATTCACTAGGTACAGGTTAATTGCTCTAACAAGTGTTTATGGGCTGAAAGAACACCAGGCAAGTTCGGTATTTGGAATCTGAAAGCTTCTCTTCATCCCCTGGTTGGTTTTCGAGAGGATCAATCTACCTCAGTTCCACTGCTTTGATTATCCAACCAGATTCATACAGGCTCCTATAAGCAATGTTTTATGGGTTAATTTATTAGGATTTTTTTTGTTATACTGTTATTCACAGTCCGTTCTCTGTTATTTGAACCAGCACCGTTTCTCTGAGACTGGAAGAATTTTTCCTTGCGTTCAGTCACACTGAGGGCATGAGTCTGATAAGGGCACAGCACATATCAAACCACTGGGGTTTTCTTTGATCTTGAGAGGGCGTGGGATACTATCTAGCGATATGGAATAATCCAGCAATATAAAATATGTATTCGCGGCAACATGATTACATTATTGATACTTTCTTATCAGTCAGAAAGGAATACTCTCTAGCCGTTTTATTCAGGAGGATGGAATTTCTCAGGGAAGTATCCTTAACGTTACATGTATTGCGAGAGCTATTAACATCATGTCAAGAGCTCTCACTTTGTTGACAAACTGGCAACCTACTCTACTAGCTATGATGCTATATTAGCCTTCAAACATTTGCTAAGCATCAATGTCATCAGTGAATGGACTGATGCACTTTATTTCAAATTTAAACATCCAAACCGGTCACCGTACCATTCATTGGTTGTAGAAACACTGACCGGTCACCGTACGTACATTCATTGGTTGTAGAAACACTGAAGTATAATCCACTTTAACTCAGAAAGGTATCAATTTACCTCAGGGAAAGGAAGTGACTGGTTTTTATAAGTAATATTTGATTCTAAATCCACTCTGTTCAGTCACAATGCTGCCCTAATGTTGAAGGCAAAGAAATCTTTTAAATAAATCGAGTATTTCAAAAAGCTGTCTGGTCTTAACTGAGGCGCAGATAAGACATCATTGCTGAGGTTGTACAATTCATGTGTAGGGGTCCGAGTTGAGTATGGCTGTCAAACAGTCTTCTGGACATAGCACCAAATTGTATATTATAAGCATATTAGAATATGCTGCGGTGCATTTGGAACTAAGCCTGGTGAGAGTATTTACGTGGACAGCAACGAAGCACCACTTGACTGGCGGAGGAAGGAGTTAGGTCTGCGTATTTCTGCCCCTACTTCTGGTCGCTTAAAAAATTGGCGACTCGACAGATGTATTGGGCAAATATCTTTTAACCTATTTCCGATTCAGTTAAGTAAGCAAGTTAATGAAAATTTATTTCCGTACCAAAAATCCTAAGCTACTATTTGCCGATGGTTCAGTCAGCGAAAGGCGTTGGTTGTGCTATAATCCATATGCATTACCATACGTAGATCAGTGACCTGACTGTGCATCTATATTTACCACAGAGCTGACAGCATTAGTTAAGGATTTGGAACTAGTTTCAAATAGTAAGGAGCAATGTTTTGTCATCCAGTATACTGTGACTAAGGGTGCATCAGATTTTCCTTAAGATTTTAATAGTTTCCACTCATTAGTCCAAAAGGCTCAAGAATGGATCTTTCACCTTCATTGTCGGAACAAAACTTAAATATCTTGGATTTCCTCTCATGTGGGCTTTTGCAGTGATGAGGTGGCATACATGGAAGCAAAAGAAGCTACTTTAACCGCTGGTAATACATTGAGAAGTGTCCCCCACACTGATAATCATGAAAGGATTAATAACGTCACATATCTTAAGGAAGTGCAATAGAGGACCTGGCCCGGCTCCTTGCCAATACCGCAATCAGAGATCCAAAAGCATTAGGGATACCTGAAGCTCCTGGCCTACAAGTTATAATAGCAACCGAAAGGCTGAAGCTGTCTCAACTTCAATGTGGGTTGCCTTACGCTTATGTATGCTTGGTAGTGGTTCGCTAGCCTGTGCTAATCTGGTAAGTTACTGGAGATTGCGAACATCCTGGTTCATGGCTCACGATTTTTAGGAAGCTGGAGGAGAAAGCACAGACTTCTCCTGAGATCTCTTGTTGATATTTTGAGTGAAGGTAACTCGGTATCTTTAACATTTACGTAGTTTTTAAAAATTAATTTCTTCATGTACGAATGTATGTGAATGACAGTATTTATGCTTTAGTAAGCCAAATGGCCAAAATTTCATACGTTCATTCAGTGTTCTCTCTCTTGACTAAAAAGAGGCTAATTTAACATACATTTCACTGTTAAATCCATTTGACCTGTGTTACTCCTGGAGCCTGTCATCCATCCCCATTTCGTAATGATTACCTGTGGGTGACAAGCGTATATCCAACACGTGGTCTTGTTAAAATTACGCTGGTCCTACTGTCGAGGTGATTGGAAGCCCTTCATTTCATCCAATGGATGGTCTGATGGCCGGCAGATTCAAAGTTATACTATCCCAGCTAGCTTGCCACTTATTTCTTGTGTAAGAATGGCTCACTTAAATACTCCATATTGGATGTTTCTGCTCTCGTAATTATGTAATCCCATATCCTCTCTGGTTGCCCTATTTGATCACCCGAGTGAATTTATCGCCACAAGGGATTTATCCAACAAAAACGCACCCTAATACATTTGCGTGACAGCAGGGGAAGGAACCAGACAGTCCTAAACTTCTAGTACCAGGTGGTGAGAGGGCATAAACTGCCTTAGTGAGGATACAACGCTGCTTTACTTTGAATAAAAGTATGAAATTTTGACCTAAACTCCTGCGTTAAATAATGCATATTTGACAGCTTCTACCACCACATACATTTCTGCTGTGAAGACGGAGCAGTAGGGTAATGTCTTATTCATATCTCCAGCTGTAACAGCAAACCCATCTCCCATCATTCGACGTTGCGCTCTCTCTCTCTCTCTCTTCTCTCTCTCTCTCTCTCTCTCTCTCTCTCTCTCTCTCTCTAAGACCTATCTCCAGAGGTTAGGTTATTCGCTCTCTCTCTCTCTCTCTCTCTCTCTCTCTCTCTCTCTCTCTCTCTCTCTCTCTCTCTCTCTCTCTCTCTCTCCTCTCTCCCCTCTAAGACCTATTTCCAGAGGTAAGGTTATTCGCTCTCTCTCTCTCTCTCTCTCTCTCTCTCTCTCTCTCTCTCTCTCTCTCTCTCTCTCTCTCTCTCTCTAAGACCTATCTCCAGAGGTTAGGTTATTCGCTCTCTCTCTCCCTCTAAGACCTATCTCCAGAGGTTAGGTTACTCTCAGACCTATCTCCAGAGGTTAGGTTATTCGCTCTCTCTCTCTCTCTCTCTCTCTCTCTCTCTCTCTCTCTCTCTCTCTCTCTCTCTCTCTCCCAAGACCTACCTCCAGAGGTCAGGTTATTTGTAGCACGTTGTACTGGTGTCTTCAATATTTATAATTGGAGTTATTTTTCGATGTTATGGTTTTGGTGATGTACCCCCGGCTTAATTCCTTCCGCAGACTGAAGAAATGCAAGCAAGCCGGAGTCCCTGCCTATGCTTTCCACTGGTGAAATTCTATAGTCAACTGTGTAAATGCACCACATCAAATTTTTCTTAATTTGTTTTGTCGGCAGATTTATAAATTTGGTAGCCATAATCTAACTTTTTGGTAACCATAACCTAACTTCCTTCAAGTCCAATCGGGTTATTTTTTCGTTCTGCACCGCTAGTTAAAATGCAATTGCTGAATCTCTCGGAGGGGTCAATTAGTATGAGGGCCATAGGTCAGTTTATTGTCAAAAATTACTCCTAAAAGTATTCCACTTTATCCCCATTTGATAGAATGCTTTCAGTTAAGAGGGGGGGTTGGTACTTCTTTATGTGTTAATATGATCGTTTTTATTTTATGAGGCAAGATTTATTGCAGACTGAATGTTCTTGAAGTTCGTGAACATGACCCTTGGATCCCAGTGGAAAGGTCTATCAAAGTGCCTCCAATCAACTCTTCGCCTCTGGGATTAGATATGTTGCATTCTTTTAATGTCCTATTGGTGAACGAATTGTGGTAAATATCGTATCTTGCCGGTGATCCGTCATTCATCAAAAGTATTGTCACTGAAAAGCAGCTGTTTAATAAAGTTTCCTCACCTATCACACTCAGTAACCCCGCCCCCTCCACCACATGGAGTTTAGCATCAAATTCAACCATTGATAGTAGTTGCTTGTTGTTTCCCGACATATTAGAGGCGATATTCAGGTGTAAGTTTCGAGCATAAATAATACAACCAATGCGGATTGGAATAGCCCAAGACTCTTAGTACCGTGTCAAGTTACATGGTGCCGTGCTTAATTAACCTAAGAATGATATAACCTTTGGTTGAAGAAAATTTGTGCATAATAACTCTCCACTTCTAGTTTCTTACAGACTAATTATCTTAGCATCTGAGGGGTCTAGGACAACATGCCGTGATTAGCAGCAGCAGCAGCAGCAGCTTACAGCAGCAGCACAGCTTACAGCAGCCAGCTGAAGGTTATAGCCTTCATATCATATGCACCTGCCTTGAATAGTAATCAGAACTACCATCTTGCAAAGCTCCTCTCCATCTTCAAAAAGAAGGAAGACAAGCAATGATGGCTTGCCACTCATTCTGCTGTTATGGGCTTTCATACCCTTTAAAATTTGGCCTTTCCACCTGCCTTCCTTTCCTCACATGGTTCCACATTTATGATCCTTTGAGAACCTTATGCTGATATTTCCAAGGTTTTTATGGTACTTCAATAAAGCCCGGAGAAGAATTTCTGCAGTTTTACTTTCCTGATAATTTAAGTTTAACAGTCGGCGTCATGATAATGCTTTCCTAACTGACTGTTCTCACACTGGGTTTTTTTTTTTTAACCTAGTCTTTACTTTTGTACAATGGTCTATAGACCTTGTTTTGTACAATACAGAATTGGTGATGAATCGCTGATAAATTGTCAGAGTACATCGCAAAAACAAATATTTCAAAGGGTCTTTCAGATACACTCCGAGATAATTATATTTTCATATTTCATTTCTTACTCCTCCAGTTTCTTTGCCGATATCTAACCTTCCCGAAACAAAATATTGAAGGGTCAGTAGTTTGGAAGGGGACCACGTTAATTCATTCGTAGTTAAGGGTCTAGATTAATCTTCAATACTATGAATTCATGTACAATTAGGAGACCCTGCTGGACGGTATTCAGCAACACGAAATGAGCTAAGCTAGGGGGTGGAACTTTGCAGTATGCATTGGTTAGTTAAGATTAGAGCCTATGCTTTGTGTTGCTTATTATATTTTAAAACTTTTCTACCTACCAATGACAAGCTCATTATCGTCCAAAACGTTCATGACTGAAATCAAAGCTCCAAAGTCAGTGCTTCACAGTGTAAGTCTGCGAGGAAAACTGTCCTCAAAATCATAAGTGCAATTACTAGAAACTGGTGGAAAATCTCAATCGAATGTCATTTATTACCGCAGTCGTCGATCCATTTATCGAAGTTTGAGCTTGTCGCCATTGATCGAATTTCACCTGTGTCTACTCCAGTTAGCCGAGAAAACCCGAGATTACACCTTGGCATCTACAGTTCATACAACAGTTGACCATGTCATTCTGTTATAACAAGTCATTTCCATCCCAAAAACAGTTTCATTCAGCAGTTGACTATGTCAGTCGTTATAACTTATGTCATTTCCATCCCATCTACAATTTCACTCAACAGCTGATGATGTCAGTCTGTAAAAACTTCAGTCATTTCCATCCATCACCCACCATTGTTAAAACAGATGTCAATTCTAGGGCTGTTCTCATTCAGGTTATTGCTGAATCTCGTTGGATGCTTTAGAATTGTGTGTTAAAATGCGGTAGAGTTTTACTTTAAACCATAACCGTATTCCCAATTTGAAAATAAGATTTTCCTATGTTTTAGTGTGTTTTGAACGTTTCTGATATTCATTTCGGTAGTAAAACAGTTATGAGATAATGGAGCACCCACTTACATCCCACAGTTACGGGGGACCACAGCAGGAAGCATTAAACGCAGATGGTATGACTATCAAAAGCATCTTTTAAAACAGGAAATAAAAGAAAGGATCTAGGAGAGGTGGAGGGGGTTGGAGGGGACGGGTGATATGGATACAATCTGCAGAGGTTAGTTGGGATATAAGCGAAATGAAAAATGGCCAAGCTTCAGGTCCATCAGTGGTGAAAACTGAAATGTTGAGGTACTTATATAGAGAGGGGGGAGGTAGATTAGATACTGAAAATGTTAAGGCCGATCTTGTAGGAGGAACTGATGCCAAATGGCTGGAAAGAAAGTCTGATGGCAAACATGTTCAAACACACAGAAGATATGTAGTGTTGTAATTTTAGAGAGACCATACGAAAGAACGAGGGCAGTATTAACAGCCTGTGCCAAAACAAATGTTTTAAAAGTTGGTTCACATCACTGATCGGTATTTAGCCCATTTCTGTTAATACTGGTTACGGATGTACCGAGAGATGGGTTTAGTAACGAAAATATCTGGGAATTTTAATAAGCAGATGTTCCGGAGATTACAGCAGACTCTTAAGAATTGCAAAAAAAAGGGTAAGCGAGTGGTAAAAACCTCTTGAATGAGGTGATACGAAGGTAAATCTGGGTATAAGTGGATTATGGTGTCCAGCAAGGCAGGGAGGGGTTAGGTTATTTGTGAAAGATACAAAGGGACTAGAATTAAAACAGATAGGAGATTTTCAAATAATCAGGGTCTGCTTTAAGCCAAGAGGGAGTGGAAAGTTGAGGTTGAAAGCCGTATAAATGCAGCTTGGAGGATATGGAGGGGGATGACAGGGGTAGTGATGATGAATGTCACTGACTAAAACTGAAGACCTATTGTACCGTAATCAGACCAGCGATGATGTATGGTTCAGAAACGTGGGTTCTATAAAGGAAAGAGGAACAGAAACTAGAGTTTAAAGAGATGAGGATGCTGGGGAGGATTTTGGGGATCTCTCCGCGTGGGAGGATAGAGAAGGATGGAACTAAAGAAGGATTACCGATTTGATATGAGAATCGAGATTGAAATGGGAAGGGCATGTGGTAAGGATGACTAAGGAGGAAGGAGTGAAGTGGATTTTAGGTAGAACCTGTTAGGGGTAGGGCTTCAGGAGGGAAGCACAGGATTAGATGGCGTGATAAAGTGAGGAAGGATTTGGAAAAGAAAGGGTTAGTAAAGGAATGTGGGTTTAAGACACGGGAGTACATTGGGAAGTTTAAGACACTCATTGGGAAGGCGCATCAAGGAAACCGACCTCTTAGCTTAGGGATAGTGGCAGTTTAAAGATCCGGGAATTTGGGTAGGGGAGAAAACACGAGGTGTGAAATGCTTGGGTGTAATCTCGCTTTGAAAACAATCAATAAGCTTCAACTTAATTAGAATCAGAGCTTGCAGAAGTATCACGGGGCCGTTAGGATACATCCCTGTATTTCACTGGTTTTATTTTTTCCAGCACCGAAAAACTAGGTTTCTCACTGTGGCTGCCCAAGAAGCAGGATATAAATGGGTCCATATCTATAAAACTACTAATGTGTTACCGAAATGAACGCCACAAACGTTCAAACACGCTAAGATATATTTCACGTGAAATTCTGCAATACAGCCAAAATAATCCGAAGAAAAGAGATGCACGTCCTCACCAAAGTAGTTATGACTGAGAATTTCAGCTTGCTTTTTTTTCAAGTTACGTCTGAATTAAAAAATCTGAATTGGCGAAACTTGGAACAAAAAAAAAAAAAAAATCAATCGGGTTTCAGCCATGTGAACGCAACCGCATCTCCAGATGAAAATAAAAAACCTTGAAAATACATTACCCATCCTGATCCTGACCCATCAAGCACCGGGGCTAACAAAATACGATCGGGAGCGAGATGGATTAAAATCAAAATAAAAAAATTCCAATACCTAGAACTGGTATTGAAGTAACTAAAATACCCGCGTTGGATGCCCTATAGCAGAATGTGTTTGATACGCTCCCCAAATATGTCACCTTCTGCCTGTCATTTTTGGGCTAGTCATCTGCGTTAAAATTCATCGTCCTGTCAGCTCTAAACCAATTTAATAACTCTAAAGCTAACATGCATCATTTTCTGGCAGTGTGGTCAACCCAGTAAGCTGCTATCAGATAGGTCACTCCTTTTCAATTCACTTCAATCCAGCTAGGTGAAACCCAACCAGGGTCCTCCCCTAGGCTATTAAGTTTCTCATTACTACTCGAGCAATAAGAGACTTCTCAATTCACAATTGGCAACCAAAGCAGAATCAAATTAGCAGAGTAAAACTCACAAAATCATGCGAACGAGAACACTCACACACGCCATGAATACAAACTACACACACACATACATATATATATACATATGTACACACACACACACACATATATATATATATATACATATGTACACACACACATATATATATATATACATATGTACACACACACACATATATATACATATGTACACACACACATATATATATACATATGTACACACACACACATATATATATACATATGTACACACACACACACATATATATACATATGTACACACATATATATATACACACATATATATATATATACATATGTACACACATATATATATACATATGTACACACACATATATATACATATGTATATATATATATATATATATATATATATATATATATATATATATATATATATATATAGGAAGCCTAATCCAAAATGTAAAATATTCAAGTCGTGAAATAACAAAATCGTACAATTACTAACTTAACTTCAAGATGGCTTGCGTAAGAATATAACGTAGCGTAGAAATCTAACATCACAACACCGAGAGGTACTACCCTCCCAAAAGCCTGAAACTGAATGAGGTCTTACGCTAGTTTTACCTACTACATTGCTTATATACCGGCGGCGCTGCCGGGACAGACACTATTCCCTAACGACCTCTTAAACTGCTGCTCTACAGTTCTTCATTTTTCCGAAATTCTCCCTAACTAAAGCAGGTAAAAAAAAAAAAAGGCATTAGTTGGAAAACTGTGGCCTGTATGTATGTATGATAGAAATATGTTTTGGGGAGGTCTGTGAAGCAAAATGCATCGACACCACGACTGAATACTAACGATGCACACACACATACGTTATACATATATACACACACAAGTCCAGTAGGAAAAGTGAAAATGGAGCAGTACCAATCGTTCTGGTATTATCCACATACTCATTTCCATGGTACTGACTATACAGAGGACAAGAGGAGACTGTCACCTTGCGCTACCCGTCGTAAAACATTTCGAGAAAAAAGGAATCAAAATCACTTGTCCAACAAGTCAACTGCCGCCAACCACTCCTCTAACTTACAAAGACCACTACAGTACTCTGGTTAAAGCATATAACTTTTTCTTTAGCTGTAAAACATCGGATATTATTACAAAATACGATTTTTTCTGCATCCTATCAACCGGTAACGTGCATCGAATTATTTACATGAACAAATACATGATTAGGCACATTTCCTGTTTTTTCAGAGTACTTGAGCGATTTCAAGTGAACACTCAAGTGATTTTTCCACTGCCCCTCATAGAATTTATCGCAAGCAATTCGAGGAATCACAGCACGTTGAATTTATTAAAAGAAATCATCCAGTTTCATCGCTTGAAACACTCAAGTAGAGACAAAACTGCTATAAAAATGGAAAAGTAAAATATTTTCTACATTAAAAACGGATACCGTAATGTCTGTACCTCGACTATATAAAATACACGATTGTTACAACCTAACTTTCATTTTTTCTCCAAGCGTTTTACTGATAAACTTAAATATACATATGCATACACACACAAACACTCACTATATATATATATATATATATATATATATATATATATATATATATATATATATATATATATATATATATATATATATATATATATATATATATATATATATATATATATTATATAGTTACTGTACATGTAATTGACCTCCTGCACAAGAGCGTAAATTCTGCGACCGACGAGGTCTGGGTCAATGGACCCACTTCGTGTTTTTTTTTTTTAAACATTATTAATTGCACTTGAGGGCCTTTGTTAATGGCAATGGTCTCTGCTAACTAACCGACGCTGGCTCAACCTGTAACAACAACAGCAAATACTTAAGTCGTTATTGCGAGTTTAAGTTATCTATTGAAGCTCCTCCTACCATCTTGTTCGGATTTACACAGTAAACAAGGTCAAAGCTCGAGTTAGGTTGCCAACAAATTAGGCGTTACCTGAAAAAAAAAAATCCATTCCGGAGGAACCAATGCAAAGTGGAACGGATTTACTGTGACGCAAGCCTCCCCATTCTCACACGCCTGACTGTAATCATGAACGCCCCAAGAATTTAATGGCATTGTGGGATAGAAATCAAATCTGCAAATATTTTGGCTTTATTTTACTTGAAAGAAAACAGTGTGCTTTACAAAGAAAAATTGGTAAAGGAAATGTCTTATACTCACATGATGTCAGGCTTCATTTTACTCTACACTGATTTTATCAAGGGATCCCATTCGTGCTCCTCGGCTACAAGAAATTGACTCTACATCTAAGAAAAACTCGATTTCCTAAAGTCTTGGCGCGCGAATCCCAGGATAAACTGTTGGCTGAACCTCTATAATATCTGATAGCATGACTTGGTAATTTAGCAGCTGAATAGTGTAATTAAAATATTAATATATATACACAGCTTAAATTCATTCATATTTGAACAGCTTCGATGACATTGAAGTCTTTTAGCATCAGGAATCTACGTTAGTTTTGACAATAAATTATTTTTATTACAAACTAGTACTTGGATGCTTTGCTTCCTGTATCAAATGGTATACGTCTGTGTCTATTTCTAATCATATTGCTTTTTTTATCATAAATTCTTGTGGTTCCACTTTAGCAGCGCCTCTTGAATTCCCTCGCAAAGCCACAGAGTGATGATGCAAGGAAATGACGGTACCACCACTCGGCAACATGACCAAAAACTGACGCAGGCATATCTTGAAAATCATGAACTGTAACTGTTGAGAATTTAATGCCACCTTATGCACTGTTGTCGTTTCCTTTTTCAAGCAACTTAATCATATGTAGACATAAGAAGGAATTTTTACTTCTGAGCTTTAGAAAACGGACAGGTCTTTATTGTCAATGTAAAAGCAAGTTTCCTATGAACATTTAAGGTTCAATGTTGTCTGCCTTATACTCTTGGTACATATTTAGCTTAAGAAGAAAATAGAGAATATTCAAATCACAATTTTAGCTTAGAAATGTTTTTATTTGCATTTGCACATTGAAGGCTTTCATACGATAAAATAACAGTTATGCTAATTTTATGTATACAGCCCCTTGGTTCTTGAGCTGGAATTTCCGCGAACATTTTCTTATTTTCCTTTGCTTCCATTTTTTTGAAATTCTTGGTAACAAGTGGCAGATTCAAAATGTCTCTCTGTTTTATGAGAAGAGTATTTAAGAATATTTCCCTGGTCAGTAAAACTGAGCTTCGTATTATGGTGTTGATATTATGCATTCCTTCCAAAGCCCTCCTGTAAATTGCCTGTCATCAATTCACTTGTTCCTTAAATTAGACCTCTAAAGGGGAATTTCACATTTCAAATACTTTTATCTGATTGCATTTTTAAACACTTGTTACATCTGGTCTTAGTTCTACACCTGATTATCTGCCAGGTTTTGTAATGAATCACACAACAAAACACCTATTACAGTAATTTTTGACGTCTGTGTGGTTGTAGCCTGTTAAAAACATCACCACGATCATTACTTCAGTTTGCTTTGCATGAAATGTGCTTGGAATATACATAGAAGGGAGAAAAACATCATACTTATTGCCCTCTACACTAACAAAAAGAAAAAAAAATATCTAAGAAATATATTCTGTGCATATGAGGTCTTTCATTCATTATCTAAATACCAGCAGAAAAATAATACACTTTTTAGCCAAACTTCAAAATATAGCCTTTTGTATTGTCATTATACGTTGTACTGCAAACGACCACTCTGCAGAATAATACATAAGAGCACTTTTATGAGTACACTGTTATGTAATCCTGCAATTAACGTATTCATTATCACAATGAAAAACAAAGGTAACTTTCAGACAATTTAACGAGAGTATTATGATTCAGCAAAGCTATTATTTAAAGTAAGCCAGACCATGCTTCATTTTTCCCGTGGTATTTGGATACATATCGAGATCCTCTGTACATATATTGAAAAGCCATAGTGTCATGCAGGCAGACAGAGGACAGAAAAATCACACAAACTTTACAGACCTAATCTTAGGTAGACAAGCTTCTCATAGTCACTAATACCATTGGAGAAAGTTGTGAAGTCAATTCAGACAAAAAAGATTGCATAATGGTAGGAAAAAGATGAAAATTAATAATTGAGTTACGTCTCGACCAAAACTTTGTTGTTGTTTTTTTTATCGTCGTGTTTAGTAATCAAAAAGGTTGTTCAAATATTTTCAAAAGTCATGTTTTTTTTTTTTTTGGAAAATGTTGTTTGTATTGTGCCATTTCTGACGTGTTTTATTCCTGTATGTTGCTATCGTGCAAACATATGGATCCACAAGTTTGTTTTGGATATTCTGTTTAGGGTGCAATGTCAAAACACTGATGGTGTCGCCATCAGTAAAATGTCATTTTAGCAAAATGGACTTTTGTGTTGTCTGGGGAAGCTTTCTTTCCATTCACTGTATATGCTATGTTTTAAATACTGTTGTCATACACAGAAGAAAATGTAACCGAATCACTGTAACTTCGAGTGAGTGTTAGATTACATATACTGTATGCAAATGTAGTTGAAATGAAAATGTAAACTTAAGTATGAAGCAAAAAGGAAGTCAGATATATTTATAAGCAGAGTGAGTGCCGTGAAGTATGCAATTTTATGGAATAAGTTAATATATGAATTCCTTCTATCAACAAAAATTTTAGCTTCGAAAGACTTACGCAAAACGTACAGTAAAAATAAATTAATCATAATATAAATTCTGAAACAATGTCAACAAACATCCACACCACAAACCATTGTCAATATCCTGTCATAAAAATAAAAATAAACAAGTTTTTCTTATATATCACAAAACACTTAATACTTCGTTTCAAGGAAAAATCGCTGGTTGGTTGGTTTGATGAATCTGTCAAGTGTCAACATGCTAAGGTCAGGTCATCTGGTTTTACTGTCAGCTGGATGATGACCTCACCCAAAGCACGTTAAAATATCCTGTTGGTTTAGATTGGACGTGAGTTCAAAGTAAGGAAGAAAACGATTCAGAACAGGGTAATTAGCACGGCTTCGCCTTTGATGTAACCGAACATATTATATAGTTTCATCTCTAGTTTAAACAACAGACAGAAAAGAATCTCAGTCATTTGAGGATGCGAGTGCTTTAGAGAGCCACAGTCTGTTGGTTTAAGTTTCCTCTTGGGAGTTTTTTTTTTTTTTTTGTTCTTTCCAGGTAAAAATTGTAGGGCTCAAACTCACAGAACCTAGAAGAAGAATAAAGTTACAAAAAACATCTAATCCTGTTTGCACAGAAATGTTTAAGACAGTAGGAAAAAATATCACAGAAAATATGAAAGGAACTTCCTACGTTTAATTCACCGGATACTGACACAACAGAAGCCTGGAATATACATCTATTCACAAAATATCTATGACTCATCTAGTTAAGGTAAACTGTGCTATATATATATTTATATATTTATATTAACTTAAATTTAATTAAGTCTATAATTGACTGATACTTCACCTAAGGGATAAAATGGAAAAGAAAAACCATAATGTACTTATTGTTCAAAAGCCTAACATACCAAGTGCTACAGGAGTAAAATTTATTTATGATATTGCAGTAACTGTCTACACTACACATTGCTTAAATAACATATGGTGGCTGTGATCTATCTTATATTTCTTTTTCTAGTGTGAGTAAATATTGTTGGCTTTGTTATGGTCATACTGAAAGATTAGTTCATGGTTTTGAGATAGTTCCATGTGGGTTATCTGAAAAATTAGGATATGACAGTTCTTTATTTCCAACTTTTCATATGCATCTATTTTCACATCAGTCAGTCTTTAAAGCCATTCAGCGATCCCCTTGTCTCTTCATATTCATCATCTTCTTCTTCTTCTTCTCCTCTCCACTTTTCTCTAGCCTTCCTCCCCCTCTGCTTTTGCCCCTCGGAGGCCTCCTGCTCAGTCCAGGAAGCCCGTGTTGACCAGCTTCTCCAGGAAGAACTTGACGTCCCCTAGCTCGGAGTCCTTGATTCCCAAGGACTTGAGCATCCCGATGTCACCATTTTCGACGGCCATGAAGACAGACCGCAGGTGCTCCACGTCAGATTTCATCAAGTGTAAAGTTTGGCCGAAGTCGTCGATCGTCTGGGATTCTGCAATTTTAAGAGGGAGGACCATTTAATGGGAACAAATTGTTCATAAACATGACAAGGTGATGTAACAAACACGTTTCTAAAATGATTATGGGAACTACAACATTTATGTTCCGTGTAGTTACTACGTATGAAAAAATTGGACGCGTATAATGAGAAACTCCTTCAGAAAAACGTTTCTTTAATTACTAGTACAGCAACTGGATAAAAATGATCAGCTCTTCACTTACTCCACAGAGCTGCTTAAGGAAACACTGTTTCATTTGTTGGGAAAAGTCAAATACTGATTGTACATGCATTACGGACCGGAAAGGGCCACGTTACATTCGGGATGTTGGAAATTTTGACGGTGCGGTACTTGCGGTTTAGATAACGATTTCCTGTTTGCTGGCTATTATTTCACAAAGTATCATAGACCTGTACATTAAAGATACGCGTTCGTTCTTGAAAAGGAAGACAGCAGAAAACCGCCTTACCTACATTAGACAACAAATAGTCGTAATAGTTTAATGTCACTTGCTTAGTGTTGGTGTCAAAATGATAAGAAACAATTCTAGAAAGGCCATTGGTTTAGATACTGACCAGGGCATCTGGAAACGAATACACAGAGTAAACTGTAGGTAAGTAAATTAGTTACTTTCATAGCCCTGACCTTGCAGAACAAGAGGTTATTAAGTTTATATCATTTGAAAAGCACCTAAAAAATGGTACTCAGAAAATACACTGCAAACACACAGGGCTACAAAATATAAAGGACGCTGTAATCAGCTTCTATATATATATTATATTTAATATATATATATATATATATATATATATATATATATATATATATATATATATATATATATATATATATATATATATATATATATATATATATATATATATATATATATATATATATATATATATATATATATATATATATATATATATATATATATATATATATATATATATCATACATATATATTATCGTCAACTTTCATATGAAACAATGTGCTGTTATTCCCTTAATGTACCATAGAAGCCTGTGACCTTACACAAATGAGTTTCAAAAACAATGTTATATCTTGTTTAGTTGTAGTAATTTTGTACATGAGCTGAAATGTTCCGATGACGAGATAATGATATGCAGTGTTCTACGAAGAATATAATTCAGTTATGGAAGCCACTTATAATGAACATCGTCGAAAAAGGGTCGAAAATTTGACTTAAACTACTTTTAAGATGAAAAAATAAGCGATTTCAACGGTTTGCTGTCTCAAAGGGAAGGACCAATTTACAAAATCAGGAGCAAAAGGAAATAAAACTCCTTTTTATAGAGCAAAACTAAATAAATATGAGTTTTCACCAGAGAGGACTCGCCAGTGGAAATACAGTTATCATGAAATCATAGACCATACATTCGAATCCATTTTGAAGGATCGTAACAACAATTTTTTTTTCGAAGTATCTCATTTAAAATGTGAGAACTAACGGACTGTGTGAGCAGTAGTCCCTTACCTGAGAGTGCTACAGCCACCTCCTGAACGCCTCCAAGGGGTTTCAGAGCGTTACGGGCCTTCGTGCCAAACAGCTTTTCCAAATAATTGGGACCGTGGGAAGCCAGCAGGGACTGGAGGAAGGAAGCAGTTTCCTCAACTGGTGGGCGCTTGGCTGAAAGAAAACAAAAAAGAATGGTAGTGTGAACGAACAAAAGGAGGAACGACATCTAAACCTCTAGTGCAAAAATAATTAAACTGCCGAAATGAATTCTTGAATGATTATACTGCTTGTATTCACGAGGATAAAACGATGAATGTTAATCAGTGTTAGTTTTTAACTACTCTGAAAAAATCACTAAGAAGTTATGCGGCGGTTTCAATCAACAAGTAAAGCCACACACACACACACACACACACACACATATATATATATATATATATATATATATATATATATATATATATATATATATATATATATATATATATATATATATATATATATATATATATATACATTATATATATATATATATATATATATATATATATATATATATATATATATATATATATATATATATATATATATACATTTACTAACATGACCTCATTGAAACTGGCTGGTATCTAGCGGAGATATTTGTTTGTTTTTTTAATAAATATCTCCGCTAGATACCATCCAGATGCAATGAGGTTCTGTTAGTAATTGTATTAATGCACAGCACAATTGTGTAATATATATACACACACACAGCATATTTGAACCTTAATCATATCAAGCTTATCTTAGCTACCCCACAACTACTTTAAAGAGTTACTTTAAAATAAAGTGTCAAATGTTGACACATTATGCCCAGGGTATTTTTCTTTCGCCTTTTTAAATTTCGGTCTTTTTAGTGGACGTTAATTTTTCTGTTTTTCCCTTTCGTCCACAGATTCACATTTTATTGACTAAATGGCCGAGCATGCAGAGTCAAGCATCTGCAAAATTAATATAGTATTTGGTGAAAATATTCTGTGCTGTATATTTGTCCATCATACGGGTGTCGAATACTTTACCACAAATCTTTGTAAAAAAAAAGTGGTTGTCATGAAGCTGATAACTTTTACATAGCTGGGTTAAATTACAAAAGAATACGGTATTTTCAATTCCCAAAATAGTACTTTATGCTACTAGAACAATTAAAAATATTTCCTGTGAAATAACTAATTGCCACTGGCCTTCTCTTGTAAGTAAACATTATCATCTAATTACATGAGAATACTCTTTTATTGTTTGGTCACAGTATTTGAATTCTGCAAGAGCTTCACAACAGTGACCTATATACCACTGTCCGTTCTTCAATCTTCACTGACTACCAATTTTAACATAATTTTGAAAGCAGAAATGCATTATGCAAAGAAACAAGCATTATCTTTTACAGAAGTATGATTCGGTTCCATGCATGAATCTGTCAACCTTAGTGACTTCAGTACACTTTTGAAAAACTGATTGTGGTTGTCTTTCTTGACAGATACAAACGTCCTGAATGAGTACAAAGTGGAGTATGATTATTTATGCCATACTGCAATAAAAGATACGGTAAGGAGGGCTTTTTCAACTTCCACTTCTTCCGTTTCTGACTCCACAGTTGGGCGTTAGCTCACAACAACCTTTCTTGCTGCCTTCTAAGTCTGAACACCAACAAATGCCAGAGACAGCCTCTGAATGTAAACTTGAACATAAATCTGCTTTTTTCTTAGGTAAATCCAATGTTAAAGGGGAAATCTCTAATCAAAGGATACGGAATCTCTTTTGGGACTGAAGCCCCTTGTGAGAAGAAACTTATGGAATGGTGAAACTCAGCAGAATTTTAACCATAAAAGAAAGGTTTAGGAGAGACAGCCAAGACATTCAGGTCTCATTAGCATGATAACAAAAGTGCTTTTTCAGTCTGAAGAGAATAGTGAGGGAATCAGCAGTTTTCGAACTATGCAAGTTATCTCGAGCTGATCGTTAGATTGGTTTTAAGGAGAACGTAACAATTAATGAGGCAATGGAAGGACCAAAAGCTTTCAAATGAAACGCGCAAACTTTTAAATCTATTGCTAATACAACATTAACTTGCATTATTATAAGCTTATCAACTTACAACCATATATATATTGGAAATAAATATTATATACACACATATATATACATATACATATCAATATATATATATATATATATATATATCAATATATATATATATATATATATATATATATATATATATATATATATATATATATATATATATATATATATATCAACATATAAGCTTGAATTCCCATTTTCTTTGCCACAGAACTGTATGTACGCTCTCGCATCCCTACCACCGCTCATCAAATATTTCTCGACGCAAACATGACAGGCATCCCTCCCGAGTCAAAAGGGCGCACCTGATCAGAATTTCACAGCGGCTTTTGGAGGGGGGAGGCTATTTGCGACTTGGCTCTTGAGGGCTTGTTGTCAACCAACTTGAAGCATTCACAGATTCGCTAAGCAAGGCTTCTATTTTCGGGTGCATGGTTCAATACACTATGAATTATTATTATGATTATTTTTGCTACTATTATCTACTAACTCTATGACTGACGAAGTGTGCTGTTACTTACAGATTTCCTCGTTTCGTTTTTTCATTACGCTCTTTAATGAAAAATATTTTGCTGATTGAATACTTATTGTATATTTCCACTTCCTTCTCATCTTACAATACATGCAATACCGGATTCCAGATTACTCCTTTTCTTGCACATAGAGTTTACTCATGTTCATGGTAACAAGTTTTATAACGAACGGCCAGATCTCATGGGAGTCTAATCAGATTTTGCTCCGAAAACAACGTTGAAACATATTACTTTTCTACGTACTGGTGTAAATTGTACTACTAAAGCGATGGGTCATTAATGTAATTATCCATTCCATACTTCACATAATTCCCAAAATTCCTGTCCTCATTCTCTGGGTTATATTTCGGAATGCAATGTCATTTCCATATTTATGCCACAAGTTTTAAAAAGAAGAGTTTGTTGTCAACCTGTATGCAGCACTTTGTAAAATGTACCAAAGCTCCTGAAGACCACAGGGATGTATACAAATATTATTTAGTACTTTGTGTGCACATCAAGTTTAAGTGGAAAGGATAATGACTTCTTAGTAAAATCATTTTGACAGAATGGGTTTCCATTTGATGTATAAACCAAGCTGTATCTCATTCTTCAAATATGTATTAATTCATCAAGTTATCTTCTTTTCCTTCGTTCCTGTCATTAATTCAAATAACACATTGCATATGTGTATCACGGGGTGGTTTTTATTGAGTGCGTATTAGTATGGGAGTAGGTTACTATGTCAAACATTTGAGTGTGTAAAATTCTCCCAGTATTTTACACTGCAATATGATACCCATCCCAGTATTATATTACATAACACAGTATGCTTTGTTTTGTCTGCTATGGCTTCTAAGTAAATTAAGAATACTTAATATTTAAGGTAACCGAAAGAAACTGTTTCATAGACGGGCGGTGAAAACTGGAACAAGTTAATTGTAAAAAGGATGGGAATACTATCAATCCTTGTATTCAGCGGATTTACTGCACAGACACTGAGAACGCAGATACGGCTGACATTAATCATGACACCTCTTCACATACTAAATTAAAAAAAAAATGTAGCATTACTCTGACCTGGTCGTCCTAAAAAACCTGTAGTTAGGCAGTACATGAAATAATTATCAGAATTTATATCATCACCCTTTAAAATACTTTCCTTTCAAATAAATGGGTTGTTTTGACAAGAAATACTGCTTTTCCAGTCTATTACGCTGGTTATATCGTTACCAGACGCTTCACATGCAAATTCCAGCATTCAGGAAATTTGCTTAAATGCTTTTGTTTCAGCATCCCCAACCAACATACTCCATGGTCAAAATACTGGTATGGTTAAAAGTATTCTTTTTGTATTTCCCTTTACCCCATCTTACTTCTTACTTATGAACAACATATTCTTAAGAAGCCAGGATTTCAAGTCAATGGACTTGTTCCACATGAATAGGTGTCATATTCTAAATAATAATAATAAATAATACATCACCCATCAAACTTTCTCCGATCACAAGAGTACTCACCTGCAGTGCAAAGTCTAGCATTTTCATCGTAGCCATCAGGACAGTCGGGGGCGCCGTCACAGAGGTACTGGATGGAGATGCAAACCTCACCACCTGGGCACCTGAAGGGTTCGTAAGCCGCGCATTCTTGCTCAGCTGGAAGAAGAAATTAGGCTTCGTTTAGTCTAAGATCGACGATAATGAGACTAACGATTAAAATTTATCTAAAAAAATCTAAACACCTTCACACACAAACACATATATATAGTATAGCACACACACACAGACACATATCTATATAAAACATGAGAAAGAGAAAAAACAAGTCAGTTTAAATATAGATAGCTGATAATTAAAGAAACTCTCGGTAAGTTTACCCTAAGCCGAGAAAACAAATGACTGCATTTGCAACCAAATAAAAAATGGAACAAACAGAATGCAACGACAGGGAAGGCGTAAGTTAAACCATAATAAAAAAAAAAAAACAATTAGAAACTCAGGATCAACAAGATTTAAAAGCAATCACTGAAAATTCTCTTACTTCAATTTCTTCTCAGGCTGAAGAAGTACGAGAGGAAATTGAAAGAAAATGATAGCATGGATTTCATGACTATTTAAGCAAAATGTAGAATCCTTTACAGAACAGATTCATTCAATTTTCCCAGAAATCCTCATACCGTTGGTGCCTGTGAGAATGCTGGCCCACACCCAATTCAATCTATCGCATCAGTATAAAAAATATAAAGAAAACTATACATTGTGACACGTTGGGTATAAAGCTTAAAGAGACAAATTAAAAATAATTCTCACAATAAAAATAACTTTCATTAATTCCATTGCCTGCCTACGAACATATTTATGCAAAAATATAACTAATTAAAAATGACTTCATTCGCATAATATTTTGCTATAACCATGTGACTCAGCATAAAAAATAAATGTTCACAGAAATATTCCTTTTCCCTGATAACAGAAAATGAAAGAAGAGCAAGAAAAGGAAAGCTTTTGATTTTCTAGGAAATTGCAAGAAGCAATTTCTCGTCCGTTGCAGTCTCGTTACAATTACCTTTACTGCTTTTAATGGACCGTTGTGGATTCCAACAAAAGCAGGTGAAAAATGTTAACTGACCATTCTAACCCTTAATGAACACAGCAATGTCTTGAGAGAGAGAGAGAGAGAGAGAGAGAGAGAGAGAGAGAGAGAGAGAGAGAGAGAGAGCTGCTATTGTTTTGCTGACTTGGAGTTGCTCGCCTCTAAGATGCTTTTTGTCATTACGTTATCAGGGATCTTCTAATCGTACACTAATTTGAATGAAAAATATCGGTTCCTTTGCTCTCCCCAAATATCGAGTTTTCACTCTTATATCTATACTTCGTTCTCATTCTTAGTTATTGTCATCCAATGTTTTTTTTTCTTAGTCCTCTGTAGACATTTGAGTCAATTTACTCACATTTTTAAAAGATATCACAGTTCTGCCGTATTCGAGTATTTTAAGGACATTCGTTTTGTTTACCAAGTAATTTCTTTGAAGTGAAAGGTACATAAACGTATTCACTGTCACTCCACCTGCCTTGGAATCAGAACCTTTTTACTAGCCAAGTGCTGTCAAAATACTTGAATAAACCACTTTAATTTTCTGACAGTTGCAACTGAGAGCTGTCTGCCTTTCTTTCAATAGGGGAAAAATCCTTTTCAATTAACTTTTTTAAAAACATTTCTTAACCTCGACTTTCTTTGCCCAACATTATCCTTGGAAAAGTTTTATGTCCCAAATTTTCATTGCTTTCATGTATTCAGTCGAAAAAATTTTCTTGGATATTTTCAGTCCAGTTGGTGTCAACTTCATTTTCTTCAGCATATCGCTTTTGAAAAGATTCATTCCAAACTCCATAAAGATTTTTTCGCTTTCTACTTCTCTTAGGCTTCATTTTACTCAGTCGTTTCCAGATTAAATCAATTACTTACGCTCTTTACCTATAAGACTTTTCCAAAATACATTGAATAGCGTTTTTTCCTCATTAAAAAAAAACATCGTTCATATTATCTTAATCAAAATCTGGTTTAAAGGAGCTTTCTGTCGAGTTTTACTCTTTTTCACCTTCTCATACAAAGTTGATCATTTTTTTAGCCTGTTTATATCCAGATGTTTCTTCAACTATTTCAAAGCAACACTTTTCTTATAATCCACACTAATCTATTTTTTGCAAATGCCATGTCTAAAGGAAAAAATTTCAATTACACTAATTTGAATCAAAGTCCCTCTTTGTTATGCTGTCTATAATGTTCAGTTTTAAAACTCCATTTCTCTGAAACCTTATTTTATAGGATATATAAGACAAATATTTTCGTAACCATAGTGAGATACATATCAATTTAAGTTCATTCGATTCAACGCAAATTGTTCTTTTCCTCTTTCAAACGGAAGTTAAATTTGCTGATGCCATAAAGGAAATCAATTTTAGGGGATAATCATTCTTCACACATAAGCATTATAATTTTTTTCTTATTATCTGTATTTAAAGTTATTTTCCAATCCTTCATACATACAGCTGAATTCAAAAGTGCCACTGATTCTCTTTAAATGCACCATTTCTCGAATCCTTTCGAGTCTCTTACGCTTAAAGAAAAAAAAAATCACTACTCCTTAAAATCAAATCAGTGTTAAAATTATTTTAGGTCCTTTAGACTTTACAGTAAAAAAAGAGAAAAAATTCTCATGACTCCTTGAAATCAAATCCGCTTTCGAGACCTCTTCAATAGAGCCCTTTGAGCCCATCTCTGTTGCGATCAATTTTTCCAAGTATCGAAAGTCAATTTTCTCCAGGCCCTTCACGCCAGGTCACTGTCAGGTTGACTTTGAAGGAGAGTGTAATAGGACGATACCCTTTTTCTAGCTGAGGACAGAAGGAAACAGAAAAAAAAGGACACGGAGAAAAGTGGTGCTTACAGGAAGGGAGAGAAAGTGAGGGAATACGAAAACGATTAAAATTCCAAACTTGGCGGAAGAGAAGAAGAAACCAGTTTCTTGAAATAACTCAAGAGATCGCCTTTCTTGATTCCTCTTGAGATTCTTACATTACTCTTATTTAAATTAAAAATTTTCCATTATCAAATAAACTGCAATACTTTGTTGAAACTGGATAATTAAAATAATTATTTACCCTCTCCGTACGGTAACTTTTTGGGCATAATCACGACCCACTGTCAGTGCCACTACGGTGCCAACTGAACCTGGCATTCATTAGTGGTTACCCGACCAATGACTGGCCACGTCTAATGTTTTGCCTGACTTTCATCGATCAGAAAGTTACTGCGTGTCATAAATAATCATCTGCTTAAAACTGTATTACATAAAAACTGTATCTACTGTATATACATTACAAGTTCCAGACATTAACCGTGGCACCCAGACTCACAGACTTTAAGATATAAATCAAAGGAATGCTTGTTCTTGTACAGGCTACTTCAGAGTAAGGAACTGTTTGATGTGTGAGTTTGTTATTAATTAGTTTCATGAGTGGGACTGTTTATGTTTTAGATATCTAATGTAAATTAAGTTGTATAGAGATAGTTATCTACAAAGTCCCTATTATAATACCAATAGTGTTTTAAGCTTTGGTCACTTCTGTTGCTTTGACGGCAGTAGCTTCGTAAGGAAATTATTGAGCACTGGCTATCCAGACTGGAAAATAATTTGGCAACTTCTCCAACGTCTTTTCTAGGCCATCTTTGCTCCGGTCGTTTTCTGCCATGGTTTTTTTTTTTTTTTTTTTTTTTGAAGAACTTCTCCTGAACTTCGGAACTTCGTGTGATGATATATTTTTTTTCTTTCTACGTAGAGGTATTCGCCTTGAACTTCCCCTTCCCTGTTGTGGCCTTATTCTTCTCCTCCTTTGATATTTGAGAGCCCCACAATCTAGTCAGGGAACCTTTTAAGGCTTGAGAGAGAGAGAGAGAGAGAGAGAGAGAGAGAGAGAGAGAGAGAGAGAGAGAGAGAGAGAGAGAGAGAGAGAGAGTAATCACAGGGTTTAAGATTCGAGGGAGAAAGCGAATTTTGTATTAGCTTTAAATATTGCATGATAGGTCAGCTGTGATCGACATAAGATAAATGATGAGGGAAAAGGTCAGATCGCTAAAGCACCTGTTGCTTGCCAATGTATCTTGTGGAGTCCAGTACAAACAGGAAACTATTTACATATTTTGATGATAAAACTTCCCATTTGACACCCGAGATATTTTCTGTAAATAAATGATACTTGAACCACCCTCCCAACTTATTACTTAATTTCTTCTGTCCAGTTGACTTTATCTCACTGATTTCCAGTTAAATACAGCTTCAAATAAAATGAAACTCAAGCAAATCTGCGTCTTCTAACGCAGCTTAGGAAAGCATGGAAATTATTAGCAAAGGGTCTTATCACAACACACCTTCGGGAAACAACCAAAAGGTTGTTTTATGCATAGAAAATGAAAAATACAATTTTTGAACACATCAACATAATTTAAGTGATAAGTTGCATTCCTTATTTGTGTGACTGCCTGCATGCGTCTCAAATATGATTCTTTCTTTTGTTGAATGTTAATACGATGAGCTGCAGAAAGAAATTCTGGCTTGAAAAAGGAAGGAAAATGCCAACAGCCTAATCATCATAAGTAATGCACTCACTCCTAAAAACAGGTCACACGGAAAGACCTTGAAAACGACCGGGTGACTGAGATCCAACGACATCTCTAGAGTACTCCTTTACGTATTTAGTAGTATTCCGCCAGGGTATATCATAAAAGAACAAGAAAACGAGACCATGCCGCCATTTCAGGGCCATTACGGTTTCCATCTAACCAATAAAAAATGAGCACCCATTAGTAGTTTGGGATGCGTTTCCGTGCACATACCTTCCGCCCTTTCTATTACCACTGTATATATAATTTTATCTGAATGAAACTTTTACAAAAGAAAATGTGTTTTGTTCAGATGAAGAATGGATTTGCTTATTTTTTTTTTAAGGTTTCTACGACTTTTCAATAAGGAAAATATACAGACAGAGACAAGCTAATAATCTTTCACCAAAAAATATAAAAAAAAACAAGTACTGAATTTAGGAGCAAATACCCTCTAGGAATGTTCGAATAATCTCACATTTTAATCTTATCTTTTCACGTAAAATATTTGAGAACTGATTTAACGCTCCAACACAAGTTTTTTTATCGTTGACGACATCGTAATTTGACGGAATTACTAATTGTTAAATCACATTGTTTAATGAGTTAATGTCTGGTCAATCCAAGCATTATATCCTTTGTAAGACATAAGTATGTTAATATAATGATCAAATACACTTTATTAGAAGGCAGAAAATGTCATCTTTACTGATGGATCACTGTACCAAAGGAGGCTATCACTAAAACAAAACTAAACACGTAAAAAATGTGGCGAAGTTTCTTCGGCGCAATCGAGTTTTCTGTACATCGTATAATCAAGGCCACCGAAAACAGATCTATCTTTCGGTTGTCTCGGTATAATGTCGTATGAGCCGAGACCCATGAAACTTGAACCACCACCTTGACCAATATCGTTACCAGGCGCACGATTATGGCTAACTTTAACCTTAAATAAAATATAAACTACTGATACTAGAGGGTTGCAATTTGGTATGTTTGTTGATTGGAAGGTGGATGATCAGCATACCAATTTGCAGCCCTCTAGCCTCAGTAGTTTTTAAGATCTGAGGGTGGACAGAAAAAGTGCAGACAGAAAAAAGTGCGAACGGACAGACAAAGCCGGCACAATAGTTTTCTTTTCAGAAAACTAAAAGTGTTGTTTTAGTGTACCAAAGCAGCAAAAAATTTATAATGTCAAAATTAAAACGTCTAGGAATTATGAACATAAAATACATATTTTTTCGTAAATAAATTAACAAATAATAACAATTGTTAATACAGTCCAAATATATTGAGTTCATGTTATATATGTATGTATGTAATATATATATATATATATATGTATGTATAAATAAATAATGGGTTGCTTTACTCTTCATTATTACAGTAATAATAAAGTACACACACATTACGTTCATTATATTACAGTAGTTTTATGCAGAAGGGTAGGCAAAGACTGATTTTGTACAATACGTTTTCGGGTACAAACTGCCTTTTATTCAGGTTCACATTGTTCTGTTGCATCTTCACCTATCTGGTAGATTATAGGTGCTAATTGGGTACACTTACCCAAGATTCATATAAATCAAAGAGTAAACATAATTTTAGTGCTCTGAATCAAGTTCAGATCTATCTGATACGCAACATATTTTCAGGTGTAATAGATATAAAAAGTCATTTGATGTTTTCTTGCCTATTTCTTATGTATAATTACACTTCTCTGTCTTATATCAGTATAGAATGTTCATGTATACACGTATACACTCATATGTACTGTATATAATTATATATGTATATATACATACATACATATATAGGTAAATATATATATGTAATATAAATATGGGTGTATATATGTATTTATGTAAGCACTACCTTAAGGGCAGAATATCTCATCAGGTAAAGTCTTCTTTTGCTTTCATCGCCATATACTTTTTTGTTACTGCTTGAGTGCAGAGCGCGTTTGTAAACGATGAAGTGAAACTTGAATCATCATCAAATATTTGATTTTTGGACGAGTGCCACTTCTAGGGGTAAGAAGAATTAGCTGGTAATTAAAGTCTATTTACATAAAAAACCTTACTGACAATCAAGCAAGGAATAACTCCAATAGGAATTTACAACTCCCGTAAGGTATATTTTCGAGTCAATCTTAACCACACTGTATTCATAAAGATTATTGATTAGCCACTCCAAATCTCAACAACTCTGTCGCGTCGAGGATTAGCGTGAGTGGAAAGCAAATATGCTTTGTTCTCGACCGAAAGCAAGCCATTAAGCCAGATCGTAGAGATAATGCAGTAACTTATCTCCAGTTTTTAGTTCGCCCAGGACCCAACAGATGGCGCGGTAGTTCTCACTCCTAATTGGAAGCGCTGGAAAGGGTCCTTTACTCATACTTCCAGTTCCGTTTGATCTAGAGATCTCGCTCACTCGTATTTTGGTAATATTTACTCCCTCCCCTTCATAATTATGAGTGCATATATTGTAGAGAGTATGCGCTATTCACAGGTATTTATCATATGCACTGAATTTTATTTCATTATCCATTTTTGTGTGAGTTCAGTAAAGGTTGCAAGGACGTCCGTTTTTATCATCATCATCATAATGATGATTTTCAAAAATCATCATCATCATTGTGCCTGAATTTATGAAACACGGTACTCAGACTAAAGCATGCCCTAATATTAATAATAAATAATAATGAAAAGTATTTCATTTCGTAGGGAATTATTCTTCCTTTGGGAATTTTTTTTTTGCCATCAACATAGAATTATTCTTCATTAGGGAATTTTTTATGCTATCAACATAGAATTATTCTTCCCCAGGGAATTTGTTTTATGCTATCAACAAACTTGCAACATCGCATCGATTATTGCATTCTGATACAATAAGCTCTTTCATATTAGTTTATCTATTCAAACTTCCTGACGTAAAAAGAGATATATTCCCTTTGTGATCAATTCTTTGCATGGAAAAAAATCTTGTCCATACAGAACATACAAACAAACAAACATACAAACAAACAAACACACAAACAAACAAACATACTTACACACACACACACAACCAACAAACCAACCGAATGTCCACTTCTGGAGACAGCACAAAGCCCTGACAACTCCTTAAGGACTATTGCCAGGGGCATCGAAAAGTTCTAAAAGTTCTCTTACATCTGAAAAACTCATCTATAAAGATCAAGGCGACCGACCAGAGAAAAAATAATCTTTATCCATACCACAAGAGACGCTAAATTTACGAAGATAAATATCTTACCGAGGAGTCTATAAAGATTCATGATGCGCCGTAAATTCATCCGAAAAACAGGGAGAAGTGAAAAAACGCTCGGCGGGAGAAATATGGCCAGGCTGTGGCGACTCAGTCTTTCGTCATTGTGTTTTATGTGAGATACATTATCACTTACTCGTTGTTCGCCAGTTTCAGTTTGTCTCTGCTTCTTACTGGTTTTTCGCGTTTTGCGTTCCTCTTTATCTCTGAAAAGCTTTTAATAGTGATTTTTTGTGCTCTCTCTATCAATTTATACACACACACATATATATATATATATATATATATATATATATATATATATTATATATATATATATATATACACACATATATATATATATATATATATATATATATATATATATATATATATATATATATATATATATATATATATATATATATATATATATATATATATATATATATATATATATATATATATATATATATATATATATATATATATATATATATATATATATATATATATATATATATATATATATATATATATATATTATATGTATGTATGTATGTATATAAGAGAGAGAGAGAGAGAGAGAGAGAGAGAGAGAAAACTTTCAATAAAACTTTTTAAAGCAGAGAAAAAACTTTCAATAAAACTTTTTAAAGATAGATAGAGAGAGAGAGACAGGGAAAATGGGAAAATGAAATGAAACATACATACATACATACATACATACATACATACATACATAGTACATATAATTTAGAGAACATTATTTTCTAGGACACTTCGACTCTGTCTCTTTATCCCCTTGCCATAACCATAACTTCATTAACGATACTGAGTACATTTTTGTCTCCTGCCATCTACCGTTTGCATGTTGAATACCTATTTACGTGGAAGCTATCAATTTGCTCGCTAAGTGCCTCAGCTCAGCCTGTCAGTTCTCTCTCTCTCTCTCTCTCTCTCTGTACAATATGGGTGTTCAGGGGTGTAGGTGAGAGAGGAGAAGAAAATAATCGGATTGGAATAGGGATCTGCTATCACGTCATCGCCAGAAGCGTGCGTGTGTGCCAAAGCATTCGCGTCAAAATATGAGTTGACGGGACGCTCTAATATTCTTTATTACGTAGTCGAAGTATTTGGGTCAGAAATACGAGAGGAAATAGAAGGTGTTGAAAGGTAAAATTATTACAAATTTATCGTATGGTTCAAAACCATTAACTCTTTTTAGTAAACACTAACACCCTCAAATGTATTGATCTAATATGTACGAATAAGGGCCGAATGTTAATTTGTACACACACAATATATTATGCACATATATCAATGCACATAAGGAATGGAAAAAAAATTGTCTGCCAAAAAACTGACATTTTTATCATACATGTCTCTTTCTCTCAGGTATAATTTTTTCAACTAAGTAATTAAGTCATGTATCTAAAACTCATCATGCTTAATTTCAGAAATTTGGCGTTGTTACGTACTGATATGAAATGTATCCGACAGGTCGGAATTTCCCATGAATTATTAAATGGCTTAATTATGGACTTAATTTACATTCATTTTGATCATTCGTTAATGCCGCGACTCGATTACTGAAGAATGAAATACGATACAAAGTCGACGTGAATAAATATGGGAAGGGAGCTTTTATATCGCATTAGTCGAGCGGACAGCTACGCATAATTATTATAACTACTTCTGGAGGGGTACATGCACATACTTCTCAATAACAAACTCTCTAACAATAGATGTCGTGGTTCCTGAGGTGGTAACATTCTAATGTTAACGGATGCGTGTCATTTCTTAGGCAAACCGAAGGACGATAGGTTTTAACTGGTGTGTAGCCATAATAATCTGTAGCTACTCGCCAGTAAGGTGGACTTGTTGGGAAGGAGACTTGCTTTTTTTTTTTTTACTGTGGTTGCAACTCACCAGTCTATTTGCTCTACGTATACATCAACAAACATACATACACACATACATATATATATTCATCTTTTAATTGATATTTTATTTAATGAACAAAGTGTATTTCACGAGCATTCTGTTGTTATGTTTCTTTATGCATGTGCTAAGACGTGCACACAAACACATATGTGTATGTATGTATGTGTACAGTATATATATATCATATATATACATACATGCACATATGTGTATGTGTCTAAGTCTTGGCACATGCATAAAGAACCATAACAACAGAATGCTCGTGAATTACACTTTATTACAAAAATTAGCAATTAAAAGATTTAGCTGAGATTTTATTTAATGTTTTGATCCAGATCAAAGAAAAATCCAGACATTTCTTGAAGATAAAGGTACGGAAACACAAAAAAAGTACACCTCAGTTTAACCAGACCACTGACCTGATTAACAGCTCTCCTAGGGCTGGCCCGAAGGATACGACTTTTTTTTTTTGTGGCTAAGAACCAAGATAGCAAAAGGTTATTGTGGAATCCGAACCACATTATAGCGAGAAATGAATTTCTATCACCAGAAATAAATTCCTCTAACTCTTCATCAGCCGGCCAACCTCCCCTCTTTCGTAAAGCAAGTAATAGGGAAAAACCCAGATATGAGCTAAGGGAAATTCCAACGGAAGGACAGTAGGGACACTGAGAAAGAGGGATGTTTGGAGATGTGATCGTTTATACATTTAAACACTGCTATATATATATATATATATATATATATATATATATATATATATATATATATATATATATATATATATATATATTATATAGTGAATATTTATATATTTGAGTGAATTTAATAATAATCAAAACAATTACGTGTGGAACAGAAATAAATTTCAATTGAAAGACCTGGGTTCGATCCCGATGTGAGTCAGAAATTTATTATATATATATATTATTTAAAAATATATATATATTTATAATATATATACATATATACTATATATACTGTATATATCTATCTATCTATCTATATATATATATATATAACACATATATATATATATATATATATATATATATATATATATATATATATATATATATATATATATATATATATATATATATATATATATATATATTCCAAATATCAGGACTTGGGACTTTCACCCTTACAGAGGGTAGCTCTGGAAAACAGTAGCAGCACGATAGTAAATGATAAATTCATATTTTAGCTGATGTTTGCAAAGCTTCCATAAGATTAGCCTCTTCATAATCTAAGCATGAGGCTCAAAGGTAGAACATCAAACAACACCCTCCCCCCACCATCTCCACCCCGGTCCCTCAACCTTTATCTTGCATGAAATCTCGCCCTGTCACACCATCTATCCAGCCCTTCTTAAGTTATTAACATTTACAAAAGACATGCCAAGGTAACATCTTCCATTCCTTCCACAAAAACAAACCATCTCAAAATACTATGAGCTATTCTTTTACCTACGCTAACTTTTTACTACTTCTGTTAATATTAACATATCCGACAATTTCCGATTCTTCTTCACACATAATATTCTGTGCAAACGTTTCATCTCACGAGATTTTGAGTTTTGCTTTCATTCGCATTTCACGTCATGACTATGCTTCCATTCAGGAGAGACAGCTCAACAATCTCTTCGTATATTCCTAATTTTCTACCCAGTCCTTTACACACACACACACACACACACACAACCTTGCTACCTTTCTTACTTCACTTTTTCCGTGACCCACCTCTTCTCGAACGTTACCTTCATCCATTATACACCCTCCTAAATATTTATATGATTCAGCTGCTTCCATTATTTCACCATCCATATTTAATGGTTTCCATTTACCCTAATAACGTCCCGCTTCCTCACATTTGCTCTAAATATTCTCCTATTGTAAAAGAGGTTAGCCTAAATTTGATTAAAAAAGGAAGGCGATAAAAAAGTTTGATAAAGTAGATGGGATAAGAATATTCTGTTGTTGCAAAAGAGTGGAAGTAAAGAAGGCAATAAATAAGTCTGATAAAGCAGATGGGATCAGGTGTGTTGTTGCAAAAAAAAATAACTAATGATCTAAAGCAAAGCTGAACCAACTGTTCCTTCTCATGTGCAAAAAAAAAAAAAAAAAAAAAGTTCTGAGAATCAGAAGCAAAAAAGAAACAACTGTTCCTTCTCATGGGGATAAAGGTGATACGGCAGTTATAAGAATCATATAGCAAAACCATTACTTAGTATATATAGAAGGTGTATAAAAGGATTTTATTGAAAAAGTAAGACAAATAATAAGAGGCCTGATAGAAGCAGAGCACTGTGGTCTCAGACAAGGAAGATAGGCAGTGGATCAATTGTTCCATAAAGAAGCATTTGCATCAGAAATATAAGAGTATGATATATATATATATATATATATATATATATATATATATATATATATATATATATATATATATATATATATATATATATATATATATATATATATATATATATATATATATATATATATATATATATATATATATATATATATATATATATATATATATATATATATTATATATATATATTTGATAGCTGCAGTTTTTACACGTCTTAATAAAGAACAAGAAGTAAAAGGGAGCAAATATTCGATATTTCCTAATATAGAAAAACCAGAAGTTGAGAGAAAGTTTTCCAACTCAGGCCTCAAGGGAGCCAAGTTCTCAGGTGAGTTTTCTCAAATATGTACTGCATGTTCGCCGCTTTTGCTGTGGAGAAAGCGGTACGTTTGTTAAGGTATGAGTTTATTCACACACGAATAAAAACACAGAGACACACACCGCACAAAAACACACCCATATATATATATATATATATATATATATATATATATATATATATATATATATATATATATATATATATATATATATATATATATATATATATATATATATATATATATATATATATATAATGCTCGACTTATGATAAGGCTTAGAAGGTCAACAAAGAATGCAAGGAGTCACCCCTTTCACTTTCTCTATTGTCTCCCTTGATTTCTATTAACTGTATGCTCTGGTTTCTCAGCTGTGCGACTGGTTTTATTCTGTACCCGTGAGCAATGGAATGCTGTCAAGGCGCCTTCAAACATATCAACATGAATTACTTGTAGTTTGTCAAATACTGCAGCTCTCTCTCTCTCTCTCTCACAACACCCCGTCTCTCTCGGCTGCTTCTCAATCCTACCTATAGCGTACATTCGCAGTGGCATTCGCTGGTTAGTTTATTTTTACTAACCTTACGAAAAATGGTTAAATATTTAATGTTTAAATAAGTAAAAACACATCTAAACATTACTGTAAAAGAACAACGGTTATCATCTCTTAATTAGTTCACGATTTGAAAATAACAGTGTCAAGATCGGAAGTGGGTTGGTGTCTACTTGACAAATGGAATGAGAAACTTATATTCTACTGTATCAGGCATTAGGCTTTCTTAGTAAGTGTGCAAACTGTTTAATAAACACTGTCGCCTACTGCTTCCTTTGTGGCGCTATTATTCGTGTAAACATCACACTGTACTTCATATCTTCAGTTTTCAACGACCTTGAGACATTTCGCTTTGTTCATATAAAAAAATTAACATTTCTTGTTTTCAAAGTATCTAATTTTTCTTATCACTCAATTACGACTATGCCTATCCTTATGTATGTACAGTATTATTGTTAACACTACGCCTCTACAGACTGTCAAGGAAGCTTATGTGCCATCATGTTACAGAATTGTTACTCAGCTCCCCTAATTCAAAGACCAAACATGTGTCGAACGTGTTCCGTCTGGCATTTAATGATGGTTACCGACAACAGTACTGATCTGGCCACACGCTGATTAACTTCCTGATCGGATGACCAGCGCTGTACCAAACGCTCTGTTAATTTATTTCAAGCCTTAATTATAAACGATATGCATTTTCAACACATACTGCCGAACAAAATAATGGACTTTCCACTATCTTGGATTTAAAAATATTATTCAATGGTTACAATATCCGATGGCATAAACAGATGAAGCATCAGACACATTTAGAAGCGATAATGTTTTCTTTCATTTTACAAGAAAACTGAGAAGGGCAAGAAAATATAAAAACAAGGTCAAATAAAATCAGAAACAAAGAACTGGAAAATATAATATTTCCACTGTGTCCTGTAATTTATTACAAACCTGGACCACAATTTTGATTTTATAATCATATTCTTTCCTCTCATGATCAAAACATCACAGGCCCTTAATAATCAAATGAAGAATGTGAACGTGAAGTCTTGGATTGAAGTGTGAAAATTATAATGGCTAGGACACCTGATTCAAGAATCCAGCTCATGTGAATTCCAAGCATGAACTTTGTAAGAATTCACGCCAGTATTTGGATTCGAAAAAAAAAAAAATTCTTAATTCTTAGTGGTATTTGAACTTCATTACGCGTGTTTAAAAGTCATTAAACAATGTCAAAAAAATTGCTTGGCAGAAAAAATTGAAAACCACGTCCGATTAACGGTTGTCAGGTAGAGCAATTATAAAGCCCGATTTCACTACGGAAAAGATTCTAAATGCTTAGATGAGTTCCTGATGTAAGTTCGATGCACACCTTTCAATTGCACGCGCGCATGCGCATGTAAGGCTCATACAAGTCAGGCTTCATTAATGACTCTTATTGTGCTCGTTTCCCAGACTCCCATTAACTTTCCATTCTTTTAGGTTAAGTTCCTCTGCCTACATTTTCTTCCTATTTTTGTTTTCCTTCAAGTCTGGGGCCTAGATGAGGACATGTTTTCATTTGCAAAAAAAGCGCACACACACACACACACACACACACACACACACATATATATATATATATATATATATATATATATATATATATATATATATATATATATATATATATATGCGTGCTTTGACAATGTAGCTAGAGGGGAGGGACACACTACAGTGTTGTAATTACCAGAACGAGACAAAGATGGTTATCTTTGTAAAATATTGCAATAAAGTCAAAGGTTATGTAGAGACAGTAATATTTGCAAGATAACACAAAGCATCATTAACAATTATCTGAAAATGGAATGATTTAGCTTTTCCTAGTCATTACTAGGAATACACTATTATTTTATCTTGTCCTTATTAGTATTCGAGACAGTTTTTTTTTTTTGTGGGGGTATGGGGGGGCGTTTTGGGAATCAGTGTTCTCGTGTTGGCAGCTACCTGCAATCTGTCTTCAGAAGAAGAGCAGAAAAGTTAACGAAAAATTCTAGGGCAGAAAAGTCAAAGAAAAATTCTAGAGTAGAAAAGTCAAAGAAAAATTCTGGAGCAGAAAAGTCAAAGCAAAATTCTAGAGCAGAAAAGTCAAAGAAAAATTCTAGAGTAGCAAAGTCAAAGAAAAATTCTGGAGCAGAAAAGTCAAAGAAAACTTCTAGAGCAGAAAAGTCAAAGAAAAAATCTAGAGAAGAAAGGTCAAAGAAAAATTCTAAAGCAGAAAAGTCAAAGAAAAATTCTAGAGTAGAAAAGTCAAAGAAAAATTCTGGAGCAGAAAAGTCAAAGACAAATTCTAGAGCATAAAAACCATAGAAAAATTCTAGAGCAGAAAAGTCAAAGAGAAAAATTCTAGCAAAATACAAACTCGAACTGTAGGAACAAACATATAAATTTCAAAGCTCTGCATTTACGTGGTATAATTCAGTTGTTGGTCGCTGGAAATCAACCAAAGAAGACCGACAAAATGAACCTCGAAATTGGATGAATCAGATTAATGTAATGCGGAAAATACGAAGAATTTTGAAACCGTGACCTGTAAATGGATTACCGCTCGGATTATGGTTTCGTTTAACAAACGCGATTCGAAAAGTGTAATGTTATCTTTAACCTTTGAACTACCTGGCTGTTTAACCTTTAGTTATGTTACATCAGCCAAATAGAGAAATGCTGGTGCTATGAAATTCCAGAGTCAAATCTGTTCGGTATATGATTTATTTCGAATATGTGAGCAGAGTGTAGCATTAATAATAATAATAATAATAATAATAATAATAATAATAATAATAATAATAATAATAATAATAATAATAATAATAATAATAATAATAATAATAATAATAATAATAATGATGCTAACGAAGAGAAGTGAGAAAATCAAAGAACGGAAACAGTAATAAAAGCAATAACAGCAAAGATAACAATACCATCATTATCATCACCAGCAATTGTTATTACGATAACAACAGAAGTCCACGCAAGAGGAAAAACAAAAGAACCATTTAAGCGCTTTGGAAATCTGTTGAACAAGATTCAGTAAAAGAATAAAACTCTGGGGAAATAACCGCAAACCAAATGCAGAAAAAGAAAAAAAGTTTGAATTAATAATTAGCTGATTAAGCAATGTAACGGGATCTTATCTGAGTGGTTGTACAAAGACCAAGTGGGTTCGACACATTCTTTTCTCTTTTAATGCACTTCACAGTTCTCTCTCTCTCCTATTCCACTTGCATCAGAACTATTTTATTTCTCAATGAGAAGACTCGTTCTGGTCTTTAAATGATAAAATATTCCTAACACAATTAAATTAAAAAATGCTCCCGCCATACAATATGCACATAAGTAAAAAAAATTACAGCACTGAGGTTAACAGGTAATCAACAAAACAATGAGATCATTTCATACAAAATGAAACTTAACAAAAAAAAATAAGGATATACTTCATTCTTTCATGAAATGTATGTCTTACAGAAAGCATTAATCACGAAACACTATTAATATTGTTGCTGTATTCTGACTTGTGATACCACGACACTAAGCCAGCATTTGTGAGTTATATTCTATATTGTTCATTCGAGATAAGCTTCTGAAACATGGAAACGAAGCACATAAAACAACAAAAGATAGAAATGAACAAAGAGAGCACAAGAAAGAAGGCCAAAGAAAATAAGTAATCTCCTCACAGGTTATTCATCGATATAATAACTGGAATCGCTGTCTTGCGTGTAGGAATCTCGCTCCATTGGGAATTCATCAAGGAATGGGCGTTACGAGGTGCACCATATCAGTGTTACAAACAGCTGCTCGATTTTTCTCTTCCTTCACCGCTTCCTTTTGTTGAATCTCTCTTTCTCCCTCTTCATTCTGCAGAATGTTCTCTAATGCATTATCTCTCTCTCTCTCTCTCTCTGCTGAAGTGTTCCCTCATTGAATTCCCTCTATCTTTTACCTGGAAATTGTTTTCTCTCTTCAGTTTGTTTCTGCAGTTCCTCTAAATCATCAATGTTATTCTCTTTATATTTGCTGTTTTCCCCTTGTCTCTCTTTAGTTAAATAAAGTGTTCTCCCTTATTCTCTTTATTCTATACAGTGTATCTACAGCATTATCGCTCTCTCTCTCTCTCTCTCTTTCTCTCTCTCTCTCCTTTTCCCTCTTTACCTTATAAAGTGTTCTCTCTCATTCCTCTTTATTCTGTAAAGCGTACCCATTGCATTCTCTCTCTCCCTCTCTCTCTCTCAATTAATCTTATCGTGTAAATTTAATTACTAGCCGGAACTTTAATCCAACGCTCTTAATGATGAGGCAACACTGATTAAACTCCAGACCTTAACAAACACGCAAAGAGAGCTTAAAAATAACCAAATAAATCCCAGCCTCCAAAATATAAACATTTATGCCTTTTCATTGGTTAGCATTTTGGTAATTTTACATTTATCTAGTTTTCTCTTACAAGACATTTCTAGTCCAGTGTTCTAGGACTATTAAAAACGTGCAGATGAAGGTGATATTTCCCAAGTTGATATTGCTCCTAGCGTTCTGTTGTGATTAAGGTTCTTGGTTGAATGATATTTATCATATTGATATTGCTACTGTTAATCTTTTTATTCATATACTTCTCCGGAAATTGATCTTAAATAACTTGAACGATTTTGAAGATTAGGGGACAGGAATTATCATAGTGACATCTATGCAACTGCCTCGCATCATGAAAAAAAAAAAAAATGAAAGTCAATTATAATACTCTAATGCACTGAATGGATTGCTTTAAAAAAAGTTTTTCAATGCACTATTAGACTCCAAAGTCCTTGTCTGTGAACTACTAACTGACTACCTCGGGCTGAGTCCTAGTAGGCCTAAGGCAGGATATTTCCATCTGTCCATAAGTTTAATTACTGTCAATATTTCTAAGGCGAACAAGTATAATTCTCCCGTAATTTGGGTGGGTTTTTCTTAATGGATAATACCCGTGAGAGTATAAGATTGAAGTTATTCGAATTTCTTCGGGAATTCCAAGAAATTCTCCAGATGTTATTATTGTTATTATTTTGTTCAGAATGTAGGCTATTCAGGTTTTGCTAGGATTATTTTTTATGTTTATTAGCAGCGTTCAGCAAAAAGCTTCGTGTGGAATTTTACCAAAACGATTCCTGAAGACAATTCTGGCAACAGTGCCTCCAAGAAAAGTTAAAAATGAATAAAAAAAAAATAAGAAAATGGGTGACATTTCGTTCGTGGAGGATGAACAACTGAATATTTAATGGCACGCCTTATGGAGACCCATTTCTGTAGCAGAAGAGGCAACTCCATCTGCAGAATGACTTCGAAGGTACACAGCTTCATTTCCAGAGAGCATAAGACTATCTCATGAAGAGGTAATGGTCTCACACACACACACACACACACACACACAGAGAGAGAGAGAGAGAGAGAGAGAGAGAGAGAGAGAGAGAGAGAGAGAGAGAGAGAGAGAATACTGACAGCAATCGCTGAAAGAAACATTCATAGAAATATTGCATGGCAAATAGCAAAGACGCGCGCGCACACACACACACACACACACACACAATACTAAGAGTAACCACTGAAAAGAAAGCATTATAACAATACACATGGGAAATGGCAACCACTGAGAGAGAGAGAGAGAGAGAGAGAGAGAACTACTAAAAGCAGCTACAAGAAAAACCACGTTAAAACAAGATTGTACGGGAAATGAGAGAGAGAGAGAGAGAGAGAGAGAGAGAGAGAGAGGAGCTACTAAAAGCAACTACAAGAAAAAACCACGTTAAAACAATATTGCACGGGAAATGAGAGAGAGAGAGAGAGAGAGAGAGAGAGAGAGAGAGAGAGAGAGAGAAACAAACCACTGCAAATAATAAGAAGCAGTCTTCCGAGTAAAAGAAAAAAAAAACACAAAGCGCTTACGAAAATAAGAAAATAGAGCGGAAAAAACATTCACTGGTAAAAAAAAAAATACCCTAACGCAGCGCAGAGCAATTGCCTAACCTCGCGAGATGAGGGAGGCAGAGGCAACGTCCGCCGGAAAAGATCAAAGGTTCATCCTACCTCGCCAGGTGATCACACAAATGTTGTTCCTTAATACTTCCTCGGAGTAAAGCCAACACTTGGAAGGGATAGAACGAAGTCACGAAAAAAATAAAAAAAAATACAAAAAGAACTTTTAGGCGATTACCGGGACGTGTTTGCGCAGCCTTCATATACTTCCCTTTATGTTATTATTATTATTATTATTATTATTATTATTATTATTATTGTTGTTGTGTAATAAAAAGCCGCGATTATAAAGTAAAATATATTGTTATGTAAAATACACAAAGACTTTCGAACACTTGAACGGTATTCCTCATCAGTGTTAACGTTCGATTGTTTTTCACGAAATTGTGAGTCTATTATTATTATTATTATTATTATTATTATTATTATTATTATTATTATTATTATTATTGGTGGAGAAATCCACAATGTTGTAAGTGTCAATATATATTATAAATATATATTTCTAATACAGTATATATTTACACTTACACCACGGTGGATTTCGTCACCATTTTAGTGACTCATGCTGTTATGAGATTTTTATGGATTATTATTATTATTATTATTATTATTATTATTATTATTATTATTATTATTATTATTATTATACAGAAGATGAACACTATTCATATGGAACATGCCCACCACAGGGGCCACTGAAATGAAATTCAAGCTTCCAAAGAATATGGCGATCATCTGAGAGAAGTAAAAGAAGGTAACAGGAAAAACAGAAAGAAGAGATCAGTTATAAGATAAGAAAGAGTAAATTAACAAATTAATATATAAATAGACAAAAATGTAAGTAAATCATAAAGTACAAGGAGACCAGCTTTGGGGTAGTAATACACTGCAACTTCGCTTGAACTTTTTGAGGTTCCAATTGCACAATTGCAAACTATTAATCAATATTCTCGCAGTAAGTCTGGCTCCAGCTATAATAGAACTTAGACGAGACAGATCAACAATTTCATTCATTTACTAAATGCTTTCAGAGGTTCCATTGGTATTGCTTTCAGTCATTCAACTCTTCAAAAAAATGCAGCCATTGGTCATGCTTAATAAGAATACCTTTGCTATCTTAATTGAATGGTGGAGAGACTTTAAAAAATTCTTTGTTTTTAGGATGCTCATGATAGATGATCTCTTTAACTAAAAAAAATGATCCTGATTTGAAAAAAAGTGAGGTAAAACTTGTTCTCGTATTTACTTCAAGCACGCCATAAAAATTCCATAAGTCCTACAATGTACGTACAAGAATCACAAGCAGCTCTTAAGAAATAATGTTATTGCGCCAAAAAAGGCACTTGAAGGCATTTAAGTAATACAAAGCCATTTCTTTTGGTCACTACCCTCCTCCACACACGCTCTCTCTCTCTCTCTCTTAGTAATACACAACCATTTCTCTCTCTCTCTTAGTAATACACAACCATTTCTCTCTCTCTCTCTCTTAGTAATACACAACCATTTCTCTCTCTCTCCCTCTCTCTTAGTAATACACAACCATTTCTCTCTCACTCTCTCTTAGTAATACACAACCATTTCTCTCTCTCTCCCTCTCTCTTAGTAATACACAACCATTTCTCTCTCTCTCTCTCTCTCTTAGTAATACACTACCATTTCTCTCTCACTCTCTCTCTCTTAGTAATACACAACCATTTCTCTCTCACTCTCTCTTAGTAATACACAACCATTTCTCTCTCTCTCTTAGTAATACACAACCATTTCTCTCTCTCTCTCTCTCTTAGTAATACACAACCATTTCTCTCTCTCTCCCTCTCTCTTAGTAATACACAACCATTTCTCTCTCTCTCTCTCTTAGTAATACACTACCATTTCTCTCTCTCTCTCTTAGTAATACACAACCATTTCTCTCTCTCTCTCTCTCTCTCTCTCTCTCTCTCTCTCTCTCTCTCTCTCTCTCTCTCTCTCTCTCTCTCACTTCAAATGTTCACGTTTCTATCCATTCCCAGCTTCCGCCGTTTCATTTCACCTTTCCCTCTCTTCAATTACGACCGCACCCTATGAGTTTAGGTCGGTTCATTTCCTTGATTCATGTTTTTCCTATATCCCCTGTTGCGTGAAACACTCGTTGATCACCCATTTCAGACGGAAAATAACGAAATGGGCGGAAAATGAAAGAAAAAAAAGTCTCGTTTCCATTTGGAGTAAGTGTTATTTGCTGCCTCATTACCCTTTGGGCCTTCCATGAGAGAGAGAGAGAGAGAGAGAGAGAGAGAGAGAGAGAGAGAGAGAGAGAGAGAACCCATGCCATTAAGCATAATATTTGATAATATGAACCAGTTCACATTCTCTTTGAACACCTAAATGATAGACATGAAAGTAAAATGAACATACTCTAATCTGGGCCTACATTAAGTTTCATTAATAATAATAATAATTCTCAATTATATATATATAATTGTAATAATATGCATATTAACACAAGTTATTTGTATAATTGTAGAGTTTTATTACATAACAGTTTATCACGATATTGCGAACTACCTAGCAATAATAACAATAATAATAAAACGTAAACATCCACCAAACCATTTTCTATGAGTACCTTGACATGAGCATCACATTCTCCATCATCCCAAAAAACCGTTGATGGTGTTGACTCGCAAGTAATTCGATTAACGGGTTCAGTTAACGAACCCTCGCAGTTCATTACCCCTTTCCGTTATGGTCCCCTTTCTCATCTGCATAATCCTGACGCCCGTGTCTTGTTTCGAACTTGTTTCCAACGCTAGCATTGACCCTTCACTCCCAACACTGACGAATGATTACTATTAATGAGGCTTTGTCGAGGACTGGATCATTTTTCATCTGCTTACTCATATTTTGAGATACTGTTTTGTACAGTGATGTCTGGTTTGTAACAGTACTCATTCTATAAACATTTTCTTTTTATTGTACACTTATACCCGGTTTATACCATAAATGAACTTCAATTTCCTTCAGTTTCATACATGGATTCTACACCTCTTACAGCTGGAACATTTCAGTACAATGGCACCTACATACTACTAACAGTGCTTGCAATAATGTCCTTTTCATACCTTCATAAATGCCGAAAGTCTAACGCTACCTACGTCAAAAACGGACAGCTTGTGTCTTTCACCAAGGCCTACTTTTTATCAATGTTGACGTCACACCCACACTTCCATCTTGTTCACTTCACCGGCAACCATTCTTAACTTCTGCCTACCCTAAACACTGTCCTTTTGTATTCTCCAAGAACGCCTACTCTCTAATATTTCCTACATCAGTGACAGTCACTTCCTGTCTTTCATAACACTCATTAAACACTTGACTCTTCCTGTCTTTAACTGTCATCCATTTTCTCCCACTGCATGGACAAACAATGTCATTTTGTTTCTTCTACTTCTTCTTCTTCATATGGGGTAAGCACGATGCCTTCTTTTGACGGACTTTGATTTGGCGTTGGGGTAGACCGTAGCCTCGATCGGCGGCCCTGCCTGACATCTCTTAGACCCCGGTAGCGCATGTGTACATGTATCGTACCAAATCCCCAGCTCCCTTTCTCCCAGCAGCGAGGAGACTTGAGCTGTTAGGTCGACAGTTCGAGACGTGTGAGGCGTCTATGTTTTTAGAAGATGCTGGAGTGGCTTTGTTTGTTTCTTCTACTGACACACCTAAAATGACACTACCTCAAAAACATAAACTCTACTATATACCGGCACCTGATTAGTATCAGTATCTAGCCAAGTAACAATACTTTGTTCTATAGGCAGACTTCTGGCCTCTAACAGAGAAATCTTTCCTTGGTGGAACAGCATTTCTGACACAGAAATGCTGACACTTGCTTCACGGGAAATTGTGCTTCATTTTTTGCTTTATTATTGTAAGTTGTAAGTTGCTTTAAGCACTGCCAAGTGGTCGGCGTCAGTGATTCTATGCCTCTTACACTGAAAAGAGTAACCCTGCTATTTGGTCCTGTTTAATATTTCGGGAGAAACACGGATAAATGCAATATATCTTAAAACATTTTTTTTTTTATCTAAGTTTAGTAGTCTGAAGTTTTCTCACTTTAAAAAATAATCAAACCAAAACTTATAACAGAGGTCCTTTGTCTCATTACCTGGAATTTTTTCGTCGTTGGTGGAGCTGCTTCCTATATCCAATTAGCCATATCACCATTATCGATCCTGTACTGCTGCTAAAACTATGCATCTACCCCTCTCTCTCTCTCTCTCTCTCTCTCTCTCTCTCTCTCTCTCCTCAGTTGATGAGAGATAATTATAGCAATTAGGGAAATATCAGATGTCCCATTCTTATCGGTCGCACTCTTAATTTCATATAATATGTAATGGATGGTGACTATCAGGAAATTATCTTGGATGGCCTAATTTTCTAAAACGAATTATCTGAATCCTCTGTTCTGAAGTATATCAAGACCCTGTAGTCTTAGATAACAGTCCAGCATCATTAAGAACAATTATCACATTAGGTAAAGCCTAATTAAGCCATGTAATTTACCTTAAGGACCTGTATTAAAGAATCAATGTGACTCAAATACACTTGAAGGATGAGGTTTTATTAACCAAATTATCATCTCTTTTAAAGAACGTCTCCTTACAATTCAGTACAGTGGAAGCAATTACAATATCTACATTTCTTCAAGTCCTACGATTTCCTGGTTCCCAACTAAAAGGGTTGCTATCATAGTTATGGAAAATGCCAGATCTTGCTTTCAAGGCAGTGTGGCTAGCAACCTCATCCCCATCCCCCTAAATATAAAAAAAAGCTTTAAAATAGACAAAAAACGTTAGAAGTCAAGGGTAAGCGGTACTGGACCAAACTAAGTCACCCAAGAACCAAAATAGTGAGTGTGCAAATCTTACTTTCATCACAACTCGAGCAAAATCCAATCACATGACTTCCACACACGGCAACACTTTTCTGTTTTGGCAAATACGCATTTCCCTGTGCCACTAACGTGTCTTTTTGTCAGGGAATTCTATGATCATATCCACAAAATAGGCATACTCATGTTCCGGAATGTTATTAAGGAACTCAGTTTTGGGTGCATTGTGGTGCGAGTATATTCTGGCAATGATACATAGTTATCACCCCTAAGCCATCTCTGTCTGTCTGTCTGTCTGTCTGTCTATGTCTCTCAGAAGTATTTTACTCTTTAGTATTCATTAAAATGAACATTATTATAACTTCCCT
>NC_089760.1:35592500-35615000 GCF_040412425.1 Macrobrachium rosenbergii | reverse complement strand
GAGAGAGAGAGAGCAACTTGAGTTTAAGAGTCAAGAATCTTTTATGTAAAATAAACAGATTCATATTTTGCAAAAAAAGGAAAAAAAAAATATAAGCTTAACGAAACTCTAAACGTAATAAAAATAAACAAGGAGCAAACATTCAAACCACACGCGGTAGAACTATACACAAAATAATAAAATCCTAGGCCTCAAAATAAAACGTAACAGAATAACAGAAAAGGCCTCTTGTAGTATCAAAGGCAACGCCTTCCAGACGCTTTCAAAGGCATAACACTTATCACGGAGGGCGTGGGCAGAAAATTTTAACCACTAGTTTACGCTAAAGTGTTCTTTGAAATAATATTTTGACCCACAATTAAAAGCGGTCAGCAATTGATCACACACACACACACACACACACACACACACACACATATATATATATATATATATATATATATATATATAATACATATATACATATATATATATATATATATATATATATATATATATATATATATATATATATATATATATATATATATATATATATATATATATATATATATATATGTATATATATGTGTATATATATGTGTGTGTGTGTGTAATAATCAGATTAAATCATACTTCCAGCTAACTTCACACAACTTCAGCGTGTTATTACTTGCAGCCATTTTGCTACAAATTGATCTGACTACAAAATAATAATAATATCAGAAAGAAGCAGACTACAAAACAAAGTCTATAAATTAAAGAAAGAATGCCTGTTAAGTAAATAAGATAAAGAATAAATACTCAGAGTAAAGAAAAACAGAGCAATGAGAGTAGAAATGCAAAAGAAGAAAGAAAAGTGACGCCATTCAAGGATCAGGGAGCATTGACTACTGCCATGGAGTCGGCAGAGGTTTGGAAATACGCCGACGTGATGTGAATTTTAAAAACCTGCCTTACGCCCAAATATAAAAGTAAAGAATAAAAATGCCCTACACGATTCTGACTGAATAGATACGCCGTATGACGCCCACATTCTGGTGGATAGGCAATTCAAGAGAATAATCTTTATTGAATTTTCATAGGTTTGATTTTTAATGCCATTTTAAAGTTCCAGGATTATTAACAATCGAGAGAAGGAGTTGCTCTGTCTTTTCTTAATTTTTCTCAGTGTGAAAGTTTCAAAAGATACGTTTGTACACACACACACACACATGATATATTATGTATATATATATATATATATATATTATATATATATATATATATATATATATATATATATATATATATATATATATATATATATATCATACTGATGATTATGGACGTAATGAACAAATATATAATATCGTAATGTTAAATAAAGTCAAAGCAAATTAACCGTATGCGTTAAATAAAGTCCTGCATATTATACTAAGAGAGAGAGAGAGAGAGAGAGAGAGAGAGAGAGAGAATTACCCTCCCAATGGTTTTCTTGGCCCAGTTCCGAACGTCATTAGAGCGATCAGCCACTAGACACCCACATCCAATCTCATCTGGATAGGCTAAGTAAATATGACCCCTGATAGACACTAACCGATGAGCTATGATCACGTAAGAGCTCGTCAAGTGCTGAGCCTAATTAACCTATTCATAGGTCAGGTACAAATTCAAATACTTCTTTCGTTTTTCAAAATGTTTAAGCGAAATTTTAAAAGTGCACTTGTAAGGTAATATAATATTGGAAGGTTAGGGGATAATATTTAAATGTCTGCCATGTATAAATTCAAATACTTTTTTATTTTTTCAAGAAGTAGTTCAAGTGAAATTTTAAAAGTGCACTTGTAAGGTAATGTAATAATCGGAAAGTTAATGGATATTATTTAAATGTCTGAGACAATTTCAGCATGATACACGTGGGAACAATCACTAATATTTGTAAGCAAAACAATAAAGACAATAACTACAGAAATAACGACAATCGACGAACAGAACAGTAACAGTAAAATAATTGAGAACAGTAATATTATCTATCCCAATATCGACAGCAACCATTGTCTGGCTTCTCTTTCTTCTTCTTGTGCTATCAATGATACTACTACTTATTCTTGCTATGATTATTACTGTCATCTCTGATGCATGTCTGTTATAAGAGTGGTAGTAGTAGCAGAGTTATTATAATCACTATAATACTGTTGTTGTCATATCTCTCACAACAAAAGGAGGTAGGTGGACATGCCGCACTTTTGAAGTTATTCGTTTTACAACCAAACTAAAATCATTCCTCACAACAAAAACAGCAACAGTAACAACAACCATAATAAATGTAACACCACTAATACAATCTGTTACAGAAAACTAAGATGGAAAAAACCTGAAACACAAAAATAATAAACACTTATCTGAATCTTCTGTCGAAGGCATAGTACATACCTGGAATACAGAAAACAAAGTTAGTATGAAATTACAAAAGGAATTTTTTTTAACATTTCTAGCCTACTATCTTTAGAAATACTGCAGTTTACTCAGTTATGAAGGCAGTGATTGTATGCATGGTGTTCAGAGAGAGAGAGAGAGAGAGAGAGAGAGAGAGAGAGAGAGAGAGAGAGAGAGAGAGAGAGAAGGATATATTACTTGGCGTTCCTAGAAAGGAAAAATTAGATGAGCAAATAGAAGAATTTTGGAACCCTCTTCCATATTGACTTGAAATACAACACTCAATTGTACTGAAACCTTACAACGTCAGTTGTTCTGAGCTACGATCATTATCCTAAAAGATAATACTATTTGTGACTAAAAACCTCAAATACACTCAAATAGCTTTACGTCAGAAATAGGGAGTGAAAAAATTGGTTGATTTAGCTTCACACTGAATTAGTAATGTCTGGTATTGGTTTTAGGTTTCAAGAGAAAGACACAACTGTGATATTTATTTAATATATTTACCAACAACAGAGAGCGATGGTGGCCATGTATATTTAAAAAAAAATCCCAGAAATAAACTGCACTGTATTACAATACAAATTACAATATATATCATAAACCCTACCCCAAATCCTGCAAATGAAAAAGTATGAGTAAAAAATAAAGCAATAACTGAATGTGTATCTGTTACACTGAGTAAAATTAGCTTTCATTAAATGCATAAGCTTTGTTTCATCCTGACAAATAATTAGTCTCTTGTGATATTGTACACCTAACGAGAGTCAAGTGTAAGATTAATCTAGTGTAAAATACTGAATAAGAGTAATTTTATTCGTTCCTGTTCATATCAATTTCCGATGTCCATAAAAAAAAGCTCAGAGTTAACTCGAAAATTAATTCTCCAGCGAGAAACTTCATTACTGAATTTTACAGCGATCTGTCTGAGATGATATTTGCTGCCAAAGGACGTCTGAGTAATAATTAATTTTCTATGTAATCAGTATTTTTCTAATGAAAAATGCTTCAATTAAAAATATATTGTCATATATACGGACGTATATAGAATAAACGTTTATAAAACTGTGGAAATAGTAAAGATTATTCTGTGTTTTTAAGACTTTTTGTGAATTTTTTTCTATAATGAATTTTGAATATAACAACCGTTCATTTGGTTCTGTCTTGTTTACTTCGTTTAACATGAATAAAACCATTAATTTACATCCATGGATTCATTTCAGAGAAAAAAAATTAGATACTCAAATAATAATAATAATAATAATAATAATAATAATAATAATAATAATAATAATTTGACCACACCGTTCTTGTTTGTTAAATCCTAATAAAAATGATTCAAGAATAAAAAAGAGATTATATCACTGTGATTCAAGAATGTAACACCGCGATGAATAATACCAAAATATATATCTGTAGTAATATCCGGTCCTCGCAACTGAAAACAAACAGTATTCATATCAGTTAATGGCTTGTAGCGGCATTAAGCACGACAGCGTCTAAATGAAGCTGTGCCAACATTCAAATATTAAAAACATTCATTTCCTGAGATAAAATCGTTAAGAGTTTTACGTGTTAGGACTCAATCTAGTTGATTGTAGGCTTATGAACACTGAAGCATATTATAAAACATTCTACGAAGGCTACGATCCACATTTTTCTTGCGTTCTACTGTTTCACTGCCTACGGTTTTTTGTTAAGAATAAAGATTATCTTGGAATCAATTTTGTTACATGTTTCCTTAGGGTATAATTTTTTTTTTCAAAAACTCATCTAAAATCGTTGCACAAGTCTTGAAATGGCTTGTCAGCTTATATGAGATAGGACAACACCAGGAAAAAACATAATATTTTTTTAGCAATAGTTTTTTCCATTCTGCTGGGAGTTAAATTTTCATAAACTCTCCCAAACTGTTTTTTTATGGATAAACAGCTTCATTATCATGTAAGAGATTATATATCTGGCCTGATAAATTAGCTTGCACACTGAGCGTCTACAATCACAAGCATTGTGGAGGAGACTGTGAGACAATGTATTGTTACTTCATTCGCTATTATTATTCACCTTGTATAATTAGGTAACAGGTGAAACTTGTAACCCACAGAAGAAATGGAATAACATTTTTCTTAGGTGTATAAGAGGTGAAGTTAGTAAAGTAGGTATAATATTCACGTGACATAGCGTAAGAGCAGAAGGTGTCAAATAGAACCAGAATAAAACTGGGGCAATATCAAAGCAGAAGACTTCTCAGCTTCATGAAGGAGAGGATCAATAAAAAAAAAAGTATCGCCTTGAATATCGCACAATTCTACTCACAGCACTATGTGCATTGTATGGATAAAATTCATCCACTAAACAAAGAACTTTAAAAATATTTTACTAGATTTCATCGAAACTATATCATGAAGTCTGAAGATAGCTTACATCCTTTCAGTTGGACACACAAACAGGATGGGAGTCGTTCAGCATTAGAAGGGTTCTTGCCACAAAAAAAATTTTTGAGTTATAAGCCTTCAAAGTTTTGGAAATCTAACCTACTCTAACTTCTATACTTTTCAAGATAAAAGGGGAATTATTTTGAGATGAAGTTGATCAGAATAGAATAGTATGCATAAAGAAAAACACCATTTTCGAAAAGCCATTTTGAAAGGGCAAGAGGCTCTTCAAATGCTGAACGCCTGAGCATGAAACCATTTATCACTTCAATACATAACAAAACAGTCATCGTTTCTGAGTCTACAATCTAAGAATCTGAGGTCTTCATGTCTTCTCAACTACTTAACATTGCTAAAGAGCTCCATTCTGGTGTACTAGTATCTGAATTCAATCACTTGAATCTGAAAACTTGCAAAGGGAATTTATAAAGTTACTACATATGCTACAGTATATATATATATATATATATATATATATATATATATATATATATATATATATATATATATATATATATATATTATATAATTTATATATATATATATATAAACATACATATATACATATATATATATATAATATATATATATATATATATATATATATATATATATATATATATATATATATATATATATATATATATATATATAATATATATAGTATATAGCAGTAGTGTAGAACAGTCATTTTATACAATCACTGAAACGTTTCTTGATAAAACAGATAATCTTATAATATCTCGTCACGAGAGAATTATTCCTGAGAAATTTTACTTTACAGTGTCTAGCACAGCCTACTCTTAACATACTATAGTTGACAGTTGAATATTCCCTTACTCCACTTCTTCCGGAAAACTATCTACCGAAAACTCGTCGTGGTTCCAAGTCAAGGAATCCCACATTTAACAATGATCATATTTCATTTGCACTGCAGCATCTGGGCGAAACGGTACATTAATTCAGACAGAAGTGAAATGTTTCGGAAAATTACACAATTCCGCTCTAATGTAATAGCTCATTTACGTCAGGGTTTATCGAATTTGTACATTTACGAGCCGGCTGGGAAAAAAAGGCACAATAACTCTGATTTATATGTTTTCTGGAGGGATTCCCAGGGAAAGCGTAATATTCGTCTGATAATGTAATTTATAGTTACATTATCAAACGACGCGACATACTAATATTATGCTGAACGTTACAGTATAGTATTGTATGTAGTAAAAGAGTAAGTATATTTACAAATGTGATGTGGTAACAGAATGGATTTTATATTACAAATATATATATATATATATATATATATATATATATATATATATATATATATATATATATATATATATATATATATATATATATATATATATATATATATATGTATATATATATATAAAAAAAAAAAAAAAAATATAAAAATATATATATATATATATACAGTATATACATATTTTTATATGAAACATATAATATATATATATTATAAATTTATATATATACATATATATATATACTCGTATATATATTTATATAAAAATATATGTATATATAATACATATTAAAAAAAGCTCCAATGAAATGCAAACATCCTAATTCTTTAACGGAAAAAACTGAGGTTTTAAATAACCCTCCTAACACCACACCCATGTTTGCAAACGGGCAATGGCGCTCGACCAATTAATGCAACGCCCTAAGCACAAAGACAAGCGCCATGATAAAAAAAAAATAAAACATTCGGTTTGACAGGCAGTTAAAAATAAATAAGGTATTGTCCAGTATCAACGCAGTACTCGTGAGAGAAGTTTTTTTTTCGAGTGATCTACCACTTGCTACCGATAAATATGAAATTTTTATCTAAAAAAAACTATCGTAGCATAATATTAGGGATATTAACAGCCAAAGATGAACCTGTAATAGTTTTACGTATATGCATATACATACATACATACATATATATATATATATATATATATATATATATATATATATATATATATATATATATATATATATTATATCCATATTTATATTTATATATACATTTAAATATACAGTATATATATATATATATATATATATATATATATATATATATATATATATATATATATATATATATATATATATATGTGTGTGTGTGTGTGTGTGTGTGTGTGTGTGTGTGTATAGATTAATTTACGATATGAAGATGACAAGTGGTAGAACTCTGTATTTACCGGTAAATAGATCATTCGTTCTATAACAAATAAGTTTCATTCATGCAAATCACGAACACCTGTCTTTTAGTAACCAATCAACTTAAACAAACAAAAGTAAACAAGCAGATGCATGAAATCCTAAAGGTCCTTTTCACCATCTTCGCAATTTATTAACTTGACAGGATGCTGGAAAATGCTGAACAAAAACATCAGTCTTGCGAATTTTTTAACCAAAATCAAAAGAAACAAGTAAAATATGCGCCGAAGTTTCTTCGGCGCAATCGAGTTTTCTGTACAGCCGCTACTGCGTATAATCAACGCCACCGAAAATAGATCAATCTTTTGGTGATCTCGGTAAAATGCTGCGTGAGCCGCGCCCCATGAAACTTTAACCACGGCCCGGTGGTGGCCTATCCTATATCGTTGCCAGAAGCACGATTACGGCTAACTGTAAACTTAAATAAAATACAAAAACACAAAAGCAAAATACAGAAAAAAGGAAAACCGAGAGAAGGAAACAGAAAACATGAATGGGAATGTAAGACGGGGAAAAACCCTGAATAATTCCTTTAGAGAGACGAGAAGCAAGACGCGCTCCCTCATTGCCTACATTAAATAAAGTCACGCACAGTTCCATGACGCCTCGTCAGCCGTCTTCATTATCATCCTCATCATCTTATCATGAGCCTCGTTTAAGTAATGGTTCTCTCAGCCTCGCTCTAGGTAATGCTTCTCAAAATTATATACACTTGACACACTTTCGGTCGTCGGGAGTGGCCGCTTTTCAAGCGAGTGGATAATAATTGTCCGATGCACGAAGCTTGATTCTCGTGGGAAAATTTACAGCTGTTACGTAATGATGAATGCTGTGCTTGACTGTATGTGTGTGTATTTTGTATGTGCGTGCGTATTTTATAACTGGTAAAAACATACACACACAGAAACGCACACAAATGGATATGCACGACAAACGCACGCCAAATGTGAACTTAAGTATGCACACAAATATTTCTTCATACGTGTTTTAGTGTATACACTATATATATATATATATATATATATATATATATATATATATATATATATATATATATAATTACACACCATACACATACAAACACAGACCCACACACACACACACACACACACACATATATATTACATGCACATATATAACTCGAGAAAGAATGCGCTATATAAGCATTATAAACGATCCTACTTTGCATTATCACCATTCCTTCATCATCAATATTACAATGACACGAGACAAAAAGGAATTTCCTCTATTTTTTTCTCATAGCCCCGATCCTTTACATTCAAACCTTTAAACTGGACATTTTTGGCCCGAAAAATGGGGATTTAACGAGCTAGTGAATAGCCCATTGTGGGTCAATTTTTAAAAATGAGGCATTGTATTTACTCTGCAGAAGAGAAGAGAAGAGAGAGAGAGAAGAGAAAGAGAGAGAGAGAGAGAGAGAGAGAAAGAGAGCGGGAGGGGGGAAATTTACAAATAAAGACACATATATACAGTATATGATACATACATATATATATATATATATATATATATATATATATATATATATATATATATATATATATATATATATATATATATATATATATCATCATTTCCGTGTTATTAGGAGTATTTGTAAATGCTTTTGTGTTTAGTGCTACTGACTGACAGGAAATATGTGTTTAACCATATAGTGCATGGAAATGACTGACAATCATATAGAAAAGTCTTGGGTTTTGTATTAAAATTTGGGGTAATATTCATTACAATATAAAATTAACATGTGAATACAAATCAAGTTCGTCGTCCACGATTAAGTGTAATAATTCAATAAAAATTAATGATAAAATGATCAGTTACGTCTTTGACCTAAGACCCATGAAAAAAAAATTTTAGAGAAACGTCAAAATGATTTTTTGACGATAAAACCCATTTCGATTTAGGGTGGAGATAAAAGTCAGTCTCAAATAAAATCTGGATGACAAAAAGATCTGAAAAATTAAAACACTGTCGAGCAGAGAATATAACATAATTCCACAGATTCACCCCACCTGAGAAGACATTCATTTCATAACTCATAACGCTAATGGGTTTTAACGAAAAAAAAAAGAAGAAGTCCCGGGTGGTTGAAGAGTCCTTTGTAAGTAAAATTACAGCTAATTATTTTTTTTTTTGTTTTGCTTTGGATTCTTGTAACAATGCATCATCATTTGGACGTCGTGTGATGGCAAGAAATTATGTCTTCTTCGTATACTTCTTTATTCCGTTTTTTTCTCCTTCATTAATCAGTGTATTCATTCATTACTCATTTCAAAGAAGCCCTTTTACAAGAGAGCTGCATTATCAACTTCTCTTATATACGCTCTTCTGTGCTATGAAATATTCTTCGTCTCACGCCACCTCTCTCTCTCTTTCTCTCTCTCTCTCTCTTGCAATCACGAAACTGTGTCATATCTCTCTCTCTCTCTCTCTCTCTCTCTCTCTCAGAAACTCTTAGTTGCGTATCAAATTGCTTCCCTCTACATGTCTTTTATTCTCTTATCCTAAGCATTAAGTAAAATGTTAAATATATTTCTAACGGTTTCAGCAGCTTCATATAAAACCTCATTTTCGTATTCCAGCGTATTGTACTTCACTACAATTAAAAATCGCCTTCTTTTGCACAATTTTCTCCTTCCACCGATTCTTTTTACGCTCTTTTTCACGCTAATATTTCACTCTGAACAATCGTAATTTCATTTGTGGTTCGGGCCATCTTTTTTTGTCTGCTCTCTCTCTCTCTCTCTCTCGCTCTCTCTCGCTCTAAGTGTGACTCATCAAGACTTCAGTGTATCTTCTGGAGATTTCTGTATGGTGAAATTTGATGAAAATTAGCAGTTGTTACATCGAGAAACTTATATGTATTAAAGATAAACCGTTGGGAAGGGGCTGGCCCCCCGCCCCCCCAACAAAAAAATTAATAAAAACACTCTCACATGATAATGTTTATATAACGGAATGTTATGGAAAGAAAGCTGCTCTGTGTTCAAAGGGGAAAAAGACGGGTAACTGGATATCATGATGGAATGGAATGGAATACAGAATTTAGGCCAAAGGCCAAACGCTGGGACCCATGAGGTCATTCAACGCTGAAAGGGAAACTGAGAGTAGAAAGGCTTGAAAGGTGTAATACGAGGAGAACCTCGCAGATGAAATAAGTGTTATGAGAGGGTGGACAGCAAGATGGAAGAGAGAATATGAATGGAGGTACAGTAAAAGGAATGAGAGGGGTTGCATCTAGGGGCCGAAGGGACGCTGCAAAGAACCCTAAGTTATGCCTACAGTGGCCGCGTGAGGTGCACTGACGGCTCTTTCCCCCTACGGGGCAGGATATCATAATGAACTGATCAAGTGTTAGACAACGCAACGCACAAAACCCGCATAATGGTGAAATGTCATGATTTATTTTTAATCGAAAATGCGTTTTTTTTTAATATAAACGGCATGGACTGATAGTCCCATATGCAAAATTTTCCCAAAAATTATATTCTTTATATTTTTCCAAAAGACACCAAAATTTTTCTTTAACTAACTTCTTTTCAAAGTACTCTTTTCAAAGTATTCTTTTCAGAGTATTCGGAATACTCTGAAAAGTATTCCGTCACAGAATTCTCCAGTCTTGAAACACTCCAGCGATTGATTTCAAAATATATTATGTATAGAACTTTGTCAGAATTCTAGATCGGGTTTTCAAGGCTGAATGGCGCTATGGCCCTGAAGTAAGATCAAAGGAAAAACACTGTCGGAATAAAACGAAGTAGTAGTAGTAGTAGCAGTAGTAGTAACAGAGAAGAGGTTTTAGTAGTGGTAGTAGTAGAAGTTTTAATAGTAGTAGTGGTAGTAGTAGAAGTTTTAGTAGTAGTAGTAGCAGAAGAAGTTTTAGTAGTAGTAGTAGCAGTAGTAGTAGAAGTTTTAAGAGTAATGGTAGTCGCAGAAGTTTTAGTAGTAGTAGCAGTAGCACTAGTAGTAGAAGTTTTAGTAGTAGTAGTAGTAGTAGCGCAAGCAGTTGTAGTAGTAGTAGTAGTAGTAGTAGTAGTAGTAGTAGAAGTTTCAGTAGTAGTAGTAGTAGTAGTCAGAAGTTTTATTAGTAGCAGGAGTTTTAGTAGTAGTAGTAGTACAGGTTTTGGTAGTAGTGGTAGTAGCAGATGTTTCAGTAGTAGTAGTAGCAGTAGCAGCAGGAGCTTTAGTAATAGTAGCAGCAGTATCAGAATGATAATCAGAATGATATTTTCATCAGTGAAAGTACGAGAGAGAGAGAGAGAGAGAGAGAGAGAGAGAGAGAGAGAGAGAGAGAGAGAGAGAGCATATGATCCGCTGTTCACTCGACATAAGCGAGACACCGTCTAGTCTGTTCGACAGTTTATTGGATTTTCTTGTAACCCGAATTTATTTGTTTTGATTCGAAAACGACGGAAACAGTTTGCCTCTGGTAAAATATTCTCCTTGAACCAAGAGTAATTTGGTGTGTGTGTGTGTGTGTGTGTGTGTGTGTGTGTGTGTGTGTGTGTGTGTGCGTGCGTGTGTGGTCGTGCGCGCGTAATATGCTCTTTCAATGTAAGAAAAAATTTAGAAAATTAAAATTTGGTTAGAAAAACTTCAGTCATTTATGATGAACACATGAAATACACGAAAAAATTCCTTCTATACGTAAATACTACAATCTGGGGTTCCAGCGTAAGTAAAAACAAATCCTTTGACTACAAAGATTTAATCCCTGAAATAAGAAAAGGAAAAAATATTCCCTTTACAGAATTACAAAGGAAGTGAAGAAAGCACTAGACAACGCAATCCTGATTCTTGGGAAATGTACACAATACAGTGCAACTGAGATTGTCAACAAAAGATAAAAAAAGTATATTAAATTCGTTCCATTCAACAATGAGGATTGCAAAGTCCTTTTGGTAAAATATATATAACTTTCTCCATACCCCTTGGTAAAATGCTGGTAGATGACTCATCTTGATTCTGGAAAACTTATCGATACAGTAAGTGGTGAATGATAAAAAAAAAAAAATTTACAACCTTCAAAATTACAGAAGATTTAATAGCAGCAACGTCCCTTCCACTTCAAGACACTCCAGGCCAAGTCCTCCTAAAACAATGCAACTAATTGACCAAGAGCCTCATTGTGTGCGCCGAGACGCGACGTTTCCGCTGAGTTATCAAGGTAATGCAAGCCTCATGCTAATCGCTGCTCGCTTTGCATGCGTAGCAGGACAATCAGTGTCTCTTATCCAACCACATTTGCATGTAGGGTGCGATCTATTCAGCTGCCGGTTGGTTTTGCGTTCGCCACTATTTTAATGAAGAATTTTCTGTTCCTGCTGATAGTTTTTTTTTTTCTTTTAAATTGGACGCACACTGTTATTTTGATTTAGCTATCCTCAAGACATTTATTAAAATACCAGTTTTTTTTATTTTAGGTTAAAAGGAATGGCGTTGGTATTTTTAACAATGTGTCATGTATATAAAATGAAGAGAAATTAAAGGAAAAATTGTACTTCTGTTCCCAGGTCTAAAATGAGACTTACTGAGTTGTTACTTTTTTCTGACTCTCACGTCCTTAACATTGCTTTCAACGAAAATAAACTCCATTTACATTGTTTTTCTTAAAATCTATTTCACTTTAACATGAAAAGTCTCTCCACATAAGCAAATCATTATAAAGCAAACTAACCAACTACCCAAGTTAAAAAAAACAACAGAAAGTACAGAACCTCTCAGGCACTCTGGCAAATGTTATTTTCGTCAAGGTAACCCAGGAGACCCAAACTTCTCTTCTTCGACAGCTGACAGAGTGAAAACACTACACAGCTTAAAACTGTTTCCGGAAAACCCAATAAAGAAGATCCTCCGTACTTCGCCTTGTCATTTAGATCCAATGTCAGAAGTTACCGGGAGATGGCAGCAGGTCTCGGGGGACGAGATGATAGACGCTGGGTATCCCATCACTTTTCAAACCTTTTCTGAATTTTAAAAAAGCTCGTGGAAAAAGTAAGCGTTTCAAGTTATTTGTTGGGAAATGTACGAAGCATAGGAAACGTAGGTGGTGCATTTTTCTCCTTTCAATCTTTATGTGGATTAAAGATAACTAAATAAGAGGACTAACTAGAACACGAATAATAATGAATTTCGATGTATGATCACTATGAGTAAACCTTCACCCGGAATCTAATAGAATCGAACTAAGTTGTCCCTGACTATCCACTTGTCCTCTAAGTAGGGGAGAAGGTCTACATATCTTTAAATTCTACTGAACGAATTAGCCGGCAAATCTGGGAGAAAACGTCGGGATTTCAGGAAGAGCATCCCAGCAAACGATATTTACGAGACAGCGAAAAAAACTAAAGTATTACCCTGATTCAGTCGTGCAACAAAGCGGCCTCGCTAGAAAAATGAGAAAAAAGGAATCGCAGCCTTGGTGCCAGCTGAAATTTTGAAAAAAGATCCAACTAACAAAGTAAAGCAGAAAACGGACACACTGGCAGAAGCAGCAAACAAAACGCAAAATGACGTGAATTTCCCAGCTCTGGTGAGTAACAACAGCCCTAGATACTCTCTGGGGACTTTTAGAACCTACTGGTTCAGCAGTTCCATAAAATCACTTATACTTCAGTCTTTTTTTTTTTTAGTACGACCTTAATCCCATCTTATACCTCATTAAGCGTCAGCTGTCATCGCCCAAAAACTAAGTAAGTGGCCAACGTGCATTTGCTCAGATCGCCCTATGGGCTTGGTGACCTGCTGAAGACGACAGCCCAGCATAGTGGCATTGCAACAATGGACTTAAAAGATATTTCATGAACTTTCAGTTAAGAAAAATGGTAAACATCCTTCTGATTAAAGCAGGGAGATCAGATGCTATATCCTTCAACGTTCTGAGAACAATCTTGCGGAAACGCTATTGTCCTACACCACCAAGGTGACTTTTTTGTCACTAAGACGGACACTGTTCCACCACATAGCAGGCGCAGCAGAAGGATATCCTCTCTGAGTCATATCTGCCACCATGTATATAACTACAGTGGAGAAATGTCTTTCCTCAAATCCTTTATTTATGATAGGTATATCCATTACATTTTCATATCCATCAAATATTATCAAGAACTATGTTGTCTTTCATGAATATTCCGTGTTAGTTCTTGTCCTGGTTCCTGGAGGAGTTGAGCACGGAACTCTTTTATCAACAATAGACAGAGAGATTGGCTGACAACAGAATTATCGGAAAAAGATTCAGCATCCAAATTTCCAACGATACCGAGGATCGACGATCAAGTTACAATTTACTATCAAACAGCATGCAGACGAAATTTAGAAGATAAAAAAATGAAAAAAAAAATCTAAATAAGAATAAACAGCAAAGGATTACTCCTTGTAACCCGTAAGAAAAGGAAGCACTAAGAACCTTAAATAACCATAAGTGAAGTCATCCTTAACGATACGAAGAACAGATAACAGTGTCAATAAATTTACATGACCAGTAAGGAACTGTATATCCCTCAAACTTATCAGCCTTGTTCGCCAAATCACCACATCTCCACGAAGGAGCCTGCAGCATCACAGAACTCCGGGTGTTATCTTCCAGAACAGCGCTGGAAATCCAGGCAAAGGCATGGAATCGAGCAACTTCTGGAGAGGAGCGAAATTGTCTAACGATGGCCAAGATTTAATCGGCTACCTATTCACAGTAATAAAATAATTTATAACACATTAATGTATATTTTTAATCTCATCTCAAGATAAAATATGGCAAGATAAAATAGAGAGAGAGAGAGAGAGAGAGAGAGAGAGAGAGAGAGAAGATAAGGTGGTGGATAGCAGATCAAGAAAAATCTTAATGAAAACATCTAAGTTCTCCGACACATCAAAGAGAGAGACAGAGAGAGAGAGAGAGAGAGAGAGAGAGAGAGAGAGAGAGAGGAGATGGTGGATAGAGGATCAAGAAAAACCTTGGCGAAAACATCTATGTTCTCCGACCAAAGACACGAGAGAGAGAGAGAGAGAGAGAGAGAGAGAGAGAGAGAGAGAGAGAGAGAGAGAGAGAGAGAGAAAGACAAGCAAGGTTCCGCGACCCGGCCTAACAACCGACTGGTGGAAGAAGAGTTTTAGAATTACGAAGTTGGGCAATACATTTTCGTTCGCAGTTGTAATAAAATTCAACCCATAGAAAACTTTTGACTTTACCGGCTGCTCGTACGAGAACGAGTCCGTAACCTAACTACAAAACCTCCAACATATTGTTAACTAAGAGTTCAGGAGGATTAATAACGAACAGTTCTTTCCGAGTAAGAAATACAACACGATCGTAATTAACTCGAATTACTGGAGTTTTTAAATGTATTCTGTCGACTTATGCAATGAAGGAAATCAATCCTTTAAAAAAAATAGGAAATAATAATTACATATCAATTAACGCCTTAACAGCTATGCGTTTAAGTGCATGTATATACTGTATATGTATGTATTTTTGTATACATCCATATATATATGTGTGTATATATATATATATATATATATATATATATATATATATATATATATATAAACTTGATTAAGTACAAACATTTCAACCTTCCTGGTTTCTAAGGGAGTCACTCACTCACTCACTCACTCACTCTCTCTCTCTCTCTCTCTCTCTCTAACCCTCCTACGCGGGTGACTCATCCGCTACGAGTGCTACTTGAGGGTGTGATGAAATATCAGGGAAGAACATGAAACATCGATTAGGGGAAGAGGTAACAGGGAAGACAAGGGGAGGAGAAGCGAGAGGCAATTAAGCGAACTCGGGCACAAGATCATAAAGTCCATAAAGACGGAAATGGGGAAATGAACAAGAGAAGGGAAGAACGGACAGGAAAAGGGAGAGGAAATATTTCAACAAATGTTGGAAGGAGAAGGTGTATTTAAGATGCACATCGTTTTGTCAGAAGAAGTTTTGGGTAATAAGAAAAAGAAAAATGTGGGAAAATAGCGCAGAAGTGAGAGGAAATTGTTTGTGGAATAATGAAGAAACTGAATCGTCAAATAAAGTACTGGGGAACTGTGCTAACAAAGTACATAGTACGACATAAAGAGAACGTGTAATAGGAGAAATTAAGTGACTTAATAATGTGAGAGTAATACTGAGAGGGGGAGACGACTAACACGAGAGAGAGAGAGAGAGAGAGAGAGAGAGAGAGAGAGAGAGAGAGAGAGAGAGAGAGAGACCTTGGTTGAATGAACAAATACCCAAAAACTTTCAAGTTCAGTCAAAACAATAAAATAAAAAAAATGGATCTTTTTATTTCGAATAAAAATATATAAAATCCCCACAGAAGTAAAGATGAACTAATCATTTTATGTCAAAGAAAAAGGTAACGAAGTACAGCGTTAAGTTATTTATACAATATCTAATATCCAATAACATCATCTATGAATATGAGACATGTACTTCCATTACAATCACTTAAGCCGGAGCTGGAAGCCGGAGCTGGAAGCGATACGTACGTATGTATGTATGTATGTGTATGTATGTATGTATGTATGTATGTGTATATATATGTATGTATATATACATACATACATACTGTATATATATATATATATATATATATATATGTATATATATACATATACATATACATATATCATACAAATTATATAAGCCCAAATAACAGAGGCAGGTTATACCTTACACTGGTGCGATGCGAGTGGAAAGCCACGGGAATAAGTAAGCGAGCGAATATGTAACCTGAAAAATTACTCTCCTAGCGAGGGATTCTCTGCCCTGAGTCGGGTCATGGAATTTTGGAGTTCCTTTGTTTTATGAGAACAAAATTTCCAAGAACATCATCTATGCTCACATTAAGATGCACACGTGCAATTTCCCGTGCATCTTTCGGAAACATTTTTCCGCGAAACCGCGATGCTATAAGTAACATGTTTCATACGATGCTGCCACGCGAACATTGTTTACTTTGTGCAAAGGTTATTTGGCAAGGACGATTTAAAAGAGGCAATGACTTGATCGTTTCCTTTTGAGAGAAATAAGTGAATAGTTATACTCTATAACTGCTCGTAATATTGGCATAATATAGTATTTCATTACCGTCCATGATTGGCTTTCGTGATTAGATCTCCGCTATCAAACATTCACGAATGTGAATGTTAAAGATATGATCGCTACTTTTTTCTATACGCTCTACGTTCCAGTCCAAAGTAATAAAAATATTTCTTTATTAGTAAAACGTATTATAATAATGCCACTACACTTTTAAAATCTATATAAAAAAAGATAAGAGAAAAATACCTTTCTTTCTCTACTGCTCTGATTTTCCGTATGTATTTTGATCATTCTCTTAAAACTATTATTTTCGATAGTGTATTATAAACGTATCTATCCGTTTATTTAATGACGCACTTTTACACAGGCGATGGCAACCGATTATTCAAGGAAATCATTTGCATAATCATTTGCATAATCATCTGCATACTGCAAGGCGCTTTCAACATCCGATGATAAATTTTCCTCCACCTCACACAACTTTACGGTCTTTCTACTGACTCCCACAGAGTAACGCGCAATTTATCGGTTTCCTTTTCTCGAAGGACAAACGGAGTAGGTAATAATCCTTTGTTGAAAGGATAAGTGCTCCCCTACGCGCCATCACGGAAGAGGAAGAACGAATATTCAGGTTAATGTTTTCGAAACGAGGTTTTCTCCAGTTCTGTTTTTCTGTCTATCTGTCTACCTGTCTATCGTCAAGGAATTACAGGAAAATGAGGAACAACACACGAGCTCAAGTTGTTTAACAATAGCCGTTCGGTGTATACTGCAATACTGTATACCAACGCACAAAAGTTTATATATATATGTATGTATATATATATGTGTGTGTGTGTGTGTGTGTGCATGTATAATTTATGTATAAATATATACACTGCTAATGTGCTTTCTTTGTAGGTAAATGACAAGAACTTTTGTGGATGTTTCGCACACAGGGAACTCAACCCTGAATGAATCAGCTTTGAGGGTTGAATATAATAATGACTGATTTTTTATTAGGTGCCACAACATATTAGGATAAACGGGGTTTTGTGATTTTATATATATATATATATATATATATATATATATATATATATATATATATATATATATATATATATATATATATATATATACATATATATATATATATATATATATATATATATATATATATATATATATATATATATATATATATATATATATATATATATATATCCATAAAATGTCCGCGTGACTTTCAAAGGCGACGCACCTAAAAGCTGAACTCGGTTTCAGCAGATATATCTTTCAATAACTCTGGACTGGAGGCTGTAAAACGACCATCTATATAATTCAAGACAGTGCCAAATTTCAGGCGGCAGACCAGGTCAGGTTAAAGTTCACCTCACAGCGAAAGAAAAGGTCACGTCGGGGTCAAACTGCAGCTTCGCCAGTTATTCATATTTCGGGGGTCATTAAAGAGGACAAATGGAGATGGGAGGAAGAGGAAGGGGGAGGGGGGAGGGGTGGGGGTGTCCGGGGTTGGGAAGGTCCCCTGGTGTAGGCGTACAAGGCTTTGGAATAGTGATGTGAACTGGATATAGATCTCTCTCTCTCTCTTGCTTGCTTGCCTGCTTGCTGTTTTTCTCTTTTTCCCTCTTTCTGTCCATTACTTTTCCATTATTTTTCTGTTTATTCTTTTTATTGAGTCCCACGGCCACCCAACTCTCTCTCTCTCCTCTCTATATCTATATATATATATATATATATATATATATATATATATATATATATATATATATATATATATATATATATATATATACATACATATATATACATACATATATATATATATATATAAATATATATATATATATATATATATATATATAGTAATTATTGTATTTATATATAAAATGTGAGGTGGATTTTGTAGTCAGTGAAAGAGAAAGGTGGATTTAGAGAGAGAGAGAGAGAGAGAGAGAGAGAGAGAGAGAGAGAGAGAGAGAGAGAGAGAGAGAGAGAGAGAGAGATTTTCCCAGAATCTCCAGTGAAAAATATTAGCAGGATCCGCCCACATCTCACTCAAAGTTTTCCCCGCTTGCAGAAATTCCATTAAAACAATTAAAAAAATGACAACATGAGATGAAATAAAAAACAAACTAATATGAAATTCATTACTTTAAAGTAAAAAAAAAGGTATTTCTGTTGAAAAGATTTAGTCACGCAGATTACCAAATCTTTTACCAGCATTAACTGCCTTTGTAATTCGCTATTTTTTTGCCCAATAAAGTCGTTCTGTCCTGGAGACATTTTTAACTGCCTTTGTAATTCGTTATTTTTTGCCCAATAAAGTCGTTCTGTCCTGGAGACATTTTTAAGTTATGCAAATCCCAATCAATATATTCTGACCAGCTTTTTTTATGGTTTGAAAAACTCTACGAATTTCTTTTATGCCAGGATCAAGTTATTGGAAGAAAACTTTATATTACGAGGTTAGTAACTGTTTCTATTTTCTCAGTTAAGCATTGAAATTATCATTCCCAAACAGTCCCAGAATCCCTGATACAAAATTGCGAAGAAAACTTACTAGTTACTTTCATACAACTGACATTCTTTTCGTCTGCAACAACGATAAAAAATAACTATTTCTTTGCTCATCGGCTTCATTGGATAAAGGCTAAATGGGATTTCCTGCCCTGGATCAAAATATTTCTGCCCGAGAAAGCCACTGTGAATGTCACGAAAATTACGAGGCAGTCAGAGATGCAGTTTTGGTCATCTCCATCGAAAGGTATATGAAGAATGACAAAAATTTCCCAACTGCTCAAACCCCCACAAACATACGTCAGAATTTCTACGATGGGTAGCCAAGACCCATATATGGTAATTTGACCACTGACTTAAGAACTAAGGAAGAAAAAAAAAATATATATATATATATACATATATATAAAAAAATATATATATATATATATATATATATATATAAATATACATATATATATATATATATATATATATATATATATATATATATATATATATATATATATAAATATATACAAAAATATATAAATGTGTATGATAATTATTATTAAACTGTACAGACTCAATGATAAAGACAATACATATAATATATATGTATATAAATATACAAATATATATATACACAGATATAATAATTCTTAAACTGTACATACACAATGATAAAGACAATATATTAGACAAACGGATTTCTTTCCATCACAAAAAAGATTACATCAAAAAGTCAGGCAAATCAAAAGGATCACCGACTATTATTTCTAGTCCTTTGCACTTTTACCGCTGCTACTATCAGCCAGAGAGTTACAGCCAACTGCCTTCTTCCAATCTTACATACTTCTTTTTCTTAGCATTTAAGGTCACGATACTAAGCTGCTTAGCTTCAACGCTTCGCCAACCGTAACTTACGGAAATAAGAAATATAGTGAATTCAAAATTTATCGTAATATTTACGTATCTATAAACTACTAGGATAACATGCATACATACATACATACATACACACAACACTCATATATATATATTATATATATAACACTCATATATATATATTATATATATATATATAACATAAATACATATAATATAAATACATATATATATTATATATATGATATATACATAAATACATATAATATAAATACATACATACATATATATATATATATATATATATATATATATATATATATATACTGTATACATTCTGCTGTCTGCTTTAAAAAAGTTTATAAGCGTAAATTGTTAAATAACCTTCTTTTGCGGTGTCGAAATCATCGATTACTCTTGTCTCTTTGTTCTTCGGTCAATGGCTTTATCCCTGGAGAGTTGGAAGACGAAAAACAAAAGAAGAACAAGAAAAAAATCAAGCAAATAAAGACAAACAAGTGAGAGTATTGATGTGAAACGGAGTAAGGTCGTTGTCCCTTAGATTAGAAGTTACTGAAATTTATTTCTTCTTCACAGACTTTTTTTCTTTGCTTTTTCGAAAGACTGTTTTGTTTGGTTATTTTAGCTCATCTTTTTTTTTTTTTTTGAAACACGAAGCCCCTCTGCTTGGGATGCGAGTTTCAGTTCACTATTATATATAATATATTATATATATATATATATATATATATATATATATATATATATATATATATATATATATATATATATATATATATATAGAGAGAGAGAGAGAGAGAGAGAGAGAGAGAGAGAGAGAGAGAGAGAATTTTAATAAAATATCTACAAACATTCTGAAACAGTCTTTGGCGTTAAGTGAATTTTCCTTTTGAATAAGTTGCATAGGTACGGTGAAATCATCATCTATAATTCTTTATAAGTTCCATATTAGCTTTCAAAAGGAACATTAGAGAAAAGTAAAGATAGAGGGGATTTTTTTTTTTACCAAAATTCTTGACATTCGTTTCTTTTTTTTCAGCAGAAGATAGGTTGAGTGAGAAATAGGCGAAAACTGATACTGAAGTTATTTGCATCCAAAAGTGTTTTTAAACTTACATTTTTGTTATTTAATACAAAAACAATAACAGTTATGAAAGTCAGTATTAGGTAGACAGGCTAATTCTCCCTCTTCTTTGCGTGTAATCCAACTCGGGAGAGAGAGAGAGAGAGAGAGAGAGAGAGAGAGAGAGAGAGAGAGAGAGAGAGAGAGAGAGGATCGAATTTTTGCTGAGTTACAGAAGGACAGAGAGAGACTTAAAACTTTTTTGTTTCTCCTCCAAAATCCTCGATTGCTTCCTCTTCCGTCTCTCCCGCTGTCTAATGAATTTATTTCCTTTTTACCGCCCAAACAAAGATTCTATTTCTCCAGAGACGCGCAGCGCATTTTTCACAGAGAACTTTGTTCTCGGTAATTAGAACCATCCTCTCTCTCTCTCTCTCTCTCTCTCTCTCTCTCTCTCTCTCTCTCTCTCTCTCTCTCCCAAAGTTCATTAAATATTCTGCTCTCCGTCTCCAGTATTCTGCTGTTGAAGACCCTTAAAAAACTGTAGTTGTTTATCTAAGGAGAGGAATAGGAATGCGCTCCTCATTCAAGAAATACAATGTAATGAAATACAATACTTTTAAATTAAAAAGAACTGAAATGTTCATGGACATAAAAGCGAGATCCTGCATCAAGATAGACACACACACATGCACACACACACACATATATATGTATGCTTACAGAGAGAGAGAGAGAGAGAGAGAGAGAGAGAGAGAGAGAGAGAGAGAGAGAGATTTTGCATACTTGAGCATTCTGCTTTTCATATAAAATGAAGATTCTCATATCTGAAGAATTCCCAGCGTTCTCTTTAGCTCTTCAACTCTTTAAAAAAAAACATGAACACACACACATAA
>NC_089760.1:35567500-35582500 GCF_040412425.1 Macrobrachium rosenbergii | reverse complement strand
TGTAATTATTCTACTTTATAATCGCAATCTGGTTGTCTAGTTCTTTACTTTTGTGTCTGTTCCTTCAATAATCTCAATAATAAACGTTGTATTCACCTAAGCAAGTCTGGAACTTTGCTCTTGTTTGATTTTTTTTTCCCCAGAATTGTGAACCTACGTTCCTTCTCCATCTAACCTTCCACTTACTTTCTCTCTTATCGTTTATCCCTCTTCCTGTGCACCTCCTCCGTCTTATCCTACCCTTCCCTCGCTCCTCTTATCTCATTAACCTTTCACCCCCCTTTAAATAAAGTCCACCTAATGTGAGTTCATAGTTCCCCCTCCAGAGTGTTTGCTCTTTGAATTATTGTTGTCTTTTGTGATTAGGAGTCGAGGCCCCCAAGCTTCGGTAGATCTTCAAAGGTTACTGAACTTCTCGGCGGATGTCGAGCGATGTAGCGCCCGTGCCTACATTAACTAACAGACACCCATCAAGTTCACTTACCTTATATTTATTACGTAAAACTGTCTGTATAGAATGTTTTGTTACAGAAACTAACATATGTATATGTAATTTATATATATATATATATATATATATATATATATATATACTATATGAACATTTATATATGTATATATAAATATATGTAAATTTATATACAGTATATATGTATATATAAATTTCTGATTCACATTAGGATCGAACCCAGGTCTTTCAACTGAAAGACGGGACCGCTGCCAACCAAGCCACACAAGTCATAAAAGAAGTTAGAACCTGAGTGCCCCTGTACCTAAGGCTTTACTTGGTCAGGCTAACTGCTTGCATACCAGCGTGTTTTCCCCAACTTTTTGAAGGAAAAGACGCTGGTATGCAAGCAGTTAGCCTGCCCAGGTACAGTGGTACTCAGGTTCCAACTTCTTTTATGACTTGTGTGGCTTGGTTGGTAGCGGTCTCGTCTTTCAATTGAAATACCTGGGTTCGATCTAATGATTCTGATGTGAGTCAGAAATTTATTTCTGTTCCACACGTGATTGTTTGATGATTATTTATATATATATATATACTGTATATATATATATATATATATATATATATATATATATATATATATATATATTAAATGTGATATCCTCTCTTTAAAGATTCAAATACTACCCTTGAATAATAGCATCGTCCAAACAACTCTCATCCTTTAACAAAGACGAGAAAGATGAGAAACTCATGAGATAATATATATATATATATATATATATATACATATATATATATATATATATATATATATATATATATATATATATATATATATATCAGACGTGAAAAAAAAGTGAACCAGGAGGAAGCCCATCACCTTCAACATATTGGACGCAACCGCGCATGCGCAAAGCCAAGCTGGCATTTTATCCCCCCAAGAGAGATGTGTGCCATCCAATCAGTAGTCGATTCACGTAGTGTTTTGTAAGAAAACACCTCGAAATAACACGAAAGGGGCGTCTGAAGGCTCTTCAGAAGATATTTTAGAGTGGATCGGCTCTATTCTATAATAGGAAGCAAGAATAAGAAAAACACAAGCGGCGTCGAAGGTGTCTGCCATACGGAGAACGGATGGTTTTTACGGGTTGCGTGCAATTCGGGATCCGCGGGGAATTGAATTTAGTGAGAATGGCAACACGCAATTTTACCATTATTGCGGATGTTTCATTTTCACGAAGCTTTTCATTAACATTGTCGTAGTAAATTCTCAACGATCGTAAATGGAAGAAAGGAGACCAAGGTCACTGGGGAAAATGTTATTTTTTCGGAATGCACTTAGCATTTTAGAGAGACCTAATTTGCGAGTTTCACTCCAACAATACAGAAAGCATACACAAGCACACACACACAGACAAACACGCGCGCACATCTATGTATATTTGTGTGTGTGTGGGGTTACTGAAAGTCCGTGACACAAGTATTATAAATTATATCCCGCACGGAAGACAGAAACCAAAGACGGAATAAAAGCGACAATAAAACATTCTCAGTCATCGCATATCATCAGGATGAAACTGAAGTAGGCGATGGAAATGGTTAGTAATAAGTAAAAGGGGGTTACTGAAAGTCCGTGACACAAATATTATATACCTCACGTGGAGACAGGAGCCAAAGATGGAACAAATACGAAAATTAAAAAAAAATGACAAGCATCTTATATTATCAATAGGATCGTTACGATGAAACTGAAAGTCTGCACTGGAATTATGAAATACGGAAAATTTCTTAAAAAAATAAATAGGCTTAAGTTTAAGACCTACTTTCATCTTATAGCTTTTAGATGTATACTTATACTACCAATATTAGATTTACTACTACTATTAATATCATTATCTGAAGGGATAGTAGTGGTAAAAGTAGTAGGAGCAGCGAGCACTTAACGGAACTGCCGGACTAAACCCTTCCTTCTATTTCACTTCAGGTGATTACCGTAAATCGACCTGTGGTCTTAAGTGTCCAAGATGTCTTCCTGACATTTTTCTTCTCCCTCCTTCCCCTTCCCCTCCACCATCCTCCTCCTCCTCTTTTAAGAAATTCTTTCCTCAATGGACACATCGTTCTTTCTGAAAACACAAAGAGAGCAAGACCCCGCAAACTTAGGCCCGATTAAGACCTAAAGTTTCGACATTTTACAGTCTGTTGTTCTACTGACTTACATTCATCTCCAGCCCCGCTTTGCGAGATTCTCTTCCGTTCGCTTCTTTCACTTTTGTCATAGCTTTTCGGTCGTTCTTGCTTCTCTTCGTATTTTTTCTTTGGTTTACGGTTTGAATACAAATTATTGAATATATAAATTATATATATATATATATATATATATATATATATATATACACATAAAATAGTTATATGTATGTATTTATGTATGTATACGTATATGTATATACACATACACACACGTATATATATACATACATATATATATGTAAATATGAATATATATATATATATATATATATATATATATATATATATATATATATATATGTGTGTGTGTATATACATATGTACACATACATAAATATATACATATATATATTTCTTTTTATGTACATATATAATATATATACATATATATATATATTTATGTATATATATATATATATATATATATATATATATATATATATATATAATTGGAGAAGAGGGAAAAACTATTTTTAAAAAGCCTACTCTCGTGTGTTGCTAATACTGCTACTAATGCTATCATAAAACTACTATCAATTACCAAATTATTGCAGATTTCACTAGTGCTATAAATTAATAAGCATAACAATATAAGACCCTATAACTGGATTAAATACGGCTCAGATCTGAGACGGACAGAAACCCCCAAACAAAAAAAACTCTGTACTCAACAGGATGTTTCTCAACTTTCATATTTCAAGTCCTGACTAAGAAACTAGTGGAAGACTTTGTACCAGAATTAATTATTATACATAATACTTAAAGGTTTTGCTTAGAAACTGAAAAAGTCTCTACCATTTCAAAAAGAGAGTTAAAACAGCAATAAGTAAAATAAATGGTAAAATAAATCAGGAAAATGGTAAAAATAACATTTGTGAAGAAATCACATCGGTTTAAGTGTAAATATATCTCCAAAATATATAAAAAAACGAGAACTTTCGAGAACCTGGTCGAGTCTCCTCAGTCTGACTAAAACACTGAAGAAACCATCGAAGTGAAAAGTTTTCAGAAAATAAATAAATAAAAGTTTAAAACTTGTTGCTGACATGGAAAACATGAACAACGCACCATAAAGTGGTGTCCACGTCCAAGAGGTTGTAAACGATGAAGACTAGAATACAGAATTTAGGTCAAAGGCCTAGCGCTGGGACCTACGGGGTCACTCAGTGCTGAAAGGAAAACTGAGAGTAGAAAGGTTTGAAAGGTGTAACGGGAGAAAAGCTTAGCAGTTGCACTATGAAAATTGTTAGGAGAGGGTGAACAGCAAGATGGAAGAAAGAGAATATGAATAGTGGTACAGTTAAAGGAATGAAAGGGGTTGCAGCTAGGGCCCGAAGGGACGCTGCAAAGAACCTTTAGTAGTACTTACAGTGCACCGGGTGAGGTGCACTGACGACAGTACCCCCTTACGGGGACAGAAGATGCACAACGGGTCTTACATAAGAGGACATCGATGAGAATACAGGCGAAGGTATAAGCCAAAAGATCAGAATCTAATTTCCGATGCGTTATTGGCGAGGGATGATTGGGACGTGAGCGGTGTGTGCGAGCGCTTTCGGACAGAGGGAAGTCATTAGTCAGTTGTTCTCTAGGCGAATGGTAGGTGGAGGCGCCGTAAATTCGTTCTCTGTTGGAGATATATTCATTTACTGGGTCATAAGAGAATCGGAAGTGCAATGAATTTGTCATTCGCTGAAAATGATATGTATATATATATATATATATATATATATATATATATATATATATATATATATATATATATATATTATGGATATATATACACATCATACACATATGAATATATATATATACACACACACACACATATATATATATATATATATATATATATATATATATATATATTATGGATATATATACACATCATATATGAATATATATATATATATATATATATATATATATATATATATATATATATATATATATATATCTTTAATCCGTTTCCTAGCTCCAGTATGGTACAGACTTCCAGCTTCTGGGCAATCTTGGGGGATGACATTGTTGACCCAGCACCCTTTTCCTGGCTCCAGCACACAACAGCATTTACAAGTGGCTGGACCAGTGGACGGTAGGGCTTAATCCACGGTCCCATCAAAAGCGAGCCACTCGCTACATCACTCAACAACGGTACCCAAGAGTAAAAGCCTTTTTACGTAAGGGAAACCCATCTATGTCAATACTTTTCTCATTTATTCTCTTAATTTACATATAAAAATAATTAATTAACTCTAATACTTCATAAAATATGACTGTACTCACACAGGTCTCATATATTTTTGACCCATAAATATTATATGTTATAGCTTAACTATTAAAAGACATACCTAATGCACTGTAAATATTGATACATTACTCACCTTTGACCTTTTTATAAGTATTACGTTGTTCACCTAAAAAAAATTAATTATTAATCATTTAAATGCCCCTCATAATTATACGTATTTTACCTTCAGGAACACTAAAAGTGATTTAATTAAAAGAAAATCTGAAAATTTATATACTGTCTAACTTCAAATTCCGCTCTTGTTAAAAAATACATCATAATTCACCTGGAAGAATAAGTCACATAATATTATCACACAACTGTAAAATATATTTACGTCAGATATCTCTTAGTTAAAGAGAAATAAATAAATATATATATATATATATATATATATATATATATATATATATATATATATATATATATATATATATATATATATATATTCTTTTTCATTGGCAAAAGGTATTCACAAATGTTTGTCAGAGAGAGAGAGAGAGAGAGAGAGAGAGAGAGAGAGAGAGAGAGAGAGAGAGAGAGAGAGAGAGAGAGAGAGAGAGAGAGAGAGAGTACCAACGTTCCAATCCGTAGTTATAAAAGCAATATAACCACAGCTACGGTAAAAAAATAAAAGTACGTTGGGAAATAAACAAAGACGAATAAGTAAATATCTCAAAAAACCAGAAACACATTTCTAAATACACTGAAGGAAAAACTTTGGGAATAACTGAACGGCAGGTTCTCCCAAAGGACTAGATTCTTTCTAAAGTAGCAAAGGAAGAATGACAGTTTACTTCCGCCTCTCTCTATCTACCTACCTAATGATCTCCCCTAAGTGTTTTCTTTCTCTTTATTATGAGGAACAGTTTAACTGTGTTTTTGTAATCTTCTTCTGAACATTGGAAGCTTGCAAATGGAGGAAATGGGTTTGTTGGCAAAACGTCACTCATTCCAGAATGACGGCAGAATCTTAGCTGTCAGCGTGTTTGTCAATGTATCTTAGATATACATCACACACACATGCATATATATACAGTACACACACACACACACACATATATATATATATATATATATATATATATATATATATATATATATATATATATATATATATATATATATATATATATATATATATATATATATATATATATATATATATAACACAAGTGGGCACGCATTAACACACACGCACATATATCTATCTATCTATCTATCTATACATATGCTTACATACATACACATTACACACACATACACATAAATATATATATACATAGATATGCATATATATATACTGTATATATATATACTTTATAACGTCTTTCATTTGCTATTGCTTATAACAATTACGCAGTCAAAAGATAAACAAAACAAAAATATTACTAAGTCTGCATCTCATACAAGAAAACACATAAATGGATGAAAGAAAGAAGCGAAAAGTATATGGGAAAAGGACGAGTGGGTCCGAAGAGAAAGCCAGCAAGAGAGAGAGAGAGAGAGAGAGAGAGAGAGAGAGAGAGAGAGAGAGAGAGAGAGATGGGCGTGTTGGGGTGGCAAAGGGGTGTGTAGGGAGAAGGGCGTGTGTGTATGTGTGTGTGGGTAGGGAAAGGCTCAGATCAATAGAAGTGGGAGTGTTCACCTGTGGACACACCAAACATGCTCTCTCTCTCTCTCTCTCTCTCTCTCTCTCTCTCTCTCTCTCTCTCTCTCTCTCCCAGTCTGTCAGTGCACTTTTTTTTTAACTCACTTGTTTCCTGTCGTAAATTTTCCGGAAACTTCCAGAACGGGGAGAGAGAGAGAGAGAGAGAGAGAGAGAGAGAGAGAGAGAGAGAGAGAGAGAGAGAGAGAGAGAGAGAAGTGAAACCTAGGGATATAACAAAAAACTTTTTCTTTATCTACGAAGAGTTTATTTTTCTAAACAAAGCTACATTTCCAACAGCGTTTTGTTCAAAGAGGTTTATCCGTTTCAGTGCCTTTCTTTGTTTGGAAAAATCATTACTTAAAATAAATAACAATATTTAAACAATTCGCTTACCATTAATCATTCGTAAAAAAATAAAAGTAAATTTTCCCCTCAACAATGACCATATATGTTATAAAATAAGAGATCAACCTTTAGGTTATGAAATAAAAAGATGATTATTTAGGTTACGAAATAAATAGATGAACGTTTAGGTTATGAAACAAAAAAATGAACATTTAAGTTATAAAATAATTAACATGTATGTTATAAAATAAACGAACAGGTAACTAGAAGTTAAACTGACCAAAAAGCGGAATTTGGTTGCAACAAATACTACGAAATTCCTGAAGTTATCACATTTTACAGAAGATTATATTAGCGAAATATATTCCACCGGCTTTCCTTTAACGAGACATGACGACCAGAGCGGAGAACTAAGCAAATAATAATAATAAAAAAATAAAACTAAACTAAACAAATAAAAAATAATAAAAGTAAAGTAAAAATTTAAACAAAGAGGGCTGAAGAGCATCGATACCGCTGCGCAGTTAATAAAACTCATAAGAAAAAAAAGACACACCTATACGGACGTTCCATTAAAACCAACGGTTCTTTTTTTCGCTGGAAAACAAAAGTCACTTCGTGTCTTTCATACAAGTTCGCCCATTGCGAAAACTTTTAGAGCCCCACTTTGGATTTTATCGTAAAGCTTGTGGCGGTGTCTGTGACTGCCATCCACCTCGATGTACACACCAGAGCTTCAAGACAAGAGGAGCAGACCTACTCTCCAGTTATATATATATATATATATATATATATATATATATATATATATATATATATATATATATATATATATATATATATATATATATATATATATATATATATATATATATATATATATATATATATATATATATATATATATATATATATATATATATATATATATATATATATATAGTGTGAGCTATGGCTAATTTTCACAGCTCTTGCCTCCTGTTTCAATTGTTTACTCCTAGACAAAGGCCCGGTAGTCCCCCACCTCTACTATAAATGGTTCTAGGGCTAGCAACCTCATCCCTTCAGACGAACAGAGAATCAGAAAGGCTGTAACCTTTTGGCACAACCTCGTCTAATCGTGAAAAAAGGCATATGGTAAAAGGGCTAAGTCACATCAAAGGTGAAGCAATAAAAGGTTGCTTGGTGTATGTGGAGTGTCTATGGAAGGCATTGGTCGGAATGTCGGTGGGAAAGCATGAACGGATTGTTAAGCACACTTTCCTCTATGGTTGAGAAGTGAAGGTGCTGAATGCAAACGAAAGGAAAAAGGTCGAAGCCCTTGAGATGAACTGTTTTCGTAGTATACATGGGGTGACAAGACTGGAAGGGGTGAAATATATATATGGAGACGTATAGAACTAAAGGTAAAAAAGGTTAACGCGGGTAAAAGGATGATTCAGAGTATTTTAAGATGGTTTAGTCATGTGAAAAGAAGGTGGGTTGGTGACAAATGTATTTGACTCCAATGTGCTGGGAGGAAAGAGGAGATGAAATGAAGGAAAGTTTCAGATAGATGACAAGAAAGAGGATTTGGAAAGGAATGGCTTAACTATCTTGAACCGAGTGTTTACGCAAAATAAAGGTGTTGGCGTAGTGTTTACTGGTGTGTTTGATGCGCTGCTGGTTGCTTCTGTGTAGTAGCATGAAGCGCCTAATTCTGGGGAAGATTTGTACGTAAGCGATGTATCAATGATTCAGCAGCTAAATTATGTGCATGGTCATGACCCCTGCATTGTTTTTACTTTGCAGCCACTCCGCTGTTAGGAGAAACTGCTTGTGGAAATAATATACTTACATACAACAAATATCTAGACAACTGAATTATAGACGCCATGAAATTTTGATATCAGGAGAACCTAGCATTAAGGAACTGAAATATTTGCTGTGTACTTGTAAAGTGATTCATCTATGGTATAGATTAAATAAGCAACTTTACAAAACTCTACGGTAAACACTACCCACTGTTCACTTACAACTGCTTCCCCGTATTACTGGCACAGGATTCATCAGCACTGACATAAACTAGGAATATAGTTCACTTCCCTACTTCGTATACAATAATAAACAGAATTTGGAAAAAGTCTCGCTAGTTGCATAACTCTAAAGTATGCACTTCCAAGAGAAGAGTTCTGTTCTAGCATCCTTTACATAAACTGAACGCTTTTCCCTTGGGCCCAAGGCTGTTGCTTTAGACTTGTGTTGTGATTCTGTGCACAAGTGCTTGAAAATTGTCCTGCGTAAGGAAAGCATGAATAAAAAATAGTCTTCATTGATTTCAAGTTTCCGTAAGACTCTATATTTTCATTCGGTAAAGTTTCGTGACCTAACATGCAGAACTAACCGAATTAAAAAAAATAAAATGTTAATCATAACAGCCTTTCAATACTTTTAAATATATGGCATAACGTACTTAAATTTATTCTAAATATACATGAGCAATTCAAAAGAAATAATATAAATTGCCCTATGATTCTGTTGGGAATTTATGACTTAGATCATTTCCCACAACTTCACGTAAGGTAAATCCAACATTTCTATTAGAAGTTTGCCACTGAAGGTCATTTTATGGATAACAACTTCGAAAGAAAGATGTAAAAACTGGATTTCCGAGCCAAGATAATAAGTTCCATAACGTTATAAAATAACTTTTACCGTTACAATAGCTAACTTATGAAAGCATAAAATGAAATGGAAGGGAAACTGTTTAATTAAACTGCAATACAGTAGTTTTCCCCAATTGTTAATAAATCTTTTTTATGAAAAGCTGAATGAATAATGGAACTATTAACACAATGCGAGGCTGAGGTTTTACATTAAAATGTTACGCACCTCTTACATTCAATAGTGAATGGGGACTCTGAGCCGTAATGCTTGGTGCTTTCCAAATGATTAAGTTCTCAAAGAAAATGTCAGTCCAATACATACAAATAACAGTGTTTTCTGAATGAAATTTATTACATTTGTAGGAACTGGCACCATAGAACGTAATCTTTATTATCTGAATCTGCTAAATTACCGGTTTCATTGTGACTCACTGCTGTTTAGATCAGACTCCTAATTGCTGTGAGTTTTCAAGTACTGATTTTTAGGTGAATATCACAGACCACTTTCAATATTCGAGAGTTCTTAGGGCTTTCAAGAAATTCACTAGTTTTCGTATAAATCTGAGAATCTGTCAGCATTCTTATTAGAAACCAATATAAGAAATCTTATCGTAGCGTACCAAGTGTCACTGATCTTGCTATTGATATCTGCTTTAGCATTAACTCGCATCATCTACATACTATGTGTCGTGAAGGTACCTTCCCCTAGTTGTGTCTGCGTTTAGATATTTCAACTTCCCTTTACAAATCGAGATTACCTATTTTAGTTCGTTATTTACCATCACATTTTCCATCATTGTCATTTACTCGTTGTTCGCTCAAGCCGCAACGCAAGCTTGGGCCATAAGCCTAAAGTTGCTAACCTTGATCAAATTAAATTAAATTAATCTTGTCTAACGATCAATATGTCTACATATAAACCTAAGTCTGTACGAAATTTCGTCTAATATATATATCTCTCTCTCTCTTTCAACCTGTTTCCGCTCACAATCATGACGAAAAAGTCCTCTCTCTCTCTCTCTCTATCGGTCCTGTTTTCTCTCAACATCCCAACGTAAAACTCAGTCCTCTCTCTCTCTCTCTCTCTCATCCCATTTAACAGCTCCAAATTTGGACCAGTGAGTCATCAAACTTATGCAAATTGAGATTTCCCTGCGGGAATCAGGCACTCACAAGTCTTCTTCCTTCCGCCCAAGATATATCTCTTTGATTTAAGGCAAACTCAACTGTTTGCTGTGTAAGCAAGATTCTCTTGTGCCGTAATTACACAAAGGGAAGAGTCTTCCCTGCCAATCGTCTTTGCCAGGGGTGCAACTTTGCGCTGAGAGATTTATTTGTAAACACGCGCTTGTGTGTGTTTGTGTATATATCTAAATGTACACGAAGATTTACATGACTGAAATTGTTAACGTTATGTAACAAAAGAGGTTCAGTGTATACACAATTAAGAACATAATTATTATTATTATTATTATTATTATTATTATTATTATCATTATTATATTACAGCCTCACACATATTATACCTAAATCCAAGCATATAATATTATACTAAAGAAGTGGATATTCTAAGCAGGCTTTTAGTATAGACATCCTTCTGTTTTTATATAATAACAAACAATATATATTTTTCTCATAATGTCGCATGAGAAAATATACATAAAGGGAAGAAAATGCGTAAATAAATTATTTACAATTTCCAAAAGAATCTTTCATAGTCTTAACAGAGCTACAGTTATAATTGAATACACATGAAATTATATTAAGGCGTGTCTTCTATCTCGAAATTAAAGACGAAATCACTGATAAAAAAATGAACACTAATTTAAGCAAATTTTAAGTACCTTCTAACACACATAGGCTGGGAACTCATGACGATTCATCACAGTTAAAATATATGTTACACATATATAGTTACACATGGTATCCAACGCATCAGGATAGATCGGATCAATCAACTTTCAATCACATAATGGGAATCGTTCATCAACTAAATTGTGAAGATACAACAGTCTTCCTTTATCTCGAATATAAGATTAGCCCTGACCACTGACCGTTTGTTCCTTCCTTGATCTTTTTACTCCTCCCTAACGCCCGGAATCAAGTTCACGGAGTTACTAAGGTCGACTGGATTTTTAGGCCTCATTGTGACCTACTGCCTGGCACTATCATCCCCAGACGACTGACGTCTATAATAATTTTATGGCCAAAACCTACAAAAGCCATTTGCTTTTCCCGTTCCAAGTTTGTTTACTTTATCTAAAATATATATCTTATTTTTGTGGTCCGGTAATTCAGCAGATTCCCTTCCGTATAATCACACTTCTTATTGGCGTAACTTACACCAGAACTGGAATAGGCACTGATTTGCATATATTTTTCAATGATGCAGTAATAAACACTTCCAAAGAATGTGAGGTCTGACAAACTTTCTTTGTCTAATAAAGGCACCACGTCTTACCAACTTCTATCGGCAAGAAGAATCTGCAGTAAGGTAATACGCCTTACAGTTAAAAAAGTTAAAAATGCAAATAACAATACTTGAACATAAAGAAGGAGAATTTCATATATATATATATATATATATATATATATATATATATATATATATATATATATATATACATGTGTGTGTATGTGTATGTGTGTACACATACATAACAAACTATACTATATATATATATATATATATATACAGTATATATATAAGAATTCTTTTATGCAACAGTGATGCTCCAAGAGTAATGAACTGCACGAATAGACGTGCCGTCGTCCAGCCCTGCGCCAGCCTCTCTCATGAAGGGTCTCTATTTATGCATGCAGGCAGGAAGTTACCTAGGTCCAATCTCCCAAACGATCTGTAACCTCCTTTAGCTAATCACTATTCGTCTCGGCCTTCCCTTACGTTAAAGTAATTTTCCACAGCATGAAAATGTAATATATATATAAAATATATATATATATATATATATATATATATATATATATATATATATATATATATATATATATAATGAAATATGTATATATAAATATACATATACATATTATATAAACATACATATCTATGCATATGTGATAGTTTGTCAAAAGTTCCACGCGACCATTTTATACTGTCGCGTTCACATTTCAAATAAAGCCACATAATATCGATTTTCGTTCCATAAGGAATAACTTACATCCAAAGGGAATTAAATATGGCAATGCCTAGTCAGGATATATATGTACGTATGCCTTTGCGCACGCGCAAGTGTTTGTATCCGGGTAAAACGTATAAGATTCACAAGTTCACCGATGTATCGCCCTGACTCTGGTCTGAAAAAACTAAAAAAAAAAAAAAAAAAAAACATTTACCGGTAGTGAATTAGTCATTAAGGTGTGCATACACAATCTACAAAAGAACTTACATACAAACACTTATAATGTTTGAGAACATCAACAAGAATAAACACTCACAATTTGGGAACAGTTTTTTTTTTTAACTGAACGTAAGCTCTACATTTCTATCTCATTTTTAAAACACTTTCGTGAAGATAGTCTTTTGCGTAAGTACACGAGGTACATAAAAGATATTCTCTCTCACATTTTCAATTAAATTAAAAATAAAAATACAGGAAATCCATGTTTTTTCTTTAACTCTCTAACATCTTCAATTAAATTAAAAATAAAAAAAAGAGAAAAGCCATGTTTTCTCTTTCCGTTACTTGCTTAAAAAATCTACATATAAATTTCAATAGCCAATTCGGCTCTTGTTTTTACTATACTCATTAACTCTCGACTTAAAATTTTCCCTTTTTCAAATTCATGGGCATTCTCTTCTCCGGAAAACTGTTGAACAAGACACGGGCTTTTTTTTTTTCTTGCTTGTTCCGTAAGAAAGCGCGATAAGAGTCAGGAATTCCTCTGGTTAGGATTATCATAAGTAATTACATAATCCAAAATACGAAGAAAACGCACATCTTAATAAACCTTAGTTGGAACTACACTCCTAAAAGCTTTTTCCACTAGAGGATCATAAAAGCTTTCTCCACTAAATGATTATGAAGCGTATGAAGGGTATGACTTGTCGGGACTCGCGAGAAGGGTCTTACGCTTCCTTAGAGTAATTATTATGCTACGGAGGAGTTGACACTTCACTCCGGGACAAAGCCATTCTTCGGAGTTTCATTGTAGAGCTTTGAGTGTCACGACCTTCCGCAAGGTTATATACGTTACATAATACTGACACATATAACATACAGTATATAGTTATATGTGTATCACTTTTTTTTATTCGCAGACACATATACACTTACACACACACACACACACACATATATATATATATATATATATATATATATATATATATATATATATATGTGTGTGTGTGTGTATGTATATATATATATATATGTATATATGTATATTTCAAATATAAGGAGCCAATAAAAACGCCAAAATGTAGAAAGTAAAGGTTATATTTCAGAGACCAAACTGTCTCTCTCCTCAGGCAAATAGTGAATGAGAAAAATTTACAGAAAAGCGGTATTTATACCAGAAGGTCCATAAGTCAGCCAATTTTGTTTTAACAGAAAAATGTTTCACAGTCATATATATATATATATATATATATATATATATATATATATATATATATATATATATATATATATATATATATATATATATATATGTGTGTGTGTGTGTGTGTGTGTGTGTGTGTATTGCAGAGGCAACTTAGAAAACCTAGTCCTTTAAACACCACGAAAATTATTTTAACGCTCGAAGACACTTAATTAATCAATAAGTTCATCTCTCTCAACTGAACGACAGAAAAATGACTGCAAAAGCCAAAATACAAATAAAGAAATACTGAATCAGTCCCCTTCACCTGATATCCCACAAGAAAAGAAGCCTTTCCTCACGAGAACCAATACATCATCTGATTAAGATACGAAAACCTTCCGACCCTTTGAAAAAAAAAAAATTCTAGTTCAAAAAGAAAAGCTGATCTCGTTTTCACCAGGGGGATAAAAATTGCCTATCCGTGGGAAGAGCTTCTTCACTTTCTTATCTCCTATCAAGAAGGTTATAAAACAGCGCCTCCTTCTTTTATCTTCTTGCGAAGTGAGTTATGAAAGCCGAGTCCCTTTTATATTTGATGATGGTTATGAAAACTTACTTACGAAGTCATGGTCAAAATCGGCGTGATCATCACCAGTCTGATATTTTATTCAGTTCTCGTTTTTTTACAGTTGCTATCTTGTATTTTATGTTTCGATTCCGAACATAATTTTTTCTTTTGACTTACATAACGCGTTTTTAGTTTCTGTAAAAGTAAACTACTGTGCCGGCTTTGTCTGTCCGTCCGCAATTTTATTCT